>NC_041385.1:822762852-822826566 GCF_002162155.2 Triticum dicoccoides
AGAATGGAGACTACAGGAGGGAGGGGGAGGGAGGAGAGCGCGGCCAGAGGAGAGGAGGACGGTTGCTAGCGAGAGGAGGGTGGCGAGAGGAGGAGGGAGGGAGGAGGGAGGAGGGAGGGAGGAGAAGAGGACGTTGGGCGGCGAGAGGAGTGAGGAGAGAGGAGGGCGGCAAGCTACCTCGGGGCAACGGCGGGCAAAGGTAGCGGCAAAGGGAGCGGGCGACGACGGCGACAGAGAGAGAGGTATAGAGTGAGTGTGAGGGGAGAGAGTGAGGTGGACAGGCCAAGGCGGGAAGACGATGAGGGTGCCCTAGTAGTAGCGTGGGTTACGGCCCAACGCTACTGCTAAACACATTAGCTATTGCGCTGGTTCAGGCTAACGCTACTGCTAAGTGGGGACGGGCAACTGGGCCAGGTTGGCCATAGTACCAGCACGGGTCAAGGGCATGCGCTACTGCTAACGTGTTTACTAGTAGCGTGGGTCCATGACCCGCTGCTGCCATGGCCAGCCCGTGGGGTACGGCGACATCACTGTGTGGGACCACTTAGCAGTATCACTGGTACGCTGGCCCACGCTATTGCTACCTCCCTACATGTATCGTTGGAGTGTACCACGCGCTACTGCTAAGTAGCAGTAGCGCTGCACCCCTAACCCGGGCTACTGCTAACGTTCTATATATAAGCTTTCTTCTAGTAGTGTGCCCTTGCGCTGCCCAGGTTTGGTCCCTGTTAGGCCTTCCAACACCTCGCTCCATCGACCTTGTTCGGGACACTCCTACACCGGCCAGCCTCGGCATCAAAATTCGGCCCACCGTCGCCCTCGCCATCCCATGGAGTACTGCTTTCTCCGCGAGCCAGTGATCGCGATGCAGGCAAGGAACCAAATGAGTGCAACCAGGTCACCTCAAACTATTCTTTCTTTCGTGTAGCCACGCAACCTTGCGGCCTATCATGGGGGAATCCTAGCTAGCAGCTTTCTCTTTTCACAAAGACGCACACGAGGGAAAATGCACACCTTCACTTCAGTGCTTGACTTGACTTGACTCTAGATGACATGTCGATTCCTATTCGCATAGTGTATAGCGTGGAACGTGCTGAGCCGTTCAAGGTGTTGGTGCCAAAGTTTTTAGAGTTGTGTCATCCGTACGGTCGTGTCGTCCACAACAGTGGAGGCGTCCTTCGCGTTATTTTCTAGGACAAGCCTTCGCGTTGTCACAACATATGTTAGCAGATACGGTTAAAATAACTGTTTTGCTAAATCACGTTAGATGTGTCCAAGTATTGCATGTCTAAATCCCATGTCATTGATTCGATGTTCTTTTTTCTTCTTCTTTTTCATATTTGATTGAGCCACTTAGATGTGCAATAATTAAGGGACATCTAAATGTGCCCTAGCCACAGCCTTAAAATAAAAAGCAAAAATGGTTCTGAGAGCATCTACAGTCGGACGCCCTAAACCCGTCTCAATGCCCAGGCGGACAGGCCGGTCACAGACCGGTCACAAAAATTCGGCCCATGCCCCTCAAGCGGGCCTCAAACGACCAGCCTAACCTACACCCCTCATGTCCAGCCCAAATATGGGGCGGATATCGGGCGCACGGACGCTCCCGGGCGCGTCCGCCACGTGTAACCCGGCCCGCACTGGCCCATCCTACCCCACATATATTTCTTCCTATCCGTTGGGCGGACCAAATCCTAGCGACTTCACTTGCCTCCCCTTTGCCACCCAACCTCATATCCGGCCTTCTCCGGCATGGCAGACAGTGGACCCGAGTCGTTCACCTCCAGATCTGTCAACCCGAGCTTATCCCACAGGACCCCGAGGAGGAGATGGCCATCCAGCTTGCGTTCCGCCGCTCCCGGGAGGAGGCCCATGCGAGGCAGTGCTCGAACTCCTTCCGTCGGGAATCCATTATTGCGTCCACCCAAATGGCGCATGGATCCGACGCTAGGTGTGCCATCGCTGCCTCACAGGTTACCATGCAGTATGTATGTCGCCCGAACGAGGTGGCGGACGCGCAACCCCTCCGTTGGTGCCGAGGCCATCGATGCACCATGGGTGTCATCCAACGCAAACATGGGGCGGCATGCCCGCCATGCGAGGTAGCGGAGCGGGAGGTGGTGGCAGCCCTCGCAGAGGTGGATGTCGACGAGCCAGAGTCGCATTCTCCAGTGTCCCGAATGGTGCATCAGTCCGAACGCCGCAACCGCGTCGTGGTGGATGTCACCGGCTTGTCTCAGGACGGATTCATCATCGACCTGACGTCCACCGGCACAGCCCGGGTTCTGGGCTCCGATGAGGAAGAGTAGGGCATGGAATACGATGGCACCTTGAGTCCCGTGAGCCGGCTCGTATCCCAATAGAACAAAGTGATTTTATTATCACAAAATATGATGATCACAAGACATTTACAAAGAACATATAACACTTGAAAATGTGAGATCCCTCATCTCTCAACGCCACATAGTGTATCTATCTCACCTATGAAACCAGACTTGATGGGCAAGTCAGAAGTAGAGGTCACCTACAGGCGTGAAGGAAGTGGGCTAGCCCATTTAACTCTGGGTTTATCTGATTTTTCTAGTAACAGTTTTATCTGATTTTCTTCACAGGTTATTTGGGCGTTTTCGGTGTTGTTTCTTTTTGTTTGATGCCCTCTTTTTGGTCCAGTTTATTGGTATGTGTGCGACATTTTCTCCTATATTTTTTCAAGTTTTTTAACAGTTAATCACGCACTAAAAGTGTTCATCACGTATTATAAAATAATATGTCATATACTTCAGAAATAATTATCATGTATTTTAAAATGTCTATTCATGGTATTTAAAAATGTTCAACACATATTTAAAAATGTAAATCATTATTCAAATGGTATTTGTGTATTTGACAAATTTTAACAAGGTAATCAAAACAATGTTCATCATGTGCTAAAAAATGTATAATATGAATTTTAGAAATATTTATCATGTATTTAAAACAAATTCATCGTGTGCCAAAAATTTACATTATTTATGTTAAGATTATAATAGTGTATTAAAATCATGTTAATCAAGTATTAGAAAATGATATTGGGTATTAAAACAATACTAATTGTATAATTTAAGTTAGTTACCGTGTATTAAAAATGTTCAATCATGCACTAAAATTTTATGTATATATTAGAAATGTTTATATTTTTTAAGAATTAAAAAAATGAAAATTTCAAAAAATTTATAAATGTCTTCTTGGCATGCAACGAACATGTGTTAAATATGCGCTGAAATTTGTAAATACATGTTGACTATTTTTTCAAATACACAATGAATAAATTTAAAATATGCTATGAAAAATATCATTTCTATTTTTCTAAACATAAAAATGCCCATGAATATTAAAGTAAATGTTCACGGGTATTAAAATAAATGTTCACAGTTATGAAAATAAATGTTCACATGTTGGAATTAATATGCTCGTGTATATTAAAATAAATGTTCACTCATTGCAACGAAATTGTGCACCATGAACAAATTTCAAATATATCCTGAGAAAAATTGCACTTTTATTTTGATAAAAAATATGCATACTTAAGAGAGTGATCCCCTTTAACTTATTTATCTCAACATGCAAACATGTCACATCGTCATACACTTATGGATGGGATAAGACCCACATCCTCATGCAACCATGCATGGCAAAAGATCCACCACCACATCACCACATGGAGCCGTGCATGGAAAAGTATTTTTCATTCTATTATTCTATTTGTATTCAATAAACAGTTATCTATATACATGATCAAATAGTAAGTCATAAATATTTTAAATTTTGGTTCACGTGATATTAATCCAAATATTTATATACCGCACAATCATCTCATTGATCAATAAATGTCTTCTTGGCATGCAACTGATTCCCGCAATAACGCTCGAGGTATCATCTAGTTAAAACAATGGGGTGTACTTCAGTGCATCCCCTTAATTAAATTAATGGTGGAGATTAAAACATATCATTTTAAGTAAAAAAAGGTATTTGTAATCAGTTCACGAGGAAGATTGCTGAGGCAGGGACCTAAAGCTGATGCTCACCGTTGGCGGGAGGATCTGTAGCGCCCATAAGAGAAGACATCAAGCGAGGAGAAGCCAACTACAACGCCGGCGGTAGCCGGTGATCAATGCAGCAACACCAAATATCTGTTACTAGTATTTTCTTCTATCAGTCATTTCTCGGAGCGAGCTCTAGTTTCAAGATGAATCAATGGCAATGTTGTGTACTGAATCAATGACTAGTGATGCGTCAGCATGTAGACAAATTGAAGTTTAGCGGGCCACCCATCAGCTACAGCAAGTCACAGAAGGTAGCAAGATGAATCAATGAATCCGATACTGAAAGCACGTACTACTCCGAACTGCTGGACTTCGGTCACGAAAGGTAGCAAGATGGTCCATGAATGGAGGCAAAGCAGCCAAGTACTCCCTCCTAATATAATACTCCCTCCGTCCTAAAATAAGTGTCTTGAGCTTAGTACAAATTTATACTAGAGCTAGTACAAAGTTGAGACATTTATTTTGGAACAGAGGAAGTACTTTATTACAAACTAATACTCTTTTCTACGATGGCCGGTACTACCTCTAAGGGACGGCGATGCCGGCAGGGAACCATTACAAAAGACTACAAGCAGGTCACTTCAAACTATTCTTCCTTTCTTGTAGCCACGCAACCTTGCGCCCTATCATGGGGGAATCCTAGCTAGTAGCTTTCTCATTTCAGGCCATAAATTAAAAACCGATCAAATATAGTTCAATCACATGTGGCATCACACATTAATTTATCATAATATTTTAAATGACAATAGAACCATGCATCCTAATCACTAAACTCTCTTATAGGAGTAATGGGCGGGCGTGGTGGCCACTACGGGGCCGACCGCGGCGCTCGTGCTGGAGCGGAGATCCGGCCGACGGCGCCCTCCCCTCACGGCGGAAACCGGTTCTGGGCCCTTGCGGGCTCCGACTCTGAAGACTCCGACGAGGAGGAGGCGAGGGACGGCGGCGGATCTCAGACGGAGGCGTACTCCCCGACGCCAAGCGACAAGGTCTGCGAGGTTCTGGGGGACGGCTACTCGGAGGAGGTGGCCGGCTTCGTCGATGGGATCGTTCCGGCGAGCGACAAGGCTTGGGATGGTCTGGGCAAATCGGACGCGGTGGAGGCTCTCCGGCGAGTGGTGCATCGACGGACGGCACCGACGGCGATCCGTCCTTGGAAGGGGCCCCTACCCAAGGTATGTCTTCCATCCATTACTCTTGGCGATTTTTTTGGTTCTGGAAAGTTGTGAAGGATCGGCCGCGAACTCGACCGACTGCGGCGGTGTCGCCGGCGAGACCTCGTGATCCGATCAGGGCGGTTCGAGATGCCCGTTTGAAACACCTATTGGGCCAAGATGGGCCGGTTTTGGATGGTGTGGGCCAGGGCGCAGCAGAAACTGGGCAAGTGGCCCAGGCTGCGATCCCAGCTGTACGTGATTGCGATCCCGAGGGGGTTCTTCACGCTCGCGATACCCCTAGGGTTCTTGTGTGCGCGCGGCCTAGGTTCCCTTCGATCGGAACTGGGAGGGCTCGGCGAGTTGCTCCTGCGTGCGCTCCTCTGAACTCTCCTTCCGGCGCGGCTGCTATGGCAGGAAGAGGCAACCCGCGGCCGGCCAAGCCACCCACGGCCCCTGCACCGGCAACGCAGCAGGAGGCGCCACCTGCGGCCCAGGTTGCCGGGCGGAGCGGGGCCCTGGCTGCTGGGCGACAAGGAAATCAGGCGGCCGGCCGTGGTGCTGCCCCCGTCGCTGGGAGAGGTGGTGCGCATGGCACCGGGCGGGGCGGAGGCCCTGGTCGGGAAGGGTTTGCTGGTGGCGTTGGTCGGGACAACAATGCTGGTGGATACAGAAACAACCGGTATGGACAGTGGGGAGACGACGGTTACAATGCGTACGGCGAGGTCTGCACCGTGGTTCCTCATCTGGTGGTGGTCGTGGTTCTGGTTGGAACAATGGCAAGGGACTGGGGCGCGACTTCCAAGCACTAGTAGAAAAAGGACCTATTGTCCCGGTTCGTAAGTGTCGGTACTAATGCCATAGACCTTTAGTCCCGGTTCTTGCATAAATCGGGATAGATGGGCCTCCACGTGTCCGGTGCGGCGAGCCTAGGTAGGAGGCCCTTTGGTCCCGGTTGGTGGCACCAACCGGGACCAATAGGCATCCACACGTCAGCATTTCAGGTGCTGTGATTTTTGTTTTTTTTTCAAAGGGGAGGGGGGCTTAGGGGGTTTTGGGGGGTTAATTTAGGTGTTTCATATATTGTGTTAGCTAGCTAATTAATAGAGAGATGTGTTGATACGTCACCAACGTATCTATAATTTTTGATTGTTTCATGCTATTATATTACCTATTTTGAATGATTATGGGCTTTATTATACATGTTTATATTACTTTTGGGAATAACCTATTAACCGGAGGCCCAGCCCATATTGTTGTTTTATTGCCTGTTTCAGTATTTCGAAGAAAAGGAATATCAAACGGAATGAAACCTTTGGCAGCGTTATCTTTTGGAAGAATATCACCCAGAAGACTTCGAGTTCATGTCAGAAGAGCCTCGAGGAGGCCAGGAGATAGGAGGGCACGCCCCCCTACTGGGCGCACCCCCTGTGTCCTGGGCCAATCGAGCACCTCCCGACCGACTTCTTTCGCCTATATAGTCCCACGTACACTAAAAACATCCACGGAGAAGATAGATCGGGAGTTCCGCCGCCGCAAGCCTCTCTAGCCACCAAAAACCTCTCGGGAGCCCGTTCAGGCACCCTGCCGGAGGGGGGATCCATCACCGGTGACCATCTTCATCATTCTGGCGCTCTCCATCACGAGGAGGGAGTAGTTCACCCTTGGGGCTGAGGGTATGTACAAGTAGCTATGTGTTTGATCTCTCTCTCTCTCATGTTCTCTCTATGACACGATCTTGATGTATCGCGAGCTTTGTTATTATAGTTGGATCTTATGATGTTTCTTCCCCTCTACTCTCTTGTGATGAATTGAGTTTCCCTCTTGAAGTTATCTTATCGGATTGAGTCTTTGATTTGAGAACACTTGATGTATGTCTTGTCGTGATTATCTGTGGTGACAATAGGATATCATGTGCCACTTGATGTATGTTTTGATGACCAACTTGTGGGTTCCGCCCATGAATCTATGCATAGGTGTTGGCACACGTTTTCTCTCTCCGGTAGAAACTTTGGGACACTCTTTGAAGTACTTTGTGTTGGTTGGATGAATTTGAGATTGTGTGACGCATATCGTATAATCATGCCCACGAATACTTGAGGTGACAATGGAGTATCTAGGTGACATTAGAGTTTTGGTTGATTTGTGTCTTAAGGTGTTATTCTAGTATGAACTCTATGATAGATCGAGCGGAAAGAATAGCTTCATGTTATTTTACTACGAACACTTGAATAGATAGATCCAAAAGGATAACTTTGAGGTGGTTTCGTACCCTACCATAATCTCTTCATTTGTTCTCCGCTATTAGTGGCTTTGGAGTGACTCTTTGTTGCATGTTGAGGGATTGTTATATGATCTATCTATGTTATTATTGTTGAGAGAACTTGCACTAGTGAAAGTATGAACCCTATATGCCTTGTTTCTTATCATTGCAATACAGTTTACGCTCACTTTTATCATTAGTTACCTTGCTGTTTTTATAATTTCAGATTACAAATACCTTTATCTACTATCCATATTGCACTTGTATCACCATCTCTTCGCCGAACTAGTGCACCTATCCAATTTACCATTGTATTGTGTGTGTTGGGGACACAAGAGACTCTTTGTTATTTGGTTGCAGGGTTGTTTGAGAGAGACCATCTTCATCCTACGCCTCCCACAGATTGATAAACCTTAGGTCATCCACTCGAGGGAAATTTGCTACTGTCCTACAAACCTGTGCACTTGCAGGCCCAACAATGTCTACAAGAAGAAGGTTGTGTAGTAGACATCAAGCTCTTTTCTGGCTCCGTTGCCGGGGAGGTGAGTGCTTGAAGGTATATCTTTAGATCTTATAATCGAATCTTTTTGTTTCTTGTTTTATCACTAGTTTAGTTTATAAAAGAAAATTAAAAAATGGAATTGAGTTTGTCTCATACGCTTCATCTTTTTAATATCTTTCGTGAGAATGATGGAAAGGAAAATTGTGCTCAAGTGCTAGAAAAAGAATGCATTAAAATGTTTGGTACTAGATCTTTGTATGATGAGCATGATTGCAATGTTGTTAGTATGAATTCCTTGAATATCCATGATGCTAATGATATGCAAAGCCACAAGCTTGGGGAAGCTATGTTTGGTGAAGATGATATTTTTGTCCCCCAAGTTTTGATGAGCAAATTTATTATGATGAAAGCATGCCTCCTATTTATGATGATTATATTGATGAAAGTGGGTTTGGAAGAGTGTCAACTTTAGGAAGTAGTGATCCCACTATTTTGGAGGATGTTGAATCTTATTGTGATGAATATGAAAGTGGATTTGGAAGAGTGTCAACTTTATTTAGTGATGATTCCACTATTTCAGAAGTGGTTCCAATTGATTATGAGAACAAAGTTGCTATCTATGATGATTATTGTGATGAGTTGTATGCTATTAGGAATAATTATAACCATGAAACTTGTCATCATGATTTTAGTTTTCAATTGGATTATGACTCACATGATGATTATTTTGTTGAGTTTGCTCCCACTACTATTCATGAGAAGAATTTTGCTTATGTGGAGAGTAGTAAATTTTCTATGCTTGTAGATCACGAAAAGAATGATTTAGGTACTGGTTATATTGCTGAATTCATTCATGATGCTACTGAAAATTATTATGAGGGAGGAACATATGCTTGTAAGAATTGCAATAATGTCAAGTTTTCTCTCTATATGCTTCAAATTTTGAAGCTATGCTTGTTTTACCTTCCTATGCTAGCTGATTATTGCTCCCATAAGTTGTTTGCTCACAAAATCCCTATGCATAGGAAGTGGGTTAGACTTAAATGTGTTAGTCATATTCTTCATGATGCTATCTTTATGTTTCAATTCTTATCTTTTATGTGAGCATCATTTCATCATCCCTAGCTAGGGGCATTAAACGATAGCGCTTGTTGGGAGGCAACCGAACTTTATTTTTGTTCCTTGCTTTTTGTTCCTGTTTAGTAAAAAATAATTCATCTAGCCTCTGGTTAGATGTGGTTTTATGTTTTAATTAGTGTTGGTGCCAAGTAGAACCTTTGGGAAAACTTGGGTGAAGTTTATGTGATCTTGTTGTAAAAAACAGAAACTTTTGCGCTCACGAGATTAGCTGCCATTGTTTTACTGGAGAGTGCTTTTAGGTTGATTGTTTTTGCAGATGATTAATAGACAAATTCCTTAGGTCCAGAAATTTATTTCAGAATTTATTGAGTTCCAGAAGTATACGTTTGATACAGATTACTACAGACTGTTCTGTTTTTGACAGATTCTGTTTTCTATGTGTTGTTTGCTTATTTTGATGAATATATGAGTAGTATCGGAAGGTATGAACCATAGAGAAGTTAGAATACAGTAGATATTACACCAATATGAATTTAGAATAAGTTCATTACAGTACCTAAGTGGTAGTTTTATTTTCTTATACTAATGGAGCTTACGAGTTTTGTTTTGAGTTTTGTGTGGTTGAAGTTTTTAAGTTTTGGGTAAAGATTCGATGGACTATGGAATAAGGAGTGGCAAGAGCCTAAGCTTGGGGATGCCCTTATGTGGTGGTTTTGTTTTCTTTCACTAACAGAGCTTATAAGATTTCCTGTTGAGTTTTGTGTTGTGAAGTTTTCAAGTTTTGGGTAAAGCTTTGATGGACTATGGAATAAGGAGTGGCAAGAGCCTAAGCTTGGGGATGCCCATGGTGTTGGGGAACGTAGTAATTTCAAAAAAAATTCCTACGCACACGCAAGATCATGGTGATGATATAGCAACGAGGGGAGAGTGTTGTCTGCGTACCCTCGTAGACCGAAGCGGAAGCGTTGACGTAACATAGAGGAAGTAGTCGTACGTCCTCCGGTTCAACCGATCCAAGTACCGTTACTCCGGCACCTCCGAGTTCTTGACACGCGTACAGCTCGATGACGCACCCTCGATCTCCGATCCAGCAGAGGCGCCGAAGGGGAGTTCCGTCAGCACGACGGCGTGGTGACGATCTTGATGTTCTCCTGTCGCAGGGCTTCGCCTAAGCACCGCTACAATATGACCGAGGTGTAATATCGTGGAGGGGGGCACCGCACACGGCTAAGGAACGATCAATGATCAACTTGTGTGTTCTAGGGTGCCCCCCTACCCCCGTATATAAAGGAGGGAGGGAGGAGGTGGCCGGCCCTAGGGGGGCGCGCCATGAGGAGGGGGAAACCTACTCCAAGTAGGTTTCCCTCTCTTTTCCTTATCTTATTTGGAGGGGGAAGGAAAGAGTACTAGTATTAGGAAGTAGTACTAGTAGTAGTAATAGGAAGAGGGGGAAGGAGAAAGGAAAGGGGGGGGGGGCCTTCCCCAATTCGGATTGGGCTTGGGGGGGCGCGCCCCCCTCCCTTGCTCCTTCTCTCTTCCTCCTACATGGGCCCAATAAGGCCCATATACCTCCCGGGGGGTTCCGGTAACCTCCCGGGGCTCCAAACTTCTCCGGAACCTTTCCGGTGTCCAAATATATCCGTCCAATATATCAATATTTATGTCTCGACCATTTCGAGACTCCTCGTCATGTCCGTAATCATATCCGGGACTCCGAACAACCTTCGGTACATCAAAATACATAAACTCATAATATAACTGTCATCGAAACCTTAAGCGTGCGGACCCTACGGTTCGAGAACGATGTAGACATGACTGAGACACATCTCTGGTCAATAACCAATAGCGGGACCTGGATGCCCATATTGGTTCCTACATATTCTACGAAGATCTTTATCGGTCAAACCGCATAACAACATATGTTGTTCCCTTTGTCATTGGTATGTTACTTGTCCGAGATTCGATCGTCGGTATCCAATACCTAGTTCAATCTCATTACCGACAAGTCTCTTTACTCGTTCTGTAATACTTCATCTCATAACTAACTCATTAGTTACATGCTTGCAAGGCTTAGGTGATGAGCATTACCGAGAGGGCCCAGAGATACCTCTCCGACAATCGGAGTGACAAAACCTAATCTTAAATTATGCTAACTCAACATGTACCTTTGGAGACACCTGTAGTACTCCTTTATAATCACCCAGTTACGTTGTGACGTTTGGTAGTACCCAAAGTGTTCCTCCGGTAAACGGGAGTTACACAATTCTCATAGTTACAGGAACATGTATAAGTCATGAAGAAAGCAATAGCAACATACTAAACGATCAAGTGCTAGGCTAACGGAATGGGTCAAGTCAATCACATCATTCTCCTAATGATGTGACCCTGTTAATCAAATGACAACTCTTTTGTCCATGGCTAGGAAACATAACCATCTCTGATAAACGAGCTAGTCAAGTAGAGGCATACTAGTGACACTATGTTTGTCTATGTATTCCCACATGTATTATGTTTCCGGTTAATACAATTCTAGCATGAATAATAAACATTTATCATGAAATAAGAAATAAATAATAACTTTATTATTGCCTCTAGGGCATATTTCCTTCACATGGCACCCCAAGATATTCAATAATAGCCAAAATATTAAGCTTGAGGATGCCCCGGAAGGCATCCCCTCTTTAGTCTTCGTTCATCGGTAACTTTACTTGGAGCTATATTTTTATTCACCACATGATATGTGTTTTGCTTGTAACGTCATTTTATTTTGTTAGTATTTGCTTGCTGTTATTTATAAGAATGTTTTGCATCTATATTTCAATAAAAATGTCAAGGATAGCCTTTGCCATGCTTATTTTGCTAGTATACTTGTTGCTGTTTGAAAACACAAAGTTTACCGCTGTTGCAAAAATTCCCTAGAAAAGTCAGAGAATGGTATAATGTTGAATATTTTTTCATATTGAGCTCTGATAAATCTTATACAGCGTAGTATTTTTCTAGTAATTTTTGGAGTTAGGGAAGTATTGATACTCTTGCATTCTTTACAGACTGTACTGTTTTGGCAGATTGCTGTTATGGTTGCATTGTTTGCATATGTTTGCTTATTTAATGATTCTATTTGAGGATAGGAGTAT
The DNA here is from genome assembly GCF_002162155.2 of Triticum dicoccoides. Classification (NCBI taxonomy): domain Eukaryota; kingdom Viridiplantae; phylum Streptophyta; class Magnoliopsida; order Poales; family Poaceae; genus Triticum; species Triticum dicoccoides. The sequence continues at coordinate 822,775,068 of NC_041385.1, forward strand.
TATATATGCAGAGGCATTTATTTTGCAATTTTGAATAATTATTTTAGTAATTTGTTATAGTAGAAAATGATAAGGTTTTGCATTGGTTTATACTAACCTATCTCACGAGTTCTTGTTGAGTTTGGTGTGGATGAAGCTTTTGATAAAAAGAAGAAACCATGATATGAGAGGAACTAAGGAGACACAAAAGTTCAAGCTTGGGGATGCCCAAGTCACCCCAAGATAATATTTCAATAAGTCTCAAGCATCTAAGCTTGGGGATGCCCCGTTAGGCATCCCACCTTTCTTCTTCAACAATCATCGGTTAGTATCGGTTGAGCCTAAGTTTTTGCTTCTTCACATGAGTTATGCTATCCTTGCAATGTCATTTTATTTTGTTTTGCTTACTGGTTGAATACAATACCAAGATTTGAAATTCTTAAATGTTAGGGAGTCTTCACATAGTTGCACAATTATTCGACTACTCATTGATGTTCACTTATATCTTTTTGGAGTAGTTTGTCATTTGCTCTAGTGCATCACTTGTATCTTTTAGAGCACGGCGGTGGTTATTTGTTGTAGAAATTAATGAACTCTCATGCTTCACGTATATTATTTTGAGAGTCTTAAACAACATGGTAATTTGAATGAAAACTATCATAGGAAGTGAATTGGATGCTATGATCAATTTGATACTTGATAATTGTTTTGAGATATGGAGGTAGTGATATTAAAGTCATGCTAATTGGGTGATTATGAATTTAAAGAATGCTTGTGTTGGAGTTAGCAAGTCCCGTAGCAAGCACGTATGGTTAAAGTTGTGTAACAAATTTGAAACATGAAGTGTCACTAGTAGAAAAAGGGGCAAATCTGAGACACATTAGTGCCGGTTCGATTTTGAGCTGGCACAAATGTGTCCATTAGTGCCGGTTCCAACGGCTAGCTGGCCGCTCTCATTAGTACCGGGTCATGGCGAACCTTTAGCACCGGTTCGCGCCACGAACCGGTACTAATGAGAGCGGTGGCAGGATGTTGTCAGTCTGGGGTCCATCCAGCACCTTTAGTACCGGTTCGTGGCACGAACCGGTACTAAAGGTCGACGTACATAAACACTTCGTCCACCCGGGCCACTCTGTTCTTCCCATTTCCCCTCACTTCCTCTGTTCCTCCCCTCTCTTCCTCGAGCTCCTCACAAAATTTGCCCAAAATTTGTCAAGATTTGAAGGCCCCCATCCATTCAAATGATCACAAAGGTTAGCAACTTTGTCCTTTCAACTCTCATTGCTAGATTAGCTCTTGCAATGCTTTGTATAGTGATTAATTTGGGAGGAATTATATTTGCTAGTATTTGATTTATATGCAATCCGAGGTCAAAAATAACACAGAGTTTGCATATGTAGGTGTGGTTTACTTAGTGCCTTCTAAATCTCCGTCGTAACCACCGTCGATCGCCCGCACCGTCCCGTCGCCGGCACCACCTTGTGGTCAGGCTCTTGTTCATGAATGTTTTACATTACCAAATTGATGTTTGTGTGAATTGTCTTACCCGTATGTTGTTTTTTATACATAGTGCCATGGTTTTGATATCCGTCCCCGTCGGCCTTCGTCCTTGTTATGATTCGGATGTGGTATATTCTCTTTTAAAACTAGTTGTTGCATTTCGTGTTTATGACAAATTATGCCCATCAAGTTGACATAGATATTTTTATCTAGGAGGTATGTGAACTGGAAATTCCAACTGACCCTATTATCGAGAGGTTAAATTTAGTTGAAAGAGGAAACGAGTATTTGAAAGAAAAATTGAAAATAACTGAGGGGGAGAAGATGGAATTGGAGTTGCATGTTGCCGATGTCGTCGATGATCACAAGATCAAGATGGAGAAAATGAGGTTGAAGATTAGAAAGATTAGAAAATATGCCATTGATTATGTGGCTTGGTATCATTATGTTGTTGGATCAATTGTTACCTTAGTTGCGATCTTGATCACATTTGTTATTGCTTTTAAATTCTTTAGCTAGAGAGTTATTTGTATGTTGCATTTAATTAAGTGTTGTATATGAACTTTATGTATGAACTTTATGTATGAACTTGTATTAATTTGGTCTATTCGGTGTTGTGTATAAAGAAGATATGAGCCGATAATGGATGTATGATGACCGATGCTCTCCCGGGTTCATTAATCGCGTTCATACTTTTCTGCTTGCCGCTGAGGCAAACAAGCGGGCGGATGGTTTTATGCCTTGTCCATGTGCTAGTTGTAAGAATGGTCACAATTACTCTACGTCAAGAACCATTCACGTCCACCTACTTGAGTCCGGTTTCATGCCCCACTATAATTTTGGACCAAGCACGGAGAAAGAGGGGTTATGATGGAAGACAATGAAGAATAAGAGGACGACGACATCTATCCTGGCCATGGGTTCCCTGAATACGATGATACAACAATGGAGGAAGAAGCTGAGCCGGCAATGCGGGAACAAGCTGAAGAAGAGGCATCAGATGACCCCGCTGATGATCTAGGTCGGGCCATTGCCGATGCAAAGAGAAACTGCGCAAGTTATTTGGAGATGAAGAAGTTGCAGCGCATGTTAGAGGATCACAAGAAATTGTTGTACCCAAATTGCGAAGCTGACAAAAAAAGTTGGGCACCACACTGGAATTGCTGCAATAGAAGGCAGAGAATGGTGTATCTGACAAGGGATTTGGAAAGTTGCCGGTAATGATAAAGAATATGCTTCCAAAGGACAACGAATTGCCCGAGAGTACATATGAAGCAAAGAAGGTCGTCTGCCCTCTAGGGTTAGAGGTGCAGAAGATACATGCATGCCCTAATGACTGCATCCTCTACCATGGTGCGTATGAGGATTTGAATGCTTGCCCGGTATGTGGTGCATTGCGTTATAAGATCAGTTGCGATGACCCTGGTGATGTCGAGGGCGAGCGCCCTAGGAAGAAGATTCCTGCCAAGGTGATGTGGTATGCTCCTATAATACCACGGTTGAAACATTTGTTCCAAAACAAAGGGCATGCGAAGGCGATGTGGTGGCACAAAGAAGACCGTAAGAAAGGCGGAAAGTTGAGAGTACCCGCTGACGGTTCGTAGTGGAGAAAAATCGAGGGAAAGTACATGGAGGAGTTTGCAGGTGACCCAAGGAACGTATGGTTTGGTCTAAGCACAGATGGCATTAATCCTTTTGGGGAGCAGAGCAGCAACCATAGCACATGGCCTGTGACTCTATGTTTGTATAACCTTCCTCCTTGGTTGTGCATGAAGTGGAAGTTCATTATGATGCCAGTGCTCATCCAAGGCCCTAAGCAACCCGGCAACGACATTGATGTGTACCTAAGGCCATTAGTTGAAGAACTATTATAGTTGTGGAATGGAATAGTTGTAAGTGCATGGGATGAGCATGGATAGGAAGAATTTGACCTAAAGGCATTGCTGTTCGTGACCATCAATGATTGGCCTGCTCTCAGTAACCTTTCAGGACAGAAAAACAAGGGATACCACGGATGCATGCACTGTTTGGATGATACCGACAGTATATATTTGGAGAGTTGTAGGAAGAATGTGTACCTGGGACATCGTCGATTTCTTCCGAGCAGGCGTCCCGTAAGAAAGAAAGGCAAGCATTTCAAAGGTGAGGCGGATCAGCGGACGAAGCCTCGCCACCGTACTGGTGCTGATGTACATGATATGGTCAAGGATTCGAAGGTAATCTTTGGAAAGGGTCCTGGCGGACAACCTGTTCCGAAGGACGCTGACGGACGCGCGCCCATGTGGAAGAAGAAATCTATATTTTGGGACCTACCCTATTGGAAAGACCTAGAGGTCCGCTCCGCAATCGACGTGATGCATGTGACAAAGAATCTTTGCGTGACCCTGCTTGGCTTCTTGGGCATGTATGGGAAGACAAAAGATACACCAGAGGCACGGGAGGACCAACAACGTATGCACGGAAAAGACGGCATACATCGGGGTCAGGCCAGCTACGCTCTTACCAAAGAAGAGAAGGAAATCTTCTTTGAATTCCTGCTCAGCATGAAGGTACCGTCTGGCTTCTCGTCGAATATAAAGGGAATAATAAATATGGCAGAGAAAAAGTTCCAGAACCTATGCATTGCATCCTGATTTCCATCTTTCACAATTACCCCTGAAGCAACCTTCCATTGCATCCCGATTCCAGAGGGCTATGCTCGTGTCATGGTTGATGAAGTGGTGGAGCCATATTCGATACTAGCACTTGACATTGCTGGAGGTGACGGCGAGCGCACACTGGGAGAGGCCGTACATCGTATCATCCTATGGAGAAAGGATTGCATCATCTTTCCAAGTCCACCGACACCGCGTCGTCTGCCGACTCCTCCTCGAAGTCCGCCACCGAGTCAGCAGACTCCCGCTCCTCCAAGTCCACGAACGCGTGAGCGGACTCCTCCTTGAAGTCCGCCATCGAGTCAGCAGACACCCGCTCCTCCAAGTCCACGAACGCGTGAGCCGACTCCTCCTTGAAGTCCGACACCTCCTCCAAGTCCCCGAACGCTTGAGCAGACTCCTCCTCCTTCATGTACGGCACATCGTCAGGCCACTCCTCCTGCTTCAAGTCCGGCACAGCGTCAGCCACATCAGCCGTCTCCGCCGTCTCAGCAATCGCAGAAGAGACACGCCGCAGCTATGGTGCCTAGCGGTACGAGTCGAGGTAGTACAGGAAGTACATGCGGAGACAAGCAATATAAATATGGTCCAAGCCTCGCTCCTCTTCCTTAGAGGCCTTACGACATGACCGAGGAGCAAAACGCAGCCATAGCGTAGGCCCAAGTGGACGCCCATTTTGGACCGAAACCGGCACCGCCGCCAAAGGAGAAAGTGCCTGAGAAAACGATTGACCACTTCATTCGTATGGCTAGAGCACCAGCTCCCAAGCCTGTTGACTCAGACTATGAGCGTCAAATCAGGAAGCTACATCGAGCATGGCTATAGAAGGAAGCGAGCTCGAGCTCGAGCCAACAAGCAGGTGGCAAAAAATGCGGGAAAACCGTTGCCCAGCTGGGAGAACAGGCGGCGCAAGCGATCCCCCTGCTTGTTGTGCCAACAACACATGAGAGGAGTACGCGCGCCAAATATTATTGTGGGCAAACCATTAGCGTTCCCCAGCAGGGCGTTGTGGTAATAACGGCGGAGCATATAATGCAAGCTCAAATGCTCAAGATCTCTGTTGGAAAACTCCTCGAAATCGAGCCCATGTCTCCGCTTAGAGAATCGGAAATAAAACGGAAATATGTCCGGGGCCAGCCTTTGGTCCATCCATACATGGTCAAGGACCTCCCAACGAGAATGTATGAATTGCATCAATGGTACATGAACATTACCAAGATTTCCAATCGAGAGTCCCTCATGGTGAATGTCAAGCATGGGCATTATTACAATGAGAAAGCTCTGGCCGTTGAGTATTCAGAACTATTTCAGTTATACAATCAAGACGCACTCGACAAGTCTATCGTCAGTTGCTATTGTCTGTAAGTGATTTCTTTCTGTAATTTAAGTCTCAAGCTAGTTATGTAGTGATAATTTTGATCAATCATTACATGTAATTATCATCACTATATTCTTTTCTGTGGTATTATATGCAGGATGAAGATGTATGAAATGAAAAAATCTGGACGCTATGGCATTGGATTCATTGACCCAAATACCATTAATAAGTACATAAGGAAGCTTCCAGTTTATCAAGCAAATGTAGAGGAAAGCATGCTAGAGTTCTTGAAGCGCCTCAATACCAATGAAGATATACTACTTCCTTACAACTTCCCGTGAGTCACACTGTCTTGTACTACAAATTCTGTTTTTCTTTGTCGGCTTAATTAAGACATGCAAACGTGTGCGCATCCAGTTGGCACTGGATCTTGTTAGACATTAAAGTTGAGGAAGGAAGAGTTGAATTAATGGACTCACTACTTAAAGAAGATAAAGACTACACCATCGTGAAGGGGATAGTCAACAGGTAATTTCAATCATTATTAACTATATCTCGGCCTATTATTAGTTCGTCATTTCCTGATATGAACTATTTAATAACCCCTTTATTAATTTTCTTTGTCGGCGGGCAGGGCATGGGTAAAGTTCATCAAGGTGAATCCAGGCAAATGGGCAAAAACGTTGTTTTGGCATCGAGCAAAGGTAAGTAATTAAGTAGTACTAGCTAGCTACCATCTCTTTAATTCTTGTTTCAATATCATTAATTAATTATCATGTTTGATTAATCATTATCTGATTCAATTCCATTCTCGTAAAGGCCCTGAAGTAGGCGTCGGGGAATAATCTGTGTGCATTCTACGTTTGCGAGAACATTCGCATGATGGCGTCCGAAAGGAGCAGATCTGATGGACAGGACTGGGTATGTTTGTCAGAACACTATTCACACCATTATCGATATCTAGTCACACAACTAATACACATGCATATTGATCTCCTTCTTAACAAATCAGAGAGGTGCGGGATAAGCTCCTACCAGCGGACCGCATACTAGCACTTCAAGAGGAAATAGCCGAATTTTTGCTCACCAGGTCATAGTTCCCAAAGGAGAATACTATTACCCGCTACCGCCCCCATGAACCACTTGTCATCGTGCTCCGAAGGCACCAAGGCAACATGTAGGAGAAATTGTATATGTATATACATGTGTATATGTGTGAACAGTTAATGGTGTTGGTTGTGAGACATTCGATATCGATGATTATATATATATATGTGTGTGTGTGTGTGTGAGTGTGTGTGTGTGTGTGTGTGTGTGTGTGTGTGTGTGTGTGTGTGTGTATGGTTCTACGTACGAGAAAATCTATTTATATATATGCATAACGTGTACAATTTGTAGTATCGTGAAATACCAGCAAACAAAAAAAATTAAATGGAAAATAAAGCCAAATTGAAAACACAAATTTAAAGCAAAAATTTAAAAAAAACACCCAAATATTTAGTACCGGTTGGTGTTACCAACCGGTACTAATGTCCTACATGCACCTGGCCCTGACTCGTGCCACGTGTTTGCACTTTAGCGCCGGTTCGTGACGAACCAGTACTAAAGGGGGGGGGGGGCTTTAGTCCCCACTCTTTAGTGCCGGTTGGCGAACCGGCACTAAAGGCCAGTTCCACACTAGTGTGTACCTGGCTTGTGCATCCTTATGAGTGGCGGTCAGGGACAAGCGATGGTCTTTTCCTACCAATCTATCCCCCTAGGAGCATGCGCATAGAGCTTGATTTTTGATGACCTCTAAATTTTTGCAATAAGTATATGAGTTCTTTTGACTAATGTTGTGTCCATGGATTATACGCACTTTTACCTTTCCACCATTGCTAGCGTTTTCGGTACCGTGCATTGCCCTTTCTCACCTTGAGAGTTGGTGCAAACTTCGCCGGTGCATCCAAACCCCGTGATACGATACGCTCTATCACACATAAACCTCCCTTTATGTTCCACAAAACAGCCACCATACCTACCTATTATTGCATTTCCATAGCCATTCCGAGATATATTGCCATGCAACTTTCCACCGTTCCGTTTATTATCATCATGACATACTTTACTTTTGTCATATTGCCATTGCATGATCATGTAGTTGACATTGCATTTGTGGCAAAGCCACCATGCATTATTTTTCATACATGTCACTCTAGATTCATTGCACCATCCCGGTACACCGCCGGAGGCATTCATATAGAGTCATATCTTGTTCTAGTTTCGAGTTGTAATTCATATGTTGTAATCAATAAAAGTGTGATGATCATCATTATTAGAGCATTGCCCAAAAAGAAAAAAAAGAAAGGCCAAAAGAAAAAAAAGGCCCAAAAAAGGAAAAAATAAAAAAATAAAAAGGGCAATGTTACTATCTCTTTTTCCACACTTGTGCTTCAAAGTAGCACCATGTTTTTCGTATAGCGAGTCTCATAGGTTGTCTTTTTCATACCAGTGGGAATTTTTCATTATAGAACTTGGCTTGTATATTCCTACAATGGGCTTCCTCAAATGCCCTAGGTCTTCGTGAGAAAGCATGTTGGATGCACACCCACTAGTTTTCTTTTGTTGAGCATTCATTTATAGCTCTAGTGCATCCGTTGCATGGCAATCCCTACTCCTCATGTTTACATCAATTGATGGGCATCTCCATAGCCCGTTGATTATCCTCGTCAATGTGAGACTTTCTCCTTTTTGTCTTCTCCACACAATCCCCATCATCATATTCTATTCCACCCATAGTGCTATATCCATGGCTCACGCTCATGTATTGCGTGAAGGTTGAAAAAGTTTGAGATTATTTAAGTATGAAACAATTGCTTGGCTTTTCATCGGGGGTATAGAAGTTGGGAACATCTTTGTGTGACAAAAATGAAGCATACCCTAACTATATGATTTTTTAGGGATGAACTTTCTTTTGCCATGTTATTTTGAGAACACATGATTGCTTTGATTAGTATGCTTGAAGTGTTACTATTTCTTTTATCAATATGAACTTTTATTTTGAATCATTTTGGATCTGAACATTCATGCCACAATAAATAAAATTACATTGAGAATCATGCTAGGTAGCATTACACATCAAAAATTCTGTTTTTTATCATTTACCTACTCGAGGACGAGCAGGAATTAAGCTTGGGGATGCTTGATATGTCTCCAACGTATCTATAATTTTTTATTGTTCCATGCTATTATATTACCTGTTTTGAATGATTATGGGCTTTATTATACACTTTTATATTACTTTTGGGACTAACCTATTAACCGGAGGCCCAGCCCATATTGTTGTTTTATTGCTTGTTTCAGTATTTCGAAGAAAAGGAATATCAAATGGAGTCCAAACGGAATGAAACCTTCGGCAGCGTTATTTTTTGGAAGAATATCACCCAGGAGACTTGGAGTTCACGTCAGAAGAGCCTCGAGGAGGCCAAGAGATAGGAGGGTGCCCCCCCTACTGGGCGTGCCCCCCTGTCTTGTGGGCCCCTCGAGCACCTCCCGACCGACTTCTTTCGCCTATCTAGTCCCACGTACCCTAAAAACATCCACGGAGAAGATAGATCGGGAGTTCTGCCGCCGCAAGCCTCTGTAGCCACCAAAAACCTCTCGGGAGCCTGTTCCGCACCCTTCCTGAGGGGGGATCCCTCACCGGTGGCCATCTTCATCATCCCGGCGCTCTCCATGACGAGGAGGGAGTAGTTCACCCTTGGGGCTGAGGGTATGTACCAGTAGCTATGTGTTTGATCTCTCTCTCTCGTTTTCTCTCTATGGCACGATCTTGATGTATCGCGAGATTTGCTATTATAGTTGGATCTTATGATGTTTCTGCCCCTCTACTCTCTTGTGATGAATTGAGTTTCCCTCTTGAACTTTTATCTTATCGGATTGAGTCTTTGATTTGAGAACACTTGATGTATGTCTTGCCGTGATTATCTGTCGTGACAATGGGATATCATGTGCCACTTGATGTATGTTTTGGTGACCAACTTGCGGGTTCCTCCCATGAACCTATGCATAGGGGTTGGCACACATTTTCTTGACTCTCCGGTAGAAACTTTGGGGCACTCTTTGAAGTACTTTCTGTTGGTTGGATGAATTTGAGATTGTGTGACGCATATCGTATAATCATGCCCACGGATACTTGAGGTGACAATGGAGTATCTAGGTGACATTAGGGTTTTGGTTGATTTGTGTCTTAAGGTGTTATTCCAGTATGAACTCTATGATAGATCGAGCAAAAAGAATAGCTTCATGTTATTTTACTATGAACTCTTGAATAGATAGATCAAAATGATAACTTTGAGGTGGTTTCATACCCTACCATTATCTCTTTGTTTGTTTTCTGCTATTAGTGGCTTTGGAGTGACTCTTTGTTGCATGTTGAGGGATTGTTATATGATCTATCTATGTTATTATTGTTGAGAGAACTTGCACTAGTGAAAGTATGAACCCTATGCCCTGTTTCTTATCATTGCAATACCGTTTAAGCTCACTTTTATCATTGGTTACCTTGCTGTTTTTATAATTTCAGATTACAAATACCTTTATCTACTATCCATATTGCACTTGTATCACCATCTCTTCGCCTAACTAGTGCACCTATACAATTTACCATTGTATTGGGTGTGTTGGGGAAACAAGAGACTCTTTGTTATTTGGTTAAAGGACACGAGAGAGACCATCTTCATCCTACGCCTCCCACGGATTGATAAACCTTAGGTCATCCACTTGAGGGAAATTTGCTACTGTCCTACAAACCTGTGCACTTGCAGGCCCAACAACGTCTACAAGAAGAAGGTTGTGTAGTAGACATCAAGCTCTTTTCTGGCGCTGTTGCCAGGGAGGTGAGTACTTGAAGGTATATCTTTAGATCTTGCAATCGAATCTTTTTGTTTCTTGTTTTATCACTAGTTTAGTTTATAAAAGAAAATTAAAAAAAATGGAATTGAGTTTGTCTCATACGCTTCATCTTTTTAATATCTTTCATGAGAATGATGGAAAGGAAAATTGTGCTCAAGTGCTAGAAAAAGAATGCATTAAAATGTTTGGTACTAGATCTTTGTATGATGAGCATGATTGCAATGTTGTTAGTATGAATTCCTTGAATATCCATGATGCTAATGATATGCAAAGCCACAAGCTTGGGGAAGCTATGTTTGGTGAAGATGATATTTTTTGTCCCCCAAGTTTTGATGAGCAAATTTATTATGATGAAATCATGCCTCCTATTTATGATGATTATATTGATGAAAGTGGGTTTGTAAGAGTGTCAACTTTAGGAAGTAGTGATCCCACTATTTTGGAGGATGTTGAATCTTATTGTGATGAATATGAAAGTGGATTTGGAAGAGTGTCAACTTTATTTAGTGATGATTCCACTATTTCAGAAGTGGTTCCAATTGATTATGAGAACAAAGTTGATATCTATGATGATTATTGTGATGAGTTGTATGCTATTAGGAATAATTATAACCATGAAATTTTTCATCATGATTTTAGTTTTCAATTTGATTATGACTCACATGATGATTATTTTGTTGAGTTTGCTCCCACTACTATTCATGAGAAGAATTTTGCTTATGTGGACAGTAGTAAATTTTCTATGCTTGTAGATCACGAAAAGAATGATTTAGGTACTGGTTATATTGCTGAATTCATTCATGATGCTACTGAAAATTATTATGAGGGAGGAACATATGCTTGTAAGAATTGCAATAATGTCAAGTTTTCTCTCTATATGCTTCAAATTTTGAAGCTATGCTTGTTTTACCTTCCTATGCTAGTTGATTATTGCTCCCGTAAGTTGTTTTCTCACAAAATCCCTATGCATAGGAAGTGGATTAGACTTAAGTGTGTTAGTCATATTCTTCATGATGCTATCTTTACGTTTCAATTCTTATCTTTTATGTGAGCATCATTTCATCATCCCTAGATAGGGGCGTTAAACGATAGCGCTTGTTGGGAGGCAACCCAACTTTATTTTTGTTCCTTGCTTTTTGTTCCTCTTTAGTAATAAATAATTCATCTAGCCTCTGGTTAGATGTGGTTTTATGTTTTAATTAGTGTTGGTGCCAAGTAGAACCTTTGGGAAAACTTGGGTGAAGTTTATGTGATCTTGCTGTAAAAAACAGAAACTTTTGCGCTCACAAGATTAGCAGCCATTTTTTTTACTGGAGAGTGATTTTAGGTTGATTCTTTTTGCAGATGATTAATAGACAAATTTCTTAGGTCCAGAAATTTATTTCAGAATTTAGTGAGTTCCAGAAGTATACGTTTGATACAGATTACTACAGACTGTTCTGTTTTTGACAGATTCTGTTTTCTATGTGTTGTTTGCTTATTTTGATGAATATATGAGTAGTATCGGAAGGTATGAACCACAGAGAAGTTAGAATACAGTAGATATTACACCAATATGAATTTAGAATGAGTTCATTACAGTACCTAAGTGGTGGTTTTATTTTCTTATACTAACGGAGCTTACGAGTTTTGTTTTGAGTTTTGTGTGGTTGAAGTTTTCAAGTTTTGGGTAAAGATTCGATGGACTATGGAATAAGGAGTGGCAAGAGCCTAAGCTTGGGGATGCCCTTATGTGGTGGTTTTGTTTTCTTTCACTAACAGAGCTTATAAGATTTCCTGTTGAGTTTTGTGTTGTGAAGTTTTCAAGTTTTGGGTAAAGCTTTGATGGACTATGGAATAAGGAGTGGCAAGAGCCTAAGCTTGGGGATGCCCATGGCACCCCAATATATTCAATAATAGCCAAAATATTAAGCTTGAGGCTGCCCCGGAAGGCATCCCCTCTTTAGTCTTTGTTCATCGGTAACTTTACTTGGAGCTATATTTTTATTCACCACATGATATGTGTTTTGCTTGGAACGTCATTTTATTTTGTTAGTATTTGCTTGCTGTTATTTATAAGAATGTTTTGCATCTATATTTTCAATAAAAATGTCAAGGATAGCCTTTGCCATGCTTATTTTGCTAGTATACTTGTTGCTGTTTGAAAACAGAAAGTTTACCTCTGTTGCAAAAATTCCCTAGAAAAGTCAGAGAATGGTATAATGTTGAATCTTTTTGCATATTGAGCTCTGATAAATCTTCTACAGCGTAGTATTTTTCTAATAATTTCTGGAGTTAGGTAAGTATTGATACTCTTGCATTCTTTACAGACTGTACTGTTTTGGCAGATTTCTGTTATGGTTGCATTGTTTGCATATGTCTGCTTGTTTAATGATTCTATTTGAGGATAGGAATATTATATATGCAGAGGCATTTATTATGAAATTTTGAATAATTATTTTATTAATTTGTTATAGTAGAAAATGATAAGGTTTTGCATTGGTTTATACTAACCTATCTCACGAGTTCTTGTTGAGTTTGGTGTGGATGAAGCTTTTGATAAAAAGAAGAAACCATGATATGAGAGGAACTAAGGAGACACAAAAGTTCAAGATTGGGGATGCCCAAGGCACCCCAAGATAATATTTCAAGAAGTCTCAAGCATCTAAGATTGGGGATGCCCCGTTAGGCATCCCACCTTTCTTCTTCAACAATCATCGGTTAGTATCGGTTGAGCCTAAGTTTTTGCTTCTTCACATGAGTTATGTTATCCTTGCAATGTCATTTTATTTTGGTTTGCTTACTGGTTGAATACAATACCAAGATCTGAAATTCTTAAATGTTAGGGAGTCTTCACATAGTTGCACAATTATTCGACTACTCATTGATGTTCACTTATATCTTTTTGGAGTAGTTTGTCATTTGCTCTAGTGCATCACTTATATCTTTTAGAGCACGACGGTGATTATTTGTTGTAGAAATTAATGAACTCTCATGCTTCATGTATATTATTTTGAGAGTCTTAAACAAGATGGTAATTTGAATGAAAACTATCATAGGAAGTGAATTGGATGCTATGATCAATTTGATACTTGATAATTGTTTTGAGATATGGAGGTAGTGATATTAAAGTCATGCTAATTGGGTGATTATGAATTTAAAGAATGCTTGTGTTGAAGTTAGCAAGTCCCATAGCATGCACGTATGGTTAAAGTTGTGTAACAGATTTGAAACATGAAGTGTCACTAGTAGAAAAAGGGGTAAATCTAAGACACATTAGTGCCGGTTCGATTTTGAGACGGCACTAATGTGTCCATTAGTGCCGTGGCTAGCCAGCTGCTCTCATTAGTACCAGGTCGTGGCGAACCTTTAGCACCGGTTCGTGCCACGAACCGGTACTAATGAGAGCGGTGGCAGGATGTTGTCAGTCTGGGGCCCATCCAACACCTTTAGTACCGGTTCGTGGCACGAATCGGTACTAAAGGTCGACATACATAAACCCTTCGTCCACCCGGGCCACTCTGTTCTTCCCATGTCCCCTCACTTCCTCTATTCTTCCCCTCTCTTCCTCGAGCTCCTCACAAAATTTGCCCAAAATTTGTCAAGATTTGAAGGCCCCCATCGATTCAAATGATCAAAAAGGTTAGCAACTTTGTCCTTTCAACTCTCATTGCTAGATTTGCTCTTGCAATGCTTTGTATAGTGATTAATTTGGGAGGAATTATATTTGCTAGTATTTGATTTATATGCAATTTGAGGTCAAAAATAACACATAGTTTGCATATGTAGGTGTGGTTTACTTAGTGCCTCCTAAATCTCCGTCGTAACCACCGTCGATCGCCCGCACCATCCCGTCGCCGACACCACCTTGTTGTGAGGCTCTTGTTCATGAATATTTTACATTACCAAATTGATGTTTGTGTGAATTGTCTTACCCGTACGTTGTTTGTTATACATAGTGTCATGGTTTTGATATCCATCCCCGTCGGCCCTCGTCCTTGTTATGATTCGGATGTGGTATATTCTCTTTTAAAACTAGTGGTTGCATTTCGTGTTTATGACAAATTATGCCCATCAAGTTGACATAGATATTTTTATCTAGGAGGTATGTGAACCGGAAATTCCAACCGACCCTATTATCGAGAGGTTAAATTTAGTTGAAAGAGAAAATGAGTATTTGAAAGAAAAATTGAAAAGAATTGAGGGGGAGAAGATGGAATTGGAGTTGCATGTTGCCGATGTCGTCGATGATCACAAGATCAAGATGGAGCAAATGAGGTTGAAGATTAGAAAGAGTAGAAAATATGCCATTGATTGTGTGGCTTGGTATCATTATGTTGTTGGATCAATTGTTACCTTAGTTGCGATCTTGATCTCATTTGTTGTTGCATTTAAATTCTTTAGCTGGAGAGTTATGTGTATGTTACATTTAATTAAGTGTTGTATATGAACTTTATGTATGAACTTTATGTATGAACTTTTATTAATTTGGTCTATTCGGTGTTGTGTATAAAGAAGATATGAGCCGACAATGGATGTATGATGACTGATGCTCTCCCGGGTTCATTAATGGCGTGCATACTTTTCTGCTTGCCGCTGAGGCAAACAAGTGGGCGGATGGTTTTATGCCTTGTCCATGTGCTGGTTGTAAGAATGGTCACAATTACTCTACGTCAAGAACCATTCACGTCCACCTATTTGAGTCCGGTTTCACGCCCCACTATAATGTTTGGACAAAGCACGGAGAAAGAGGGGTTATGATGGAAGACAATGAAGAACTATCCTGGCCATGGGTTCCCTGAATACGATGATACAACAATGGAGGAAGAAGCTGAGCCGGCAATGCGGGAACAAGCTGAAGAAGAGGCATCAGATGAGCCCGCTGATGATCTAGGTCGGGCCATTGCCGATGCAAAGAGAAACTGTGCAAGTTATTTGGAGAGGAAGAAGTTGCAGCGCATGTTAGAGGATCACAAGAAATTGTTGTACCCAAATTGCGAAGCTGACAAAAAAAAGTTGGGAACCACACTGGAATTGCTGCAATGGAAGGCAGAGAATGGTGTATCTGACAAGGGATTTGGAAAGTTGCTGGTAATGATAAAGAATATGCTTCCAAAGGACAACGAATTGCCCGAGAGTACATATGAAGCAAAGAAGGTTGTCTGCCCTCTAGGGTCAGAGGTGCAGAAGATACAAGCATGCCCTAATGACTGCATCCTCTACCACGGTGCATATGAGGATTTGAATGCTTGCCCGGTATGTGGTGCATTGCGTTATAAGATCAGTCACGATGACCCTGGTGGTGTCGAGGGAGAGCGCCCCAGGAAGAAGATTCCTGCCAAGGTGATGTGGTATGCTCCTATAATACCATGGTTGAAACATTTGTTCCAAAACAAAGAGCATGCGAAGGCGATGTGGTGGCATAGAGAAGACCGTCAGAAAGACGGAAAGTTGAGAGTACCCACTGACGGTTCGCAGTGGAGAAAAATTGAGAGAAAGTACAGGGAGGAGTTTGCAGGTGACCCAAGGAACGTATGGTTTGGTCTAAGCACAGATGGCATTAATCCTTTTGGGGAGCAGAGCAGCAACCATAGCACGTGGCTTATGACTCTATGTTTGTATAACCTTCCTCCTTGGTTGTGCATGAAGCGGAAGTTCATTATGATGCCAGTGCTCATCCAAGGCCCCAAGCAACCTGGCAACGACATTGATGTGTACCTAAGGCCATTAGTTGAAGAACTATTACAGTTGTGGAATGGAATAGTTGTACGTGCGTGGGATGAGCACGGACAGGAAGAAATTGACATAAAGGCGTTGTTGTTCGTGACCATCAATGATTGGCCTGCTCTCAGTAACCTTTCAGGACAGACAAACAAGGGATACCGCGGATGCACGCACTATTTGGATGATACCGACAGTATATATTTGGAGAGTTGTAGGAAGAATGTGTACCTGGGACATCGTCAATTTCTTCCGAGCAGGCATCCCGTAAGAAAGAAAGGCAAGCGTTTCAATGGTGAGGCAGATTAGCGGACGAAGCCTCACCACCGTACTGGTGCTGATGTACATGATATGGTCAAGGACTTGAAGCTAATCTTTGGAAAGGGTCCTGGCGGACAACCTGTTCCGAAGGACGCTGACGGACGCACGCCCATGTGGAAGAAGAAATCTATATTTTGGGACCTACCCTATTGGAAAGACCTAGAGCTCCGCTCCGCAATCGACGTGATGCATGTGACAAAGAATCTTTGCGTGACCCTGCTTGGCTTCTTGGGCATGTATGGGAAGACAAAAGATACACCAGAGGCACGGGAGGACCAACAACGTATGCACGGAAAAGACGGCATACATCAGGGTCAGGCGAGCTACGCTCTTACCAAAGAAGAGAAGGAAATCTTCTTTGAATGCCTGCTCAGCATGAAGGTACCGTCTGGCTTCTCGTCGAATATAAAGGGAATAATAAATATGGCAGAGAAAAAGTTCCAGAACCTATGCATTGCATCCCGATTTCCATCTTTCACAATTACCCCTGAAGCAACCTTCCATTGCATCCCGATTCTAGAGGGCTATGCTCGTGTCATGGTTGATGAAGTGGTGGAGCAATATTCGATACTAGCACTTGACATTGCTGGAGGTGACGGCGAGCGCACACTGGGAGAGGTCGTACATCGTATCATCCTATGGAGAAAGGATTGCATCATCTTTCCAAGTCCACAGACACCGCGTCGTCTGCCGACTCCTCCTCGAAGTCCGCCACCGAGTCAGCAGACTCCCGCTCCTCCAAGTCCACGAACGCGTGAGCGGACTCCTCCTTGAAGTCCGCCACCGAGTCAGCAGACTCCCGCTCCTCCAAGTCCACGAACGCGTGAGCCGACTCCTCCTCGAAGTCCGACACCTCCTCCAAGTCCCCGAACGCTTGAGCAGACTCCTCCTCCTCCATGTCCGGCACAGCGTCAAGCCACTCCTCCTGCTTCAAGTCCGGCACAGCGTTAGCCACATCAGCCGTCTCAGCAATCGAAGAAGAGACACGCCGCAGCTATGGTGCATAGCGGTACGAGTCTAGGTAGTACAGGAAGTACATGCGGAGACAAGCAATATAAATATGGTCCAAGCCTCGCTCCTCTTCCTTAGAGGCCTTACGACATGACCGAGGAGCAAAACGCAGCCATAGCGTAGGCCCAAGTGGACGCCCATTTTGGACCGAAACCGGCACCGCCGCCAAAGGAGAAAGTGCCTGAGAAAACGATTGACCACTTCATTCGTATGGCTAGAGCACCATCTCCCAAACCTGTTGACTCAGACTATGAGCGTCAAATCAGGAAGCTACATCGAGCATGGCTACAGAAGGAAGCGAGCTCGAGCTCGAGCCAACAAGCAGCTGGCAAAAAATGCGGGAAAACCGTTCCCCAGCTGGGAGAACAGGCGGCGCAAGTGATCCCCCTGCTTGTTGTGCCAACAACACATGAGAGGAGTACACGCGCTGTGGTAATAACGGAGGAGCATATAATGCAAGCTCAAATGCTCAAGATCTCTGTTGGACAACTCCTCGAAATCGAGCCCATGTCTCCGCTTAGAGAATCGGAAATAAAACAGAAATATGTCCGGGGCCAACCTTTGGTCCATCCAGACATGGTCAAGGACCTCCCAACGAGAATGTATGAATTGCATCAATGGTACATGATCATTACCAAGATTTCCAATCGAGAGTCCCTCATGGTGAATATCAAGCATGAGCATTATTACCATGAGAAAGCTCTGGCCGTTGAGTATTCAGAACTATTTCAGTTATACAATCAAGACGCACTCGACAAGTCTATCGTCAGTTGCTATTGTTTGTAAGTGATTTCTTTCTGTAATTTAAGTCTCAAGCTAGTTATGTAGTGATAATTTTGATCAATCATTACACGTAATTATCCTCACTATATTCTTTTCTGTGGTATTATATGCAGGATGAAGATGTATGAAATGAAAAAATCTAGACGCTATGGCATTGGGTTCATTGACCCAAATACCATTAATAAGTACATAAGGAAGCTTCCAGTTTATCAAGCAAATGTAGAGGAAAGCATGCTAGAGTTCTTGAAGCGCCTCAATACCAATGAAGATATACTACTTCCTTACAACTTCCCGTGAGTCACACTATCTTTTACTACAAATTCTGTTTTTCTTTGTCGGCTTAATTAAGACATGCAAACGTGTGCGCATGCAGTTGGCACTGGATCTTGTTAGACATTAAAGTTGAGGAAGGAAGAGTTGAATTACTGGACTCACTACTTAAAGAAGATAAAGACTACACCATCGTGAAGGGGATAGTCAACAGGTAATTTCAATCATTATTAACTATATCTCGGCCTATTATTAGTTCGTCATTTCCTGATATGAACTATTTAATAACCCCTTTATTAGTTTTCTTTGTCGGCGGGCAGGGCATGGGTAAAGTTCATCAAGGTGAATCCAGGCAAATGGGCAAAAACGTTCTTTTGGCATCGAGCAAAGGTAAGTAATTAAGTAGTACTAGCTAGCTACAATCTCTTTAATTCTTGTTTCAATATCATTAATTAATTATCATGCTTGATTAATCATTATTTGATTCAATTCCATTCTCGTAAAGGCCCTGAAGTAGGCGTCGGGGAATAATCTGTGTGCATTCTACGTTTGCGAGAACATTCGCATGATGGCGTCCGAAAGGAGCAGATCTGATAGACAGGACTGGGTACGTTTGTCAGAACACTATTCACACCATTATTGATATCTAGTCACACAACTAATACACATGCATATTGATCTCCTTCTTAACAGTTCAGACAGGTGCGGGATAAGCTCCTACCAGCGAACCGCATACTAGCACTTCAAGAGGAAATAGCCGGATTTTTGCTCGACCAGGTCATAGATCCCAAAGAAGAATACTATTACCCGCTACCGCCCCCATGAACCACTTGTCATCGTGCTCCGAAGGCACCAAGGCAACATGTAGGAGAAATTGTATATGTATATACATGTGTATATGTGTGAATAGTTAATGGTGTTTGCTGTGAGACATTCAATATCGATGATTATATATATATATATATATGTGGTTCTACGTACGAGAAAATCTATTTATATATATGCATAACATGTACAATTTGTAGTATCGTGATATACCAGCAAACAGAAAAAATTAAATGGAAAATAAAGCCAAATTGAAAACACAAATTTAAAGCAAAAATTAAAAAAAACACCCAAACATTTAGTACCGGTTGGTGTTACCAACCGGTACTAATGTCCTACACGCACCCGGCCCTGACTCGTGCCACGTGTTTGCACTTTAGCGCCGGTTCGCGACGAACCGGTACTAAAGGGGGGGGGGCTTTAGTCCCCACTCTTTAGTGCCGCTTGGCGAACCGGCACTAAAGGCCATCACGAACCGGCACTAATGTCCAGTTCTGCACTAGTGTGTACCTGGCTTGTGCATCCTTATGAGTGGCGGTCGGGGACGAGCGATGGTCTTTTCCTACCAATCTATCCCCCTAGGAGCATGCGCATAGTGCTTGATTTTTGATGACTTCTAAAGTTTTGCAATAAGTATATGAGTTCTTTTGACTAATGTTGAGTCCATGGATTATACTCACTTTTACCTTTCCACCATTGCTAGCCTCTTCGGTACCGTGCATTGCCCTTTCTCACCTTGAGAGTTGGTGCAAACTTCACCGGTGCATCCAAACCCCGTGATACGATACGCTCTATCACACATAACCCTCCCTTTATCTTCCTCAAAACAGCCACCATACCTACCTATTATTGCATTTTCATAGCCATTCCGAGATATATTGCCATGCAACTTTCCACCGTTCCGTTTATTATCATCATGACATACTTTACTTTTGTCATATTGCCAATGCATGATCATGTAGTTGACATCGTATTTGTGGCAAAGCCACCATGCATTATTTTTCATACATGTCACTCTAGATTCATTGCACCATCCCGGTACACCGCCGGAGGCATTCATATAGAGTCATATCTTATTCTGGTTTCAAGTTGTAATTCGTATGTTGTAATCAATAAAAGTGTGATGATCATCATTATTAGAGCATTGCCCAAAAAAAAGAAAGGCCAAAAAAAAGAAAGGCCCAAAAAAAGAAAAAAAGAAAAAAAGAAAAAGGGCAATGTTACTATCTCTTTTTCCACACTTGTGCTTCAAAGTAGCACCATGTTTTTCGTATAGCGAGTCTCATAGGTTGTCTTTTTCATACTAGTGGGAATTTTTCATTATAGAACTTGGCTTGTATATTCCTACAATGGGCTTCCTCAAATGCCCTAGGTCTTCGTGAGCAAGCTAGTTGGATGCACACCCACTAGTTTTCTTTTGTTGAGAATTCATTTATAGCTCTAGTGCATCTGTTGCATGGCAATCCCTACTCCTCATGTTTGCATCAATTGATGGGCATCTCGATAGCCCGTTGATTATCCTCGTCAATGTGATACTTTCTCCTTTTTGTCTTCTCCACACAATCCCCATCATCATATTCTATTCCACCCATAGTGCTATATCCATGGCTCACGCTCATGTATTGCCTGAAGGTTGAAAAAGTTTGAGATTATTTAAGTATGAAACAATTGCTTGGCTTTTCATCGGGGGTATAGAAGTTGGGAACATCTTTGTGTGACAAAAATGAAGCATAGCCTAACTATATGATTTTGTAGGGATGAACTTTCTTTTGCCATGTTATTTTGAGAACACATGATTGCTTTGATTAGTATGCTTGAAGTGTTACTATTTCTTTTATCAATATGAATTTTTATTTTGAATCATTTTGGATCTGAACATTCATGCCACAATAAAGAAAATTACATTGAGAATCATGCTAGGTAGCATTACACATCAAAAATTCTGTTTTTATCATTTACCTACTCGAGGACGAGCAGGAATTAAGCTTGGGGATGCTTGATACGTCTCCAACGTATCTATAATTTTTTATTGTTCCATGCTATTATATTACCTGTTTTGAATGATTATGGGCTTTATTATACACTTTTATATTACTTTTGGGACTAACCTATTAACCGGAGGCCCAGCCCATATTGTTGTTTTATTGCTTGTTTCAGTATTTTGAAGAAAAGGAATATCATACGGAGTCCAAACGGAATGAAACCTTCGGCAGCGTTATTTTTTGGAAGAATATCACCCAGGAGACTTGGAGTTCACGTCAGAAGAGCCTCGAGGAGGCCAAGAGATAGGAGGGTGCCCCCCCCCCTACTGGGTGCGCCCCCCTGTCTTGTGGGCCCCTCGAGCACCTCCCGACCGACTTCTTTCGCCTATCTAGTCCTACGTACCCTAAAAACATCCACGGAGAAGATAGATCGGGAATTCCGCCGCCGCAAGCCTCTGTAGCCACCAAAAACCTTTTGGGAGCCCGTTCCGGCACCCTGCCGGAGGGGGGATCCCTCACCGGTGGCCATCTTCATCATCCCGGCGCTCTCCATGGCGAGGAGGGAGTAGTTCACCCTCGGGGCTGAGGGTATGTACCAGTAGCTATGTGTTTGATCTCTCTCTCTCTCGTTTTCTCTCTATGGCACGATCTTGATGTATCGCGAGATTTGCTATTATTGTAGGATCTTATGATGTTTCTGCCCCTCTACTCTCTTGTGATGAATTGAGTTACCCTCTTGAAGTTATCTTATCGGATTGAGTCTTTGATTTGAGAACACTTGATGTATGTCTTGCCGTGATTATCTGTCGTGACAATTGGATATCATGTGCCACTTGATGTATGTTTTGTTGACCAACTTGCGGGTTCCTCCCATGAACCTATGCATAGGGGTTGGCACACATTTTCCTGACTCTCCGGTAGAAACTTTGGGGCACTCTTTGAAGTACTTTCTGTTGGTTTGATGAATTTGAGATTGTGTGACGCATATCGTATAATCATGCCCACGGATACTTGAGGTGACAATGGAGTATCTAGGTGACATTAGGGTTTTGGTTGATTTGTGTCTTAAGGTGTTATTCTAGTATGAACTCTATGATAGATCGAGCGGAAAGAATAGCTTCATGTTATTTTACTATGAACTCTTGAATAGATAGATCAAAAATGATAACTTTGAGGTGGTTTCGTACCATACCATAATCTCTTTGTTTGTTTTCCGCTATTAGTGGCTTTGGAGTGACTCTTTGTTGCATGTTGAGGGATTGTTATATGATCTATCTATGTTATTATTGTTGAGAGAACTTGCACTAGTGAAAGTATGAACCCTATGCCTTGTTTCTTATCATTGCAATACCGTTTACGCTCACTTTTATCATTAGTTACCTTGCTGTTTTTATAATTTCAGATTACAAATACCTTTATCTACTATCCATATTGCACTTGTATCACCATCTCTTCGCCGAACTAGTGCACCTATACAATTTACCATTGTATTGGGTGTGTTGGGGACACAAGAGACTCTTTTTTATTTGGTTAAAGGACACGAGAGAGACCATCTTCATCCTACGCCTCCCACGGATTGATAAACCTTAGGTAATCCACTTGAGGGAAATTTGCTACTGTCCTACAAACCTGTGCACTTGCAGGCCCAACAACGTCTACAAGAAGAAGGTTGTGTAGTAGTCAAGTGTCCTCTCTTATCTCCGTGCTTGGTCGATGCTACGTACTATACGTATAGAGAGGACTAGACACGCTAACTAGTAAGCAAATGACGGAAAAAGAAGATCGTCATGAACATATGCATACAGAGAGAAGTAATATCGACCACCTCTCCTTCTCTGAGAGATTGGTCGAACAACAAGTTCTCGTATATCTATTGGACGCTACATACTGGCTACATATATACAATATAAGTATCTCTTACAATATAATCTCCTAATTAAAAACGAGGTGATTAGGGTCCACATGGTATTCTCCGTCTTTAGCGATCACGTGGTCAAGAAAGAATGCCACCAATTCCTCTTGAATTCCTCGCATACGATCTGGTGGTAGGAGTTCATCCCGCATCCGAAATATCTAATTTGAAGAAGGGGGTGAATACATATATATGAATAAATGAAACTGAACACAAATGATGGTACTAAAATAAAATTGTGAATATTATTATTTACGCACTTCATATTGTTTGTCAGAGTAGCTCCGCTCACAGGTCGTGTGGCGGATGGACTCACAAATGTAGTATCCACAGTAATTATTCCCTTGTTCCTGCCACAACCACTTTACAAGAAATAGAGGTCAATCAAACTGATAATTAGCAAGTATGCTAAATGGTATTGATGAAACTAGCGCTTGAATCATTAGGAGATGCGTGGAACATGTTACTATAGTACTTACTTTCGGGTGTCTAAATTGCAACTTCTTCGGCAGTCCAAGAGTTTTTGAGGTGAATTTTTTCCAAACCCTGCCAGACATAGAAAACAATTACTTGATATCAGGAAATGAACAAAAAGTTGCCGATATGGTGCGATAATGATCGATTTAACTTACTTCTCTAGAATTTCAGTCATGTCCGCATACTCCTTGGGATCTTTTCATCTCGAGTCTAAGACTGTTACTAGTCCCTACTCAAGCTTAATCTCTAGGAGAATATAGTGGAAGATGCGCACGCATGCATAACTCATCAATTACATTACTATAAGCTCAACTAATAAGGGAAACCGAATATGCACAAGACAGTAACACTCACTTGAATTCGTAAGGGAAGAGTATTATAGCTTTATTTTGATTTAATACAAACGATTGTAGCAGCTTGGCCTCGGTATCTCTGTCCTGAAATTTAACCATATATGCATCTATGAGATTTGTGTTAATGAACCTAATATCACCGATTTGCCTTTTCTTCAATTCGGCGATCTTCAATCTGCATAACATAGTGAGGATAATTAAAAATACATGCAATGAAAGAGCTGACCTATATATAGAGACTTAATGACAGAAGTAGTACTACTTACAGGCAGTAGCAAGTGATCATTAATTTATCCAGGGCCTTTAGATTGAAAAACACGAAGAACTCCTCAAATGGAACATTCAACAGTTCAATTCCAACGAGGTCATGCTTCTCTCTGACTCTCAGCTCAAAATATCCGTCCCCTTAGACTCTCTGCAGGTTTTCATGTACCAATCATGGAATCTGTACATCATCGTTGGTAGAGATCTTTCATCTTTGACGAGAGGCTTCCCGTACACGTATTTGTGCTCGTCCATCTCCAAGAAATCATAATGTACATCGTCGGGCAGGTAATCTTCAAGATTGTTATAACCGGGCACCATCCTGCCCGGAACATTAGCAATGATATTGCTAGACAACTGGAGCGGGGGGAACGATTGGTTCGCTTGTTCGCCGAGCTGGGCAACATTTTTCAGCTTGTCATTGGCCACTGATAGTACTTCCCAACCGCGACGCTTCCTTAAATGATTTTGTAAGAATACGCTGATAGTACTTCACCGGAGACCTTGGTGGTTTCTTCAGGGAAGCCAGAGTACGCTTCGCTTTTACCGGATCTATCTTCACCTCCGGAGGTGTATGTATCTTTGCTTTCACCCCTTCAAATTAGTTATTCACTTCGGCTTGCACGATCTGTGTGTTTTCATCAACGGTCCTCTTGTATGGTCACTTCTCTGGAGTCTTGAGAGAAGGACCGAATTTGTATTGTCTCCCGACTCTGGCTGTGCTGCTAGACGCCGGAGCAGACGGAGCGGTTGCGGCTGTCTTTCCTTTCTTACGAGGCGGGGGAGAAGGACTACGACACGCCGGAGCAGCCGGAGGCGGAGAAGGACGAGGCTGGATGCTCGGGCGCGCCGCCGCAGGTGGAGAAGGAGGCGGAGTGCCGCCACACGCCGGAGAAGGAGGCTGAGTGCCCTGATTACTCGCCGGAGGAGGAGGCAGAGGAGGAGGCGGATTGCCCTGACTCGCCAAAGGAGGAGGAGGAGGCGGAGGCGTCCAGTTTGGAAGGTTGATGATCTCCTTCCTCCATAGGCATGGAGTCTTCGGAGAAGAACCCAGCCAAATCTCCCCTTCACCCCTAGGGTGGTCAAGCTCAAGGTCCTCAAATCCGTCCGTTATTTGATCCACCATCACCATAGCATATCCTTCTGGAATCGATTGGCCGTGTTAGGTTGCGCCAGTTTCATTAGGTAAAACAGAGCCAACAGCCGCCTTGACTTTCAATGTCATCCATCGCGTCATAAGGTGGCAATGTTGAGACTCCGTGATAGCATCCACGGGGTAGCTAGCAGGAGTCGTGAAGACAGGCTCCAGCTGCTGAGTCTGCTCGGTGGAAGCCATGCTGCTTCTCCGCTGAGATGGTGGGGTAGCTTCAGAGGAAGCTTTGGCAGGTCGTTTGGTGCGATCTGCTTCTCGTTCCTCTAGACCCTGTACCCTTTCATGCAGCACCTGCAGTTGGCTATGCTCCACTTTCTTCCTCCTCTCCTGGGTTTTGTAACCCCCTACGTCCGGAAACCCAGCCTTCCACGGAACGGAGCCTGGCATGCCTCGTGTCCGTCCAAGGTGCTCAGGATTCCCGAGGGCCATTGTGAGCTCGTCCTTCTCTCTGCCTGGGACGAACGTCCCTTGCTGCGCTTTCTTGATATACTCCTGAAGCCTTGTGACGGGTATTCACAGTTGCACTTCCGTCCAAACGCACTTCCCTGTTACAGGGTCCAAGGTTCCGCCAACCCCGAAGAACCAAGTCCGGCAACGGTCTGACCAGTTCAATGTCTCTGGTTCGACCCCTTTAGCAATCAGGTCATTCTCAGGCTTGTCCCACAAAGGTCAGGCTTTGATGTAGCCACCTGACCCCGTGCGATGGTGATGCTTCTTCTTCGCAGCATTTTTCTTGTTTGTCGCTGACATCTTCTTACTCTTTTCCGATGTCTTGTGGGCCACAAATGCGGGCCAGTGATCTTTGATCTTCTCATACTTTCTTGTGAAATCTGGTGTCAAATCTTCGTCGACAAACTCTGTTTTCAGCTCATTCTTCGACCTCCTAAATAGTTCTACCATCTTCTTAAGAGCATGAGACTTGATCAATTGCTCTTTAACTGGCTTCTCCAGATCCTCCTCTGACGGTAGGGTGAAATTTGCCTTAAGCGATGTCCAAAGATCTTCTTTCTGCATATCGGAGACATAAGACACCTTAGGGTCTTCATTCTTAGGCTTTAACCATTGCTGGATACTGATCGGGATCTTGTCCCTAACAAGAACCCCGCAATGAGCACGAAATGCATCCCTTGTCCGGATGGGTTCAATCAGCTTGCCATCGCGCGCGATTGCTGTGATCTCAAACCTTTCATCCGAGCGCAACTTTTTCTGCGGGCCTCGTTTCTTTACCAAAGTTGTGCCCGATCCGGAGGGCTAGAGAAAAGAAGAAAGACGAGAGTTAATTAATATGTGTACATACAAAAACAATGAATGCATCAATTAGCTAGCTAGTCAGCACAGGCTTAACTAATATATATACCTGGCCGGACTCGGTTCGGTCACCGGAGTCGTCATCACGGTCTACTTCTTGTACCGGCATTGGGTCACCAGAGCCATCATAATCATAACCTTCTTCTTTACTACTCTGTCCTTCCAGACCATCGGTGTCGTTGAGAAACGACGCAACGACATCACTTCCTTTTGCGATTATGTCCCCCAACATCTCTTCTGTTGCTTCATCTCGGGGGTGCTCCATAGTTTCTGCAAATATTTACAATATAGCAATTATTATTCAAACATGACAGCTGGATATATTAGTGGCAAACGTAGAACTAGCTAGCTAATATAATCACAATAAGGAATCATATTAGTGGCCTCGACGTTGCTTCTCTAGGGTTTGGGGTGGCCTCGGCAATGCTTCAAGGGTTTGGGGTGGCCTCGACAACGCTTCAAGGGTTTGGGGTGGCCTCGATGACAACGCTCTTTTAACTTGGTAAATTTGGGTGGCCTCGAGAGAGTTTGTCGGGTAGGGGCGCGGCGGGAGGGGGTAGGAGACCAACATCATTTTTTTCTAGGGTTTGGGTGTCCTCGAGAGTTTTGGTCGAGCGAGAGGGCCGAGGGGGGTGCTCCCGTGGTATAAGTCATCACGGTCGAGAGGGGGTATATATATCGACCGCCCCTCATGTCGAAGTTATCCGAGAGGGGGTTATATCAACAACGACGCGACATGTATACATGGGAAAATAATGTTATCGGGGAGGGGGTATATCGACCCCCCCCCTCGTATTGAAGTTATCAGGAGGGGGTATATCGACAACGACATACACGATAAAAAATAAGAAGACAAAAGAAGAACTAAAAAGATGAGAAGAAGAAAGGAATAGAAGAGAAGCAATCGAAGAAAAAAAGAAGTAAAAAACGAGAAGAAGAAAAACATAGAAAATTTTCTATTTTTTTCTTCTTCTCCTCTATTCCTTTCTTCTTCTCCTCTTCTTCTTTTCCTCTTCTTATTTATTTTCTTTTTTCCTATCCTTCCTTTTCTTCTTATTCCTTCTTAATATCACTTAGAAACTTTTGCAACGATGGGGGGGTGCTCCCGTGGTCTAAAAATGGTCTACGCATGATAGAAAATTCTAAAAAAACATCTATGATCCCTCGACATCCCTGCCTCTCTCATGAACAAAAAAATCTATGAATAAAAAAACATCAAGTTCTATGAACAAAAAAATATCATATTTCATCCACATCCATGCATACATCATATATGTGATCATCTATGAAAAAAAACATATACATGAAAAAAAAACATTATGATAACAAGCATATATATATGAAAAAACAAGCATATACATGAAAAAACAAGCATATATATGAAAAAAATGCTAGGGAGGGCGCCGGCCGGACCAAGGTGAGGAGGAGCGCGGGGTCGGTGGCGAGGCTGGTGACGGGGCAGTAGGCACGCGCTCGGGGTAGGGGCGACGATGACAGCAACGACGGGGGCATGGGCAACGGCGAGGGCGCGGGCGACGGCGAGGGCATGGGCAACGGCGAGGGCGTGGGCAACGGTGAGGGCGCGGGCGACAGCGACAGCGGGGGCGACAGCGACAGCGGGGGCAACAGCGACGGCGACGGCGGGTGCGGTGGGCGGCATCGGGGCAGCCTGACAGCGTCGATGTCGTCGGCGTCATCGGGGCGGCAACTGCGAGATGAGAGTGAAAATTTCCTAAGTGTGAACTTATATAGCAAAGCCTTTTGTCCTGGTTGGTGCCACGAACCGGGACTAAAGGTGAGCATTAGTCCTAGTTGGTGCCACCAACCGGGACCAAAGGCTTCTTTTCAGCAGCCCAAAGGGCGGGAAGCAGAGGACTTTGGTCCCGGTTGGTGGCACCAACTGGGACTAAAGGGGGGTCATTGGTACCGGTTGGTGCCACCAACCGGTACCACTGCACCCCTTTAGTCCCGGTTGTTGCCACCAACCGGGACTAAAGGCCTTGCACTAGCGCGGTGCGGTGGGATGTTTAGTCCCACCTCGCTAGCTGAGAGGGGCGCACAGTGTTTATAAGCCCCACTACTGCACCCCTCTCGAGCTCCTCTCCATTGCAGGCTTACGGGCCTAATTGTGATAGTTATGCCAGATGGGCCTACTGCGCCTACTGCGGGCCTGAATCCTGGCCCATGGATCGGTTCTAGTCGTATTCAGGCCGTGGTGGCCCAGTAGGTGGCAAATTTTTTATTTTTTCCAAGTTTTTTTGTTTTATTTTTTGCTTTATTTATTTTGTTTTGTTTCTACTTACAACAAAATATTTATTTTTTTATGTTTTTTGTTTCTAATTACTTATTCATTTTATTTTACGATAATTCTTTTTGCTATTAAAGTTTCTAACAAAAAAATAGTTCTTTATGAAAATTATTTTTGCTTTTAATGATTTTGAACTGAAAATACGTTGATAATTTTAGTTGCGTCAATTTTATATAATTTTAGTTTCACAAATTTTATTTATGTTATTAAAGTTTATTTTATTTTATTTCTACTTATATATTTTATTAAAGTTTATATTATTTTGTTTAAAATATCTTATTTATTTTATTTTATGATAATTCGTGTACAAAAATTATTTATTTTATGATAACTCGTCTGTTACAAAGGGATTTTATTTTTTTGAACTTATTTGAAATCCATAGTTTTTTTGTGTTCAAAATGCACCATTCAAAGCCTCATCAGTTTACAACCATTTCTGACTTCATTTGTTATTTTTCATGCATTTACTTATTATTTCAAGATATAAGACCATGAAATTGAAAAGCATTTGAAATCAACTCTGAAAAGGTTCCAAGTTGGCATGGTATCATCATTTCAGCCACATAGTATGTGCGAGTAAGTAAAGAGGATTACGACAAAAACTGGATGCACTTCGTGTACAAAATGGACAATCTCTTTCGAACTATCAGGGTTTCATACGGAAACTCGTCGGTTACAAAGGGATTTCATTTTTTTGAACTTATTTGAACTCCATAGTTTTTCTGTGTTCAAAATGCACCATTGCCCACATCATCAATTTACAACCATTTCTGACTACATTTGTTATTTTTCATGCATTTACTGATTATTTTGAGCGATAAGACCATGAAATTGAAAAGCATTTGAAATGAACTCTGAAAAGGTTCCAAGTTGGCTTGGTATCATCATTTCACCCACATAGCATGTGCGAGAAAGTAGAGAGGGTTACGACAAAAACTGGATGCACTTCGTGTACAAAATGGAAAATCTCTTTCGAAGTATTAGGGTTTCATACGGAAACTCGTCTGTTACAAAGGGATTTCATTTTTTGAACTTATTTGAATTCCATAGTTTTTTTATGTTCAAAATGCACCATTGAAAGCCACATCATCAATTTACAACTATTTCTGACTACATTTGTTATTTTTCATGCATTTACTGATTATTTTGAGCTATAAGACCATGAAATTGAAAAGCATTTGAAATGAAATCTGAAAAGGTCCCAAGTTGGCATGGTATCATCATTTCACCCACATAGCATGTGCGAGAAAGTAGAGAGGGTTACGGCAAAAACTGGATGCACTTCGTGTACAAAACGGACAATCTCTTTCGAAGTATCAGGGTTTCATAAGGAAACTCGTTTGTTACAAAGGGATTTCATTTGTTTGAACTTATTTGAACTCCATAGTTTTCCTGTGTTCAAAATGCACCATTCAAAGCCACATCATCAATTTACATCCCTTTCTGACTACATTTGTTATTTTTCATGCATTTACTGATTATTTTGAGCTATAAGACCATGAAATTGAAAAGCATTGGAAATGAACTCTGAAAAGGTTCCAAGTTGGCTTGGTATCATCATTTCACCCACATAGCATGTGCGAGAAAGTAGAGAGGGTTACGGCAAAAACTGGATGCACTTCGTGTACAAAACGGACAATCTCTTTCAAAGTATCAGGGTTTCATACGGAAACTCGTTTGTTACAAAGGGATTTCATCGTATTTGAACTCCATAGTTTTTTTGTGTTCAAAATGCACCATTCAACGCCACATCATCTATTTACAACCCTTTCTGACTACATTTGTTATTTTTCATGCATTTACTGATTATTTTGAGCTATAAGACCATGAAAATTGAAAAGCATTTGAAATGAACTCTGAAAAGGTTCCAAGTTGGCATGGTATCATCATTTCACCCATATATCATCATTAATAGAGGTCATAATCACATTAAAACCAAAGTACATACATAGTTCTCATTGAACAACATATAGCTCTCCAGAGCATCTAATTAAACCATACATTGAAATTATGTAAAACATTTCAATGCAACAACAAATGCGATCATAATCGCAACCAAGGTAAGAACTGATCCAACTTCATAATGATACCAAGCCTCGGTATGAGTGGCATATTTTATAATCTTTTTAATATTCAACCGCATTGCATCCATCTTGATCTTGTGATCATCGACGACATCCGCAACATGAAACTCCAATATCATCTTCTCCTACTCAACTTTTCTTAATTTTTCCTTCAAGTAATTGTTTTCTTCTTCAACTAAATTTAACCTCTCGACAATAGGGTCGGTTGGAATTTCCGGTTCAACAACCTCCTAGATAAATAAAATCTATGTCACGTTGGCCGGCATAATTGTCATAAACAATAAATGAACCAAATAGTTATGAAAAGATAATATATACCACTTCTGAATCATAGACAGGACGTGGGCCGACGGGGGCGGATACCAAAACCATCGCACTATATAATAACAAGGAATAATAAAAGTAAGAAAATTAGACAAGTATCTATCTGAAGTAAGAATTTTTTTTCTTTCAGAAAGAAGATAAGAACAAGAGGCTCACCACGGTGGTGCCGGCGACGTGATCGGCGCGGGTGATCGACGACGGTGAAGACGGGGACGGGACGTGACGGACCGCTAAACCTAGACAAATCTCGGGGAAAATGGAGCTCGGAGGTCGAGTTTCAAGAGGAGAAAGATTAACTAGTGTGGCTCGGGCATTTCATCGAACACCTCATGTGCATAGGAGGTGAACTAGAGCACCCAAATGCCCTCCCCTCACCGGCTTGAAAAAACAGAGCACTGTGGAGTGCTCTGCCGTGGCGATGGGTATATATAGGCAAATTATTTGTCCTGGTTCGTGGCATGAACCGGGACTAAAGCCCCCCCCCCCACCTTCTATACCGGTTCAAGGCATGAACCGGTACCAATGGCTGTGTGCCAGGAGCGTGGCCCATTGGTCCCGGTTCGTGCCTAAAACCGGGACAAATGGATCCAGACAAACCGGGACCAATGCCCTCGAGGCCCCGGCCGGCCCCCTGGGCTCATGAACCGGGACTAATCCCCCCCATGGGTCCCGGTTCGTGAGGAACCGGGACTAATTGGCTGGCCAGGCCAGAACGATAGCCCTGTTTTCTACTAGTGAAGGACCTCCTGGCAACTTTGTCGAGGGGGTAGCCGGCCCAACCAATTGGTCTAACCAAGGACATCATCATACTTTCCATGGTGGGAGAGGTGGGGGGCGGCGCCCGCCACCACCGGGGCCTCCTCCGGCGCCGGCTGACTTGGCGGTGGTGGCTAGTGTTGTGTCGTCTGAGCAAGCCCCCGCTACGGCGCTCCCGGAGGTGGGTGTAGAAATAGTACGAGCTTTGGCTGCAGTAACCATTCCGTGGTCAAGCACCGGTGTTGGTAAAGCTAATGATGACTCTTCTGAAAAGGCTACGGATAAACGTAATGGTTAAAAGTTATCTAAGTGGGCTATTACGAAGAAGAAGCTGCCTTGCTATAGATGTGGAGAGCCAGGACATTTTGTGGCAGAGTGTACCACAGAATTGTGTGATTATTGCTGTAGATCGCAGCATAAGTCTGGCGACTGCCCACTTCTTTCTGGCCCCAAGCCGGTCGTCACCATTTATGGACTATGTTGTTAGGAAGTTATGTTTTTTGAGTCTCCAGATGTGGTACCCTCAACTCATGTGCATGAGAGTTCTTTTCCAGCGGTCGTCAAGGTTACTAATGGAAGTTTGACTGAGGCATAGATTGTGCGACAACTGCAGGATCTTGTCCCAGGTAATCACCAGTGGGACCTTTTCAAGTTGGAGACCCAGACTTACAGGGTGGATTTTTCCCACTAAGGAGGACCAGCTACATATCCTCAAATGGGGCATTCGCAGAGTACAGAGTACGAATATTGTCCTAACGTTTGATGAGTGGAAGGAGAAGGAGCCTGAGGGTACGCCTTTGGAGAAGGTATGGGTCCGCTTTTTTGGTGCACCACACAAATATATTAATCACTTCCTGATTGCTTGGAGCATGGGCTCTCTCATTGGGAAGACAGAACAGATGGATATGCTTTCACTCGGGCGCATGGTGCAGCTAGACTGCTTGTCAGGTTTGTCAGTTTAGATTTTGTTCCGGATACGGTCAAGTGGACATATGCCGGCGTCACTTATGTGCTTGAGCTTGAGATTGAGGATACTGCGATTACCCAGGTGGCCGAGGGGGACGACATCCAGGATATGGATACTACTGGAGGGATGGGGCCCCCGGAGATCAGAGTAAGGAGTCAGATAACACATTGCATGAGACGGCTAAGTGGCCGGATTCGCTGTGTGGTAAGACGGATAAGCCTGCTACGGGGCCGCCTGGCTCCTCGACTCCAATGAACTCTCTTCAGTTTGGATCTTTTGAGGCGCATTCCTAGCCGTCTTTGGAGTTGCCGAGTGGAGATGGACGATCGGGTGGAACTTGAGTTACCGCCGGTTTTGGCTTCTGGTAGTGTGTCTTCGACGAGTCCTGGATCCTCGGGGACTGACTTTGGGGCTAGGGTTCATCTAGAGACGGAGTGTGTTCAGTCTTCTGAGATTTGCTGCGAGGGTGAGGAGGATCATGGGCAGGAGGCCCTCCGATCCCCCATTGCTCTCCATCGGGTTGGTAATCCCCCACGGATGAGGAGTCCGGTAGCACCGTATGACGTGGCGGATTGCTACGTCTTGAGCTTGTGTTGGTTTTCCTTGAAGAGGAAAGGGTGATGCAGCAATAGTAGCATAAGTATTTCCCTCAGTTTTTGAGAACCAAGGTATCAATCCAGTAGGAGGCTCCTCAAAAGTCCCACGCACCTACACAAACAAACTAGAACTCGCAACCAACGCAATAAAGGGGTTGTCAATCCCTTCACAGCCACTTGCGAAAGTGAGATCTGATAGAGATAATATGATAAAATGAATATATTTTTGGTATTTTATAATACAGATAGGAAAAGTAAAGATGCAAATAAAAGTAGATTGAAAGCTTATATGATAAGAGATAGACCCGGGGGCCATAGGTTTCACTAGTGGCTTCTCTCAAGATAGCATAAGTATTATGGTGGGTGAACAAATTACTGTCGAGCAATTGATAGAAAAGCGAATAATTATGAGATTATCTAGGCATGATCATGTATATAGGCATCACGTCCGTGACAAGTAGACCGCCTCCTGCCTGCATCTACTACTATTACTCCACACATCGACCGCTATCCAGCATGCATTTAGAGTATTAAGTTCATAAAGAACAGAGTAACGCATTAAGAAATATGACCTGATGTAGAGGGATAAACTCATGCAATATGATATAAACCCCATAATTTTTCCTCGATGGCAACAATACAATACGTGCCTAGCTACCCCTGCTGTCACTAGGAAAGGACAACGCAAGATTGAACCCAAAGCTAAGCACTTCTCCCATTGCAAGAAAGATCAATCTAGTAGGCCAAACCAAACTGATAATTCGAAGAGACTTGCAAAGATAACTTAATCACACCTAAAAGAATTCAGAGGGGATTCAAATATTTCTCATAGATAAACTTAATCATAAACCCACAATTCATCAGATCTCGACAAACACACCGCAAAAAGAGTTACATCGAATAGATCTCCAAGAAGATCAAGGAGAACATTGTATTGAGATTCAAAGAGAGAGAAGAAGCCATTTTGCTAATAACTATGAACCCAAAGGTCTCTGGTAAACTACTCACAACTCATCGGAGAGGCCTTGGAGATGATGTAGAGGCCCTCCGTGATCGATTCCCCCTCCAGCGGAGCGCCAGCGAAGGCTCCAAGATGGGATCTCGCAGATACAGAAGGTTACGGCGGTGGAATTAGGTTTTCGTGGTCGCTTCTAATGTTTTCGGGGTACATTGGTATATATAGGAGGAAGAAGTAGGTCGGTGGACTCCCGAGGGGCCCACGAGATAGGAGGCGCGCCCAGTAGGGGGGCGCCCTCCACCCTCGTGGCCGCCTCGGCTGTTGCTTGACTTACACTCCAAGTCCTCTGGATCACGTTCGTTCCAAAAATCACGCTCCCGAAGGTTTCATTCCATTTGGAATCCATTTGATATTCCTTTTCTTCGAAACACTGAAATAGGAAAAAAAACAATACGGGCTAGGCCTCCGGTTAGTAGGTTAGTCCCAAAAATGATATAAATATGTAAAGTAAAGCCCGTAAACTTCCAAAATGGGTAATATAATAGCATGGAACAATCAAAAATTATATATACGTTGGAGACGTATCAAGCATCCCCAAGCTTAATTCCTGCTCGTTCTCGAGTAGGTAAATGATAAAAACAAAAAAATTGATGTGGAATGCTACCTAGCATAATTCTCAATGTAATTTTCTTTATTGTGGAATGAATGTTCAGATCCAAATGATTCAAAATAAAAGTTCATATTGACATAAGAAATAGTAATACTTTGAGCATACTAATCAAAGCAATCATGTCTTCTCAAAATAACATGGCTAAAGAAAGTTCATCCCTACAAAATCATATAGTTAGGTCATGCTTCAGTTTCATCACACAAAAATGCTCCCATCTTATACACCCCCGATGACAAGCCAAGGAATTGTTTCATACTTAAATAATCTCAAACTGTTTCAACCTTCACGCAATACATGGGCGTGAGCCATGGATATAGCACTATGGGTGGACTGGAATATGATGATGGGGATTGTGTGGAGAAGACAAAAAAGGAGAAAGTCTCACATTGATGAGGATAATCAACGGGCTATGGAGATGCCCATCAATTGATGTCAACATGAGGAGTAGGGATTGCCATGCAACAGATGCACTATAGCTATAAATGTATGAAAGCTCAACAAAAGAAGCTAAGTGGGTGTGCATCCAACTTGCTTGCTCACGAAGACCTAGGGCATTTTGAGGAAGCCCATCGTAGGAATATACAAGCCAAGATCTATAATGAAAAATTCGCACTAGTATATGAAAGTGACAACATATGAGACTCTCTACATGAAGAACATGGTGCTACTTTGAAGCACAAGTGTGGAAAAGGATAGTAACATTGCCCCCTTTTTCTTTTCTTTTTTTTCTTTGGGCCTTTTTTTGGCCTTTCTTTTTTTTCCCCTTTTTTCTTTGGCCTTTCTCTTTTTTTTCTTTTGGCCTTTCTTTTTTTGTATTTGGGGACAATGCTCTAATAATAATGATCATCACACTTTTATTTATTTACAACTAATGAATTACAACCCAAAACTAGAACAAGATATGACTCTATATGAATGCCTCTGGTGGTGTACCGGGATGGGCAATGAATCAAGAGTGACATGTATGAAAAATTAAGCATGGTGGCTTTGCCACAAATACGATGTCAACTACATGATCATGCAAGGCAATATGACAATGATGATGTGTGTCATGATGATAAACGGAAAGGTGGAAAGTTGCATGGCAATATATCTCGGAATGGCGATGGAAATGCCATAATAGATAGGTATGGTGGCTTTTTTGAGGAAGATATAAGGAGGTTTATGTGTGATAGAGCTTATCGTATCACGGGGTTTGGATGCACCGACGAAGTTTGCACCAACTCTCAAGGTGAGAAAGGGCAATGCATGGTACCGAAGAGGCTAGCAATGATGGAAGGGTGAGAGTGCGTATAATCCGTGGACTCAACATTAGTCAAAAGAACTCATATACTTATTGCAAAAAACTACAAGTCATCAAAAACCAAGAACTACGCGCATGCTCCTAGGGGGATATATTGGTAGTAAAAGACTATCGTTCATCCCCGACCGCCACTCATAAGGATGCACAATCGAAGAACACCTCATGTTTCAAATTTGTTACACAACTTTCACCATACGTGCATGCTATGGGACTTGCTAACTTCAACACAAGCATTCTTTAAATTCATAATCACCCAACTAGCATGACTCTAATATCACTACCTCCATATCTCAAAACAATTATCAAGTATCAAATTGATCATAGCATCCAATTCACTTCCTATGATAGTTTTTATTATACCCAACTTGGATGCCCACCATTCTAGGACCAATTTTATAACCATAGCAAATACCATGCTGTTCTAAGAGACTCTCAAAATAATATAAGTGAAGCATGAGAGACTAACAATTTCTTCAAAATTAAGCCACCGCCGTGCTCTAAAAGATATAAGTGAAGCACTAGAGCAAAAACTATCTAGCTCAAAAGATATAAGTGAAGCACATAGAGTATTCTAATAAATTCCAATCAAGTGGGTTTCTCCCAAAAGGTGTGCACAGCAAGGATGATTGTGGTAAACTAAAAAGCAAAGACTAATATCATACAAGACGCTCCAAGCAAAACAAATATTATGTGGCGAATAAAAATATAGCTCCAAGTAAAGTTACCGATAAAAATATAGCTCCATTGCTAGCCTTCCGGGGCATCCCGAAGCTTAGGTTTTTCACTATTCTTGAATATCTTGGGGTTCCATGGGCATACCCAAGCTTAGGCTCTTGCCACTCCTTATTCCATAGTCCATCAAATCTTTACCCAAAACTTGAAAACTTCACAACACAAAACTCAACAGGAAATCTCATAAGCTCCGTTAGTGCAAGAAAGAAAAACCACCACATATGGTACTGTAATGAACTCATTATTTAATTATATTGGTGTGAAACCTACTGTATTCCAAGTTCTCTATGGTTCATACCCTTACATACTAGCCAAAGATGCATCAAAATAAGCAAACAACACATGAAAGGCAGAATCTCTCAAAAATAGAACAGTCTGTAGCAATCTGTAACTCTTGAATACTTCTGGAACTCTAAAAATCCTACAAAAATAGGAAGTCCTGGGAAATTTATCTATTGATCTACAGCAAAAATAATAAATGCACAAGCACGTTTCTATGAATTAACAAAATTATTTTCATGCGCGCAAAGTTTCTGTTTTTCAACAGAATCAAATTAACTATCACCATAGGTTATCCTATAGGTTCTTCTTGGCACAAACACTAATTAAAACATAAAAATACATATAAACAGAAGGTAGATGCAAAATTTATTACTAAATAGAATTAAAAACAAAGAAACTAAAAAAATTGGGTTGCCTCCCAACTAGCGCTATCGTTTAACGCCCCTAGCTAGGCATAAAAGCGAGGTTAGATCTAAGTAGTTCCATCGTTGGCACTCAATTCATAAGTAGCTCGCATGATAGATTCATAAGGTAATTTAACTTTCTTTCTTGGAAAGTTCTCCATGCCTTTCCTTAATGGAAATTGGAATCTAATATTCCCTTCCTTCATATCAATAATCGCACCAATCGTTCCAAGGAAAGGTCTACCAAGAATAATAGGACAAGAAAGATTGCAATCTATATCAAGAACGATAAAATCTATGGGCACCAAATTCCTATTTGGAAGAATGAGAACATCATTGATCCTTCCCATTGGCTTTTTAATTGTGGAATCTGCAAGGTGCAAATTTAAAGAGCAATCATCAAGATCATGGAAACCTAGAATATCACATAAAGTTTTCGGAATCGTGGAAACACTAGCACCCAAATCACATAAAGCATAACACTCATGATATTTAATTTTAATCTTTATAGTAGGTTCCAACTCATCATAAAGTTTTCTATGTATAGAAACTTCCAAATTAAGTTTTTCATCATAAGGTTGCATCAAGGCATCAACAATATGTTTGATAAAAGCTTTATTTTGACTATAAGCATGAGGAGAATTCACAACGGATTGCAACAAGGAAATGCAATCTTCTAAAGAGCAATTATCATAATTAAATTCCTTAAAATCCAAGATAGTGGATTCAATGTTATTTAAAGTCTTGACCTCTCCAATCCCACTTTTACCAAATTTAGCATCAAGATCTAAAAACTCCGAATCATTGGGACGCCTTTTAACTAAAGTTGACTCATTTCCAGTCCCATCATTATTAAGATTAATATTGCAAAATAAAGATCTAACAAGGGACACATCAGTAACTTTAAGATCTTCATGATAATTTTCATGGAAACTAGAAGAACACGCCTTTACAAAGCAATCTTTCTTAGCACGCAATCTAGCGGTTCTTTCTTTGCACTCATCAATGGAAATTCTCAAAGCTTTGAGAGACTCATTGATATCATGCTTAGGAGGAGTAGATCTAAGTTTCAAGGAATCAACATCAAGCGAAAGTCTATCAACGTTCCTAGTTAAATCATCAACTTTAAGCATTTTTTCTTCAGGCAAGGCATTGAAATTCTTTTGAGAGATCATAAATTCTTTCACACTATTCTCAAAATCAGAGGGCATCTTATTATAATTACCATAAGAATTATTGTAGGAATTTCCATAATTATTAGAGGAATTACTAGGGAACGGTCCAGGATTAAAGTTTCCTCTATAAGCATTGTTACCAAAATTATTCCTACCAACAAAATTCACATCCATAGATTCATTATTATTCTCAATCAAAGTAAACAAAGGCATATCATTGGGATCAATAGAAGCACTCTTAGTAGCAAACAATTTCATAAGTTCATCCATCTTTCCACTCAAAACATTAATTTGTTCTATAGCATGCACTTTTCTACTAGTAGATCTTTCGGTGTGCCATTGAGAATAATTAGCTATAATATTATCAAGGATTTTGGTAGCTTCTCCTAAGGTGATTTCCAAAAACGTGCCTCCCGCGGCTGAATCTAAAAGATTTCTAGAAGCAAAACTCAAGCTGGCATAAAATTTTTGTATGATCATCCATAAATTCAAACCATGAGTACAACAATTCAAAATCATCAATTTCATTCTTTCCAAAGATTGGGCAACATGCTCATGATCAAGTTGTTTAAAATTCATAATATCGTTCCTAAGAGAGATGATCTTAGCGGGAGGAAAATACTTAGAGATAAAAGCATCTTTGCACTTATTCCAAGAATCAATACTATTCTTAGGCAAAGACGAAAACCAAACTTTAGCACGATCTCTAAGTGAAAACGGAAATAACTTCAATTTAACAATATCATTATCCGTATCTTTCTTCTTTTGCATCTCACACAAATCAACAAAGTTGTTTAGATGGGTAGCGGCATCTTCACTAGGAAGGCCGGAGAATTGATCTTTCATAACAAGATTCAGCAAAGCAGCATTGATTTCACAAGACTCAACATCATTAAGAGGAGCAATTGGAGTACTAAGGAAATCATTATTATTGGTATTGGAAAAATCACACAACTTGGTATTATCTTGCGCCATCGCAACAAGTAATCCCACACACAAGCAAACAAAAAAGGCAAGCGAAAGAGAGAGGAGATTGGGAAAGAGAGGGCGAATAAAACGGCAAGGGTGAAGTGGGGGAGAGGAAAATGAGAGACAAATGGAAAATAATGTAAATGCGAGGGAGATGAGTTTGTGATGGGTACTTGGTATGTCTTGACTTGAGCGAAGACCTACCCGGCAACGGCGCCAGAAATCCTTCTTGCTACGTCTTGAGCTTGCGTTGGTTTTCCTTGAAGAGGAAAGGGTGATGCAGCAATAGTAGCATAAGTATTTCCCTCAGTTTTTGAGAACCAAAGTATCAATCCAGTAGGAGACTCCTCAAAAGTCCCACACACCTACACAAACAGACAAGAACTCGCAACCAACGCAATTAAGGGGTTGTCAATCCCTTCACGGCCACTTGCGAAAATGAGATCCGATAGAGATAATATGATAAGATAAATATATTTTTTGGTATTTTATAATATAGATAGGAAAAGTAAAGATGCAAATAAAAGTAGATTGAAAGCTTATATGATAAGAGATAGACCCGGGGGCCATAGGTTTCACTAGTGTCTTCTCTCAAGATAGCATAAGTATTACGGTGGGTGAACAAATTACTGTCGAGCAATTGAAAGAAAAGCGAATAATTATGAGATTATCTAGTCATGATCATGTATATAGGCATCACGCCCGTGACAAGTAGACCGACTCCTGCATGCATCTACTACTATTATTCGACACATCGACCGCTATCCAGCATGCATCTAGAGTATTAAGTTCATAAAGAATAGAGTAACGCATTAAGAAAGATGACATGATGTAGAGGGATAAACTCATGCAATATGATATAAACCCCATCTTTTTATCCTCGATGGCAACAATACAATACGTGCCTTGCTGCCCCTGCTGTCACTGAGAAAGGACACCGCAAGATTGAACCCAAAGCTAAGCACTTCTCCCATTGCAAGAAAGATCAATCTAGTAGGCCAATCCAAACTGATAATTCGAAGAGACTTGCAAAGATAACTTAATCACACATAAAAGAATTCAGAGGAGATTCAAATGTTTCTCATAGATAAACTTAATCATAAACCCACAATTCATCGGATCTCGACAAACACACTGCAAAAAGAGTTACATCGAATAGATCTCCAAGAAGATCAAGGAGAACATTGTATTGAGATTCAAAGAGAGAGAAGACACTACTAGGGAAAAGCCTATACACAGAAAGTTACTAGTAGCGAGGGTTAAAAACCCTCGCTACTGCTACTTACCAGTAGCGCAGGTTTTTAAACCTTGCTACTACTAAGTTTATAGCAGTAGCGCGGGTTTCTAACCCTCGCTACTACTAAGCGGTCTCTACCGTGCCGCCCGGGACATGCCATAGTAGTAGCACGGTTTTTAAAACCTCGCTACTACTAAGTTTGCTAGCATTAGCATTGGTTTTTAGCCCTTGCTACTAAAGGTCCCATTTTCAAACTCTACCCCCCAAGTGGATCGCCTTTTCAGTTTTAAAAAAAATAAAAGAAAATGATGAAAATGTAAAAAAAATAAAAGAAAATAAGTTTCCCATGTGATATGTGGTCTAGTTGTTGGGAAAATTTGCAAATATGAATTTCGACTTTATTTGCAAAATCTCTCGAGAATTTGTAAAAATGGGCATAACTTTTGCATACTAACTCGGATGAAAAAGTTTTTTATATGAAAAATCATCTACTCGAAAAGTTACATCCGAATTTAACTGGGGAACCTCGTTAAACATTTTCAAAATCCTCAAAATCAAACAGAAAAAAAGTTACGGGGCTTTTAAGATCTAGAGTGGAAAAAATCAAAAAAAAAAATCAAACTGTGTGGTCAAACAATGGTCAAACTAATTATTCTAGAATATTAGTGTTACTAAATAATTATTTTAGTTTTTCTGAATTTTGGTCAAATCTGGTCAAACTATGGCCAAACTGTGGTCAAACTATGGTCAAACTAATTATTCAAGAAATATTAGTGTTACTAATTTTTTAGAACAATAGTTTCAAACTCAAATAGTGAAATGTGTGACTTCATGCTCAAGCTAAATTCCTGAGGTTAATAGGATTGACATCTTACTATTGTCAGGAAAATAACAAGTGCAGACTTGGAAATGAGGGAGAATAGAACCCGGAAGTTAAGCGTGCTCAGGCTGTAGTAGTGAGAGGATGGGTGACCGTCTGGGAAGTTAGATGATTTGGAATGATGAGGGGTGATTAGAGATTAAATTGAGCAGCGATGAGGCGTGATTAGAGATTTGAGGTTAAAATAATCAGAAAATTGAAAATTAGGGGAAAATTGAAATATTTTTTCGAAAAAATTCAAAAAAACCCGCGCTGGTAGTAGTAGCGCGGGGTTTTACCCACGCTACTACTAAATGACGTAGTAGTAGCGCGGGTCGCACCCGCGCTACTGCTATAAGTTAGTTGTAGCGCCTTATTAGTAGCGCCGGCCCCCGCGCTACTAATAGGCCCAAAACCCGCGCTGCTGCTAGGCTTTTCCCTAGTAGTGAGAAGCCATCTAGCTAATAACTATGGACCCGAAGGTCTGTGGTAAACTACTCACAACTCATCGGAGAGGCCTTGGAGATGATGTAGAGGCCCTCCGTGATCGATTCCCCCTCCGACGGAGCACCGGTGAAGGCTCCAAGATGGGATCTCCAAGATGAGGGGTGATTAGAGATTAAATTGAGCAGCGATGAGGGGTGATTAGAGATTTGAGGTTAAAATAATCAGAAAATTGAAAATTAGGGAAAAAATCGAAATATTTTTTTGAAAAAATTCAAAAAAAACCCGCGCTGGTAGTAGTAGCGCGGGGTTTTACCCACGCTACTACTAAAGGACATAGTAGTAGCGCGGGTGGCACCTGCGCTACTGCTATAAGTTAGCTGTAGCGCCTTATTAGTAGCGCCGGCCCCCGCGCTACTAATAGGCCCAAAACCCGCGTTGCTGCTAGGCTTTTCCCTAGTAGTGAGAAGCCATCTAGCTAATAACTATGGACCCGAAGGTCTGTGGTAAACTACTCACAACTCATCGGAGA
The DNA here is from genome assembly GCF_002162155.2 of Triticum dicoccoides. NCBI lineage: Eukaryota > Viridiplantae > Streptophyta > Magnoliopsida > Poales > Poaceae > Triticum > Triticum dicoccoides. Next base: position 822,818,371 of record NC_041385.1, read on the forward strand.
GGCCTTGGAGATGATGTAGAGGCCCTCCGTGATCGATTCCCCCTCCGGCGGAGCACCGGTGAAGGCTCCAAGATGGGATCTCCAAGATGAGGGGTGATTAGAGATTAAATTGAGCAGCGATGAGGGGTGATTAGAGATTTGAGGTTAAAATAATCAAAAAATTGAAAATTAGGGAAAAATCGAAATATTTTTTTGAAAAAATTCAAAAAAAACCGCGCTGGTAGTAGTAGCGCGGGGTTTTACCCACGCTACTACTAAAGGACATAGTAGTAGCGCGGGTGGCACCCGCGCTACTGCTATAAGTTAGCTGTAGCGCCTTATTAGTAGCGTCGGCCCCCGCGCTACTAATAGGCCCAAAACCCGCGCTGCTGCTAGGCTTTTCCCTAGTAGTGAGAAGCCATCTAGCTAATAACTATGGACCCAAAGGTCTGTGGTAAACTACTCACAACTCATCGGAGAGGCCTTGGAGATGATGTAGAGGCCCTCCGTGATCGATTCCCCCTCCGACGGAGCACCGGCGAAGGCTCCAAGATGGGATCTCGTGGATACAGAAGGTTACAGCGGTGGAATTAGGTTTTCGTGGTCGCTTCTGATGTTTTCAGGGTACATGGGTATATATAAGATGATGAAGTAGGTCGGTGGACTCCCGAGGGGCCCACTAGATAGGGGGGCGCGCCCAGTAGTGGGGGGGGCGCCCTCCACCCTCGTGGCCGCCTCGGCTGTTGCTTGACTTCCACTCCAAGTCCTCTGGATCACGTTCCTTCCAAAAATTGCGCTCCCGAAGGTTTCATTCCGTTTGGACTCTGTTTGATATTCCTTTTCTTCGAAACACTGAAATAGGCAAAAAAAACAGCAATACGGGTTGGGCCTCCGGTTAGTTGGTTAGTCCCAAAAATGATGTAAATGTGTAAAGTAAAGCCCATAAACATCCAAAACGGGTAATATAATAGCATGGAACAATCCAAAATTATAGATACGTTGGAGACGTATCACGGATGTCCTACACACACCTTGGCGGTGACAGTCCAGGATGGGGTGTGGGCAGGAGGCCCCCGCTCTCGCTTCTCCCGTTCAGGACGCGACGCGTGCCGGAGGAGCTGCCGGTTCAGGAGGGGGGCGGGTAGCTGGCATCCGCTCCTCCTTCTCCTCGGCCATCCCTGGAGGGGGTGGCTTTTGCTCGGGACCCAGGAGCAGGTCTCAGACCGACATCACTGGGCGTCCCGCATCCGGTGCAGGTGATGACTGGGGGACCTTCGCCAGTTCTGCCGACGCAGGGTAACCCTCCGGCTGATTCAGCATAGTTGAGCCTTGTTGGGGGTCGGCAGGAGGCCTCACCCCAAACGGGATCACTAGGGATGACATCATCAGTTATGGCGGGATTTCGGACCCTGTTTCTGCTGGTCGACGGATGAGTTGTCGCCTCCAGGATCAACCGGTGCGCCATGCGGGCGGCCAAGCTTCGTGATATTGAGGTCACTACTGGTATCTCAGTCAACACTTCCAACTCCATACTTCATTTTTCTAATAATGAGATCATTCATAACGCAAATCAGCTGGGAGTTTCCCTGGGTAGCAACGATGTTGAAGTTGCTAAGTCCGTTAATGATCTATTGGACCTTGAAGCGGAGCGTGCTTTAGAGATGATTAGAAATCTAGCGGCTGTTAAACCTATGAACGATTCTGACGTAGATCCTTTGGGGGTAATGTGCTTGATATCTTTTGTGCGGATCTGGCACAATCTCTTCCTGAGAATGAGGAAGATGAATATTCTACTTCCCCAAGTGATTCCATTATTGTTGCGTCCCAGGTGGAGGTGTCCACCGAGCTTGGTCGTGGGGACCGGGTAGAGGACCAAAACAGACCTAAACGCAAGTGGAATCGTAGGATTTATCCAGCGTCGGCCGTGCGTAGAAGTGATAGGATCCGAACTACTAAAAAACTTCATGATGAAATATGAAAGGAATTTTCTGGAATAGCAGAGGTCTTAAGGACTTGGCTAAAAGAAGATTTTTAGAGGATGCCTCTATTGAACACAAATTGGATTTTATTGCCCTTTCAGAAACTGGAAGGGACAATTTCACCCCCCCCCCCCAATTCCTTAGTACTCTATCGGGAGTGGTGGACTTTGATTGGCATTGTTTACCTCCAAGAGGAAGATCCGGTGGGATCTTAATTGGGGTGAATTGTGATTCTTTGGAAGTTAGGAATGTCGTAATGGTAGACTTTGCGGTTAAGTTTCGTGTTCGGTCAAAGGCTGATGGGTTTAGTTGGGCTTTGATGGCGGTATATGGAGCCGTGTAACCAGAACATAAACCAGACTTCTTGGCGGATTTAGTACGTATTTGTGGTAATGAGCAACTCCCCCTCTTGGTTGGGGGTGATTTTAACATTATCCCTAGACGGGAGGAAAAAAACAATGATAACTTTGACGCCAGATGGTCGTTCATGTTTAATACAATAATAGAAAGTCTAGATCTTCGAGAGATTGAGCTTTTTGGTAGGAAGTTCACTTGGGCCAATACATTACCGGTCCCGACCTTTGAGAACCTGGACCGGGTCCTAGCGAGCGTCGAATGGGAACATAAGTTCCCCCTTGTGACGGTCCAAGAGCTCTCTCGCGCAATCTCCGATCATACCCCTTTGTTGGTTGACTCGGGAGAGGCAACGCATGTGAGGAACAAGAGTACATTTTCTTTCGAATCAGCCTGGTTTGAAAGAGAAGGATTTCTGGATATAATAGCAAGAGAATGGGCTAAAGATTCAGGAGGGAGAATGAGTGTTGAGCGCTGGCAAAATAAGATCAGGCACTTGAGGCAATTCTTGCAGGGCTGGGCTAAAAATCTTAGTGCGATATATAAGACGGAGAAGGAAAGGCTCCTGGTGCTGATTCAATCCCTAGACTTAAAAGCTGAGTCCTCCATATTTGATAACAGAGAACTGGAAACTAAAGTGGAGGTGGAGTTAAGATTGAAAGAACTGCTCCGTGAAGAGGAATTGAAGTGGGCTTTGTGAGCTAAAGTTCGCAAAATCGTCCAAGGGGATGACAACACGCAATTCTTTCACATGATTGCCAATGGCAAGAATCGAAAGAAGCGAATCTTTCAGCTTGAGCAAGACGAGGGAACGATTTTAGGGTAGGAGAACCTTATGGAATATATCACCAATTACTACAGGCAACTGTTTGGGCCTCCTGAGGACAATTTTGTTTCTTTGGATGAGTCGAGGGTTGAGGATGTCCCTCAGCTCGCAGTTGACGAGAATGACATTTTTACAGCTACGTTTTCGGAGAAAGAGGTGTTTGAAGCAATATCCCAAATAAAAAATAATAAAGCTCCAGGCCCGGATGGTTTCCCGACGAAGTTCTATAAAAAATGCTGGCACATCATAAAGGGGGACTTGCTCCCAATGTTCCAGGATTTTTTCTTGGGACAGTTGCAGTTTTTCCACTTGAATTTCGGCACTATCATCATGCTTCCTAAGAAAACAAAGGCTGTGAGGATTGAGCAATTTAGGCTGATCTGTCTTCTTAACGTTAGCTTTAAGATCTTTATCAAAGTTGGGACTACTAGGCTCACATAGATTGCGCATTCTGTGGTGCAGCCGTCCCAAACCGCTTTCATGCAGGCATTAGAACATCCTAGAAGGGGTTGTGGTTCTGCATGAAATGCTCCATGAAATCCACACGAAAAAACTAAATGGGGTGGTTTTCAAAGTGGATTTTGAGAAGGCATACGACAAGGTAAAATGGTCATTTCTTCAGCAGGCTTTGCGTATGAAAGGATTCGATCAGGCCTGGAGAGACCAGGTAGACTCGATCACGCAAAAAGGGAGTGTTGGAATCAGGGTAAATGATGACATAGATCATTATTTCCAGACACACAAGGGTCTGCGACAAGGAGATCCGATGTTGCCGATTCTGTTCAACATTGTTGTTGACATGTTGACAATCCTAATTGGAAGGGCCAAGGAAGATAGTCAAGTAGGTGACCTTGTCCCACATTTAGTTGAAGGGGGAGTGTCTATCCTACAGTACACTAATGATACTATCATCTTCATGGAGCATGATCTGGCTAAAGCGAGAACCATGAAGTTAGTTTTATGTTTGTTTGAACAATTATCGGGGTTGAAGATTAACTTCCACAAAAGTGAATTGTTCTGCTTTGGAAGAGCTAAAGAAGAAGAACAAGCTTACAAAGAACTTTTCGGGTGCGAATTGGGATCTTTAGCCTTCACGTATTTGGGTATACCAATCCACCATCATAGGCTTTTCTAACAAAGAGTGGAAGAGCATTGAGGATCGATTTGAGAAAAAACTGAGCTGTTGGAAGGGCAAGCTCATGTCATACGGAGGACGATTGATTTTGATTAATTCGGTTCTCATAAGTATGCCTATGTTTTTATTGTCCTTTTTTGAAGTACCAGTTGGGGTACGAAAGAGGCTAGATTTCTATCAATTGCGATTCTTCTGGTAGAGCAGTATAGACTTGCTAAATGGGATATCATTTGTAGGCCGAAAGACCAAGCGGGTCTAGGCATTGAAAAATTAGAGGTGAAGAACAGACGTATTCTCAGCAAGTGGCTGTATAAGTTATCGTTAGAGACGGATGCCACTTGGGCACATATTCGAAATAAGTACCTACAGTCCAAAACCTTGTCCCAGGTGACGGTAAGATCGACTGATTCGCCTTTTTGGAAGGGACTCATGCGAGTAAAAGCAGCCTTTTTTAATAGGACAAAATTTGTAGTTGGCAATGGCACTTCCACAAGATTCTGGGAGGATACATGGCTAGGGGATACGCCCCTAGCAATCCAATATCCTTCTCTCTATAGTATTGTTCAGCGAAGAGACGCTTACGTTGCAACAGTACTACAGTCAAATCCTCTTAATATTCAATTCAGGAGGACGCTAGTGGGGCACCGTTGGGAAGTTTGGCTCCATCTTGTGAGAAGATTGATGGACATCCAACTCTCCCAACAGCCAGATCAATTGCGCTGGAAACTAGCTAAGAATGGGGAGTTTTCGGTTAAATTCGTGTATTTGGATATTATCAACACTAGCGTTATTCCTAATTTGAAGCATGTCTGGAAAGTCAAAGTGCCTTTAAAAATCAAAGTGTTTATGCGGTTTATCCATAAACAGGTTATCTTAACTAAAGACAATTTGGCGAAACGCAATTGGGTGGGTTCTAAAAGATGTAGTTTTTGTGATAGTGATGAATCAATCAGACACCTCTTTCTCGATTGCCCTCTGGCAAAGATTTTGTGGAGGTCGGTCCACATAGCTTTTAATATTTCTCCACCGAATTCCATCAATACGTTATTTGGGACGTGGTTAGATGGGATTGACGTAGTAACATCGAGGCATATCCGTGTAGGACTATGTGCTTTGATATGGGCAATTTGGAACTGCAGAAACGATTTGGTTTTTAACAGAATAACGAATATTCATGTCTTGCAAGTTATCTTCAGGGCCACTGCACTTATCCGTATGTGGTCGCTACTCACTCCGATGGAGGCCAGGAAGCATTTGGTTACTGGATCTATCCGATGGGAGACGGTAGCTCGGGATTTATTCAACCGGTTTGGATGGCGTTCATGTAATAGGATAGGTGTTTAGTTTCCTATCTGTTGTATTTGCGTGCCGGTTGTGGCTGTCTGGTTTGTTGCTTTAGTGCTCTGTGTTAAGCACAACCTTTTTTTGTTTTATTAATAATATGGCCGCATGCATCGTTCTGATGCAGAGGCCGGGGCAAACCCCATTTTCGAAAAAAAAAATCTCTACGGAGGGAGTAACATGAATATTATGAAATCTTAATTTAATTTTCATACACCTTTAACACATTTAAGACACGTCCACACATTTGTGAGGCGTTTGAGAGGGCCACCTAGCTAGTTAAGTTTAAAAACACAACGGCATACATGCACACGATCGACTGAATCTCACCAGTTGATTGGAAGCTGATACTGAAAGCTCATGCTATTCCAAACTGCTGGACGTAAAGCAGAAAAAGCAGAAAAGGCAGCCAAGTAGGTAGTACTCCTTTCTCCGGTGGCCGGTGCTGCTGCCTCTAGCCTGATGGCGATGCGGGCAGGGAACCATTCCAAACCACTACAAGCAGGTCACGCCAAACCATTCTTCCTTTTTTGTAGCCACGCAATCTTGCGTGATATCAATCTTACATAGCTTTCTCTTTTCTGAATGACACACTCCAGGAAAATGTACACCTTCACCTCAGTGCTTGACTTGACTCTAGCTCATATCATATGTGGATTCCTTTTCGCAAACTGTGTCAATTATAGCAGCTTTTGAGCAGCTTTCTGGATACAGGTCGTGCCTGCGAGTGAATCTTCTATTCTTATCCTCAACAGAATGTAAAGTACTAGGAGGAATGCTTACATATACAGATGCTGGGCTACCAACTCTGAAACAAAGCGTCCGTTGAGAGGGCAACAGAACTCGAGGAGCGGAAGAACAACTGCTACTCTGCGAGGCGGCAGAGTAAGGCAGTCAACTGGGGAGGCTTTACTACTCGTGGGCAAGCAAATGGATCAGCAAGGTGCCAAGGAAACTTATCATCCCCCGTCATTTTCTATTTTAGTCATGGGTTAACAACATTCAAAAACTGATGCGCTTCTACTGTAGGCCAAACTTCTAGCGATTCGGACGATTCCTGCGTTATAGAGATGGTTCAGCTGGCCAACGTTCTGAGAGGTGAATTAGACGCCCTGCACTCACCCCAGGCGCAGGTCGGCGACAGGCGCCCTCCTTGTCCCATCATCATCGCCAAGGTCCGCGACCACACGCGGAACGTCGACAGCGGCGAGTACGACCCTGACCACGTCGCCATCGGCCCGTACAACTACCCTCGGCCCGATAGCAAGAGGAGCCAGCACCTCGCCATGGGGCACGACAAGCTGATGAGCCTGGAGAAGGTGCTCACGGCAGCAAAGGCTCTAAGACCCGGCGTGACGGTGGAGGTGGACGTCTACGTCAACGAGCTCAGATGCCTCGAGGAATCTGTGAGGGACTGCTACGACAACAGGTTTCCTGACATGATGAGCGAGCAATTCGTCCGCATGCTCCTCCTCGACGGCTGCTACATACTCTCCCGCCTCGTGGGCCTCCAACTCGGAGCACAACCCATGGCCGATGCGGTGGGGGCTGCAAATGCAGGCGTCCCGTCAGCGAACAGGGCCGAGGCGCTGGCCGTGGTCCGTGATGTGTTCTACCTTGCAGAGAACCAGATACCTTTTTTTGTCCTTGAGAAGATTGGGGAGCTGACAGGTTTGGACGGTAACAATCCTGTGATTGCAGACATCGCTAAGTATGCTTTCGATCTCATGAGGATGCAGAAGTACGCGGAGGCAGCGCCGGCCATGGTGCCCACGGTGCCAGGCAATCTTCTCCATCTTCTTCATATGCACTTGAAGCCTGTGGCACCGTCGGTGTCTTCTGCTGCAACGGTCAGCGGCGTCAAGCGCGTGACCGTGCGCCGGTGGCGCTCAGCGACAGAGTACTACTTCGCCGGGGTGATGTTCAAGCCTCGAGACATGAGCGAGACGGGACACACGCGGTGCATCCTGGACGTGAAGCTGAGCAGCGGCAGTGGCACGCTGGAGGTCCCGTGGTTGGACATCGACGCCGAGACATGGCGCCTGCTGCGCAACTTGATGGAGCTGGAGCAGCGGAACCTGGAGACGGTCGGGAGCTACGTCACAGCGTACTGTGTGTTCATGTCCCAATTGGCCTGCACCACAAAGGACGTGGAGCTGTTGACCAAGAGACGCGTCATCGTGCATAGCCACGGCAACAATGACGAGGTGGCCAAATGCTTCGCTGACCTATGCAAAGGTATTATGTTTGATCCCAATGATCCCCATTGCAACTATCTGTGGGAGACATGCTCCAAGCTGGAGAAACGTTGCTTAAGCAACCCGCAGAGATGGATTGCTTGGCTGAGGCGGAAGTACTTCAACAACCCTTGGCTTGCCGTCGGGCTCCTGGCGGCTGTCATTGGACTAGTTTGCGGTATCGTCCAGGCAGTGTACTCTGTTTTGAGTTACAAACATGGATGAAAATAGTAACTGTACATCATGTGCTATACGGCCCTGTAGACTTGGATAAAACTAGTATTGTGTGTGATGACAGGTTCACTAGACGGCTGTGGCGTAATCATATAGGGTTTTTTTGGTTTG
>NC_041385.1:822826962-822827787 GCF_002162155.2 Triticum dicoccoides
TATTTCCACATTTTGCTAGCAACAGTAAATATTGCAAAATAAAATTATCTTGTAATACAGTGTGTTATATGTATTTATATTCGGACGGGTGGTCTAGTACTAGGACCAAAATATGTACGGTATATTACTACCACACAATGGCCTATGATGGTTGTATGCGAAGTGTCACACCGAAAAGACCCATGCTTGATGTGGTGCGCATCGAGCACACACGAATTTCAACAAGAGCTCCTCTGCAACATGAAGCACATCACACATGTTCGTCCTTTATCTTGTACTAGTGGTTTTGGTCTGCCATTGCGGGCCGCTTGAAAGAAAGTTGTGCACGTGTTTTTTCATCTTAAAAAAACCTCACCTTCATTCCAAATTAAAAAAAAAAACTTTCCCACATCACCTGGACATCACATCCATCTCGGAAAAAAAATCTTGAAAAACTTTTCTCAAAAATAAAAAGGAAAAAAGTCTCAGCTCCATCTTCCAAAACAATCAAAAACTTACTCACCACGGCCAACCAGCAGCGCCACATGGCATAGCTGGCTGGCCGCGCATGGCGCGTCGTCTGACTGAAAGCTGGGCCGTGCCATGTAGGACGTGCCGCTTCCACTGTCCCCTTTGTACTAATCCGCATGCTTTCTGTATATGTCATATTGGTGTGAAGAAACTGACATTTCTAATTGACCACATCAGCAGAAATGCAACACATTTAGCTAAGAGAGTCGCATTATATATACTAGAAGAACGCCCGTGCGTTGCAACGGGGCCACATTAACTTTAAGAGTTCAATATTACGACATTGACGACCTTTTTTACCATCAAATCCTCACA
>NC_041385.1:822828007-822835622 GCF_002162155.2 Triticum dicoccoides
CTTCCTCACTCTCTCCCCCTCTCTCTCTCTCTAACACACACACACATGCCCATTCTCCCCGCCAATAAGACTTACTCAATTGGCAATAATGTGTGGACTTGTGGTGAGCTTGACTGAACTAATGGATAGTGTGATATATTCCCCAATCATTTAACAATGAAATTTCAAAAATGGGAAGATTATGTAACACCTCAAGTCGTTAGCTACAGTGACCTCCCCCTAATGATGCCATGTCATCAGGCTTGCTAAGCCAAACTGCCACTCGATAAAAATCAAAGCCCAATTCAAATTTAAAATAAAGTCAAATAAATTATTTCGTCAAACAGTAAAACTAAAATGTTCACCATATTGTGTAAATTCCACGGATCTTTGACATGTTGAGCCCAACATTATTTGACCCAAAAATTAAATCTTGTCAAATTAATAAAAGGTCCAACATTAGTTAAAATAACCAATTAAATATAAACAAATTTTATGTATTTCCTTTTGGCCCCAAACTTTTTGTGCCACCTAAAAATATTGTGCTCACATTGTGTGCATAGTTTCACAATTAACAAAATCAATTTAGTTGATATAAGAATAAATAGAAACGGTGTTAAAAAGGAGAAACGGATTAGAATACATTAAAAACCAAAAGGACGATGAAAAGGGGGATTCCCCCTACCCCCGGGCCTTGCCACCGAACCGGACCAGTAGTCCAGTCCCCGCACGGTTGTCTTCTCCTGTTCCCCGAGCCCGTCGCTACAGAGCCGGGCTCCCGCCCGACCACCTCGCCGGCATCGAAGGGGAATGGATAAGGGTGACGCCCTGCCTCCCCTGCCCCCATGGCCTCACTCCTCCTCGACGCCCCCTCCCAGATCCACTTCTCCTCCTCGCTCACTCGATCCCAGTGATCTGGACGAAGTCAGATGCCACGGCCACCATGACCGACCCCGTCCACATGGTCACTGCTCTCCCTGCTGGCTAGAAGCTTGTCGAGGAGCTCCGAATGCCTCCGCTACTTCGTTTGCACCAACGAGATCAAGTCCAGCACCCCCAGATCGACGGCGTTGTCGTCTTCCTCAACCTTCGGCCACTGTGACATTGCCGTTCGATCCGCGCCGCCCCGAGCTCCCCTGTCTTCCCCTAGGGCGCCATTGACACCGCCGTGATCTCCTCTTTCCTTTCCCCAGTTTTCCCTCTCGTTTGCTCTCGTTAGGTATTTTGCCGTGGCTGAGAACCGCTGTCCGCCATGGCCATTGCGGGGGTAGCCACTGAGCTCCTCGGATTGACCCCGTGGCACATGCCCGCTCCTATGTGCGCCCATGCCCGAGCCTTCAGCTCTTCTTCCGCGCCCGCGGGGCCACTCCTTCTCTGGCTCTCCATGCCCACGCACGTGCCACACCACGTCCACCGCACCACTGTGCCCCACGTGACGCACATCCTGGCCGCGCGTCACACTCTCGCTGGCTGCGCTCGCCCCGTCTGCTGCCGCCTATCCCTTTGCTCGCGCCGCTGTCGCACCCCTGCCTCACGCCGCCTCCTGTCGCGGCCATCTTCTGCCGGCCGCCCCCTCAGCCACGCCGGCCGCATCTCTGCCCTCCACCGTCGGCCGCTCGCCTCGCCTGCTGCGTGCTTCTTCCTACTGCTATGCGCTGCTCTACCACTGGTACGCTGTTGCGCCATGCCCTCGACACCGCCGTGGACAAACTTGGCGGAGGGATTGTCAATGAAGTACGAGGAGGAGGTGGCGGAGAAGGTGTGGAGAGGCAAGAGGTCTAGGATGGCGTCAGCTGGCTGTGGTGGAGGTGATTATGCAAGAAGGAGCCGGAGCGGAAGGAGAGGTCACAATTGGAAAGAATCACAAAAAAAATCATAACCCGGAGATCTCATTCCAAAAAAATGCTAATATCGATGGAGGGGTGATTTCCTTCAATAGGTGGAAAACATAGGAAATATTGGATGTTATCAAGGAAAGGTAAAAATTTAGAAAAGTTAGGATTTTGAACTGATTTCTATGTAAATGGGGTTTTATTGTTTGGTAACATGATATCAGTACCTTCCCGTTTGTGATGTATCTGATTAGGAAAGTTTGCAAATGTTAAGAAACTATTTATTGGGAGGAAAGTTTGTGACGTGTCTGTTATTTGTTTCCTAAAACAAATTTCACTAATGAGAGAAATCGATTGATTTAGATAAGTTAGGAAAGTTAGATTCAAATTTATTTGTTTCTTAAAAATTTCTTATTTGTTTTTTAAGACAAATTGAACCAATAAAAGGAATCGATTGATATAAATAATTTAAGGAAGTTAGATCCGTGATTTGTTATAGGAAAGTCCTGGTTGTAATAAAGAGTGGAGAGAAAAATAAACCAATGGACCAGGATGAGAGGGGGTGGTGGGAGGAGAGACGAAAAAAAGCCTGCAAAAATAAACCGTGTAGACTACAACTGCTCCATTAGGAGTAGAGATCAACAGGTGCATGTAAACTTGATCACTACAAATCTTAGAGGTTACATGTGTGAGGGCATAGATGCTAGTTGCTCAAAAGCAACACATGGTAGCATCCAAAAGTAGGCAAGGTTCATCACATCATATAGCAGGCTTATAAGTTCGTAGAGAGATAGATTAAATTCATAGGTGGCGTCTATCATTGCTGATGGTGCGTGTAGAGGCGATGCACGGTGAGGGCGAGGCGGGGCTTGCGATGCACTTGAAATGGAAGGCGTGGATGTCCGCATGCGACGTGATGGTATTGCACATCAGGGGGGCCAGCCGACGCGTGAGCGAGAAGTAGTTCAGCCAGCCGACGCGGGCCAGACTCGGCCCAGCACCGCTGGGACATATAAAAAATAGAGATATGGGCCGGCCGTTTTGCTTAGTTTTTCATTTCTTTTACATGTACGTCTTGGTTTCCAACTAAAACATAGTATGTAAAATTATTCAAAACGGGATGAAACAAAGCGAAACCAAACCAAAAATACCTATTCCCTTTAATAATAGGTATAGATGTCTCCTATGAAGGATTATCTCCAACCCACAAAGCATTTGTTGCTTCTCCTCAATCTATGTCAGTTCCAACTAACTGGAAGAGGGCAAAGGAGGACTCAAAGTGGCAAGTAGCGATGGTGGAAGAGATAGTGGCTCTGTGCAAGAACAAGACATGGATAGTAGCATCCCTTCCAACAGGAAAGAAGGCAGTCAGTTGCAAGTTGGTATACACTATGAAGCAAAATGAAGAAGGAAAGGTTGAAAGATACAAACAAGGCTTGTGGAGAGGGGGTACAGCCAGACATATGGCATTGAATACGCTGAGACCTTTGCTCCAGTAGCAAAGATGAACACCATGAGGATTCTGATCTCCTGTGCAACAAATTTCCGGTGGCCTTTACACCAACTTGATGTGAACAATTCCTTCTTGCACGGGGACTTGCAGGAGTAGGTATACATGGAGATTCCACCTGGGTTCTCGACGTTTGAGACTACTGGCAAGGTATGCAGGCTGAAGAAGGACCTTTACGACTGAAGCAATCTCCAAGAGCTTGGTTTGACAAGTTTAGGCGAGCGGTGTGTGACATGGGGTATGGACAATGCATGGTGACCATACATTGTTTTATAGACACTCTAATGGGAAAAATAGCCATCCTTGCAGTGTATATTGATGATATCATTATCACCGGTGATGATGACATAGAGATAGCCAGGCTAAAGGGGTGTCTGAATAAGACCTTTGAAGTTAAATATCTTGGTCGACTCAAGTATTTCCTTGGAATAGAAAGTGGCCAGGTCTGTAAAAGGAATAGCTCTTTCTGAAAGAAAGTATACTCTCGACCTCCTCTCTGATGTTGGCATGATGGCTTGTCGAGCTGCTTCAACCCCAATTAATCAAAGCCATAAGGTAACTGCTCAATCAGGGAATCTGGTGGATAAAGAAAAATATCATTGATTGGTAGGGAGATTGTTGTACTTGTGTCATACACGACCAGACATTGCATTTGCAGTAAGTATTGCGGGCAGATTTATGCATGAGCCTGTTGGAAATATGCCATAGAGGCAATAATAAAATGGTTATTATTGTATTTCCTTGTCATGATAATTGTCTATTGTTCATGCTATAATTGTATTAGCTGGAAACCGTAATACATGTGTGAATACATAGACCACAACATGTCCCTGGTGAGCCTCTAGTTGACTAGCTTGTTGATCAATAGATGGTTATGGTTTCCTGACCATGGACATTGGATATCATTGATAACGGGATCACATCATTAGGAGAATGATGTGATGGACAAGACCCAATCCTAAGCATAGCACAAGATCGTGTAGTTTGTTTGCTAAGAGCTTTTCTAATGTCAAGTATCATTTCCTTAGACCATGAGATTGTGTAACTCCCGGATACCGTAGGAGTGCTTTGGGTGTACCAAACATCACAACGTAACTGGGTGACTATAAAGATGCACTACAGGTATCTCCGAAAGTGTCTGTTGGGTTGGCACGAATCGAGACCTGGGATTTATCACTCCGTATGACAGAGAGGTATCTCTGGGCCCACTCGGTAATGCATCATCATAATGAGCTCAATGTGACTAAGTAGTTAGTCATGGGATCATGCATTACGGAACGAGTAAAGTGACTTGCCGGTAACGAGATTGAACGAGGTATTGGGATACCGACGATCGAATCTCGGGCAAGTAACATACCGATTGACAAAGGGAATTGTATATGGGATTGCTTGAATCCTTGACATCGTGGTTCATCCGATGAGATCATCATGGAACATGTGGGAGCCAACATGGGTATCCAGACCCCGTTGTTGGTTATTGGCCAGAGAGCTGTCTCGGTCATGTCTGCATGATTCCCGAACCCGTAGTGTCTACACACTTAAGGTTCGATGACGCTAGGGTTATAAAGGAAGTTTGTATGTGGTTACCGAATGTTGTTCGGAGTCCCGGATGAGATCCCGGACGTCACGAGGAGTTCCAGAATGGTCTTGAGGTAAAGATTTATATATGGGAAGTACAGTTTTAGTCACCGGAATAGTTCGGGGGTTATCGGTATTGTACCGGGACCACCGAAAGGTGTCCGGAGGTCCACCGGGTGGGGCCACCTTCCCCGGGGGGCTTGATGGGCTGAATATGGGAGGGAACCAGTCCCTAGTGGGCTGGTGCGCCCCTCCCCAAGGGCCCAAGGCGCCTAGGGTTGAAAACCCTAGGGGAGGGGGTGCCTCCACCTTGCTTGGGGGGCAAGCCTCCCCTCCTGGCCGCCGCCCCTCCCCTCTAGATGGGATCTGGAGGGGGCTGGCCCCCTCTCCCCTTCCCCTATATATAGTGGGGGTTGTTGGGGCTGCCAAGAACATGAGTTTCCCTCTTTCCTGGCGCAGCCCTACTCTCCCTCCTCGTCTCTCGCGGTGCTTGGCGAAGCCCTGCTGGAGTGCCACGCTCCTCCATCACCACCATGCCGTTGTGCTGCTGCTGGACGGAGTCTTCCCCAACCTCTCCCTCTCTCCTTGCTGGATCAAGGCACGGGAGACGTCACCGGGCTGCACGTGTGTTAAACGCGGAGGCACCGTTCTTCGGTGCTTAGATCGGATTCAGCCGCGATCTGAATTGCTTCGTGAACGACTCCACCGACCGCATTCTTGTAACGCTTCCGCATTGCGATCTTCAAGGGTATGAAGATGCACTCCCCTCTCTCTCTCGTTGCTAGTATCTCCATAGATTGATCTTGGTGATGCGTAGAAAATTTTGAATTTCTGCTACGTTCCCCGAGAGAGCCTAGAAGTGAACATCTTGATGCAGTATATTGAATCTTGAGGTACTTGAAGGGTTCTCCTAGGAAATGATTGATATACAAGAGTCATGGACACCTTGTTGTGGATGGTTATTGTGATGCTGATTGGGCTAGCTGCCTGGATGACAGGAGATCAACTTCAGGCTATTGTGTTTTCATAGGAGGAAATCTAGTGTCTTGGAGAAGCAAGAAACAACCGGTTGTTTCCAAATCAAGTGCGGAGGCTGAATACAGAGCCATGTCTCAGGGATTTGAGTTGTTATGGGCAAGGAATCTATTGGAAGAGTTGAAGATATTGAAGACCAGTTGTATGAATGTATGGTACGATAACAAGTCATCAATTAACATAGCAAACAACCCAATTCAACATGATAGAATAAAACATGTGGAGATTGACAGAATCTTTATCAAAGAAAACTGAATGTTGAGATTATCAAGATAGAGTATGTGAGCTCAGGACAATAGATTGTAGATTGCTTGACTAAAGGGTTAGGAACCAGAGAATGCAGCTCAGTGTGTGGCAAGATGGGAATGATAGATATCTATCACCCCTCTTGAGGGGGAGTGTTGAATGTGTGGCCCATAGTTGCAGGCCCAGGCCCATACCAGCCTAGTGGTCATTGACCTAGAAGAAGAGGGGAACTCCCTGTTGGGAGTGTGAGCCACCACATCCACTCCAAACAGAGAAGGTGAGCTACTGTCAAACACCAATAGTTTTCAAGAATCGGTAACTACATAACTTATTGGCAGACCTTGATTCTTAGGGATGTATTTGACAAGGACACATTCTACAAGAATCAAATGGGCAACACGGAGCTGGACATCGGGCCGCTGGTGGATGTTGTGAAGATGAGGCTCCAGAGTATCCCTCACAACATCGTCCTGAAGAAACTTGTGCCAAATAGGCAGAACTTCCTTACCAAGGAGAGTGCGATATACGTGTCCGAGGGGACTGTGATGAAGGATGTGGTTCTAAGGCCGAGGAACGTGGAGAACGGGGCGATCGAGCTCCAGCTTCAATGGATGGACATCCCTCGTTCTAAGGATGTATGAAACTTTGAATTCTGCGGTACACGCCCCGAGTGCTTGCAAAGTTCTCAAGTCAAAGCTAAATCGTACCATTAGATATGAAGCTTAAGTTAGACTTTAGATGTGCGTTATCGTCGTGTTCCAACCGGCAGTAGAGAACAATTTGCCAATAAAACTAAGTGGAATGGATAGGAGCAACGAGAGCAGGCATAGGGCATCTCCGAGGGGGAATCCCGATTTGGCTATCTATCCTCCTGATTTTTCCATTTGGATGTGTCTCGACAAATGGGGTGAACATCTTTTACTATGGTATATCCAATGGTCTAGAATCCAAATCTGCAAATTTATATTTTCTTCTATTCTACATTATTTCATCGTTGTTTTGCCATCATAAATAATTCAAAGATGATTCTTCTACCCAGATCAAGATTTTTCATTCCGAGTTTTTCTAGTAGTGGGTTGAATAATTGGTTTTCTGATAAATCCTGGTTTTTTAATCCTTCTATTGCTCAAAAGGTCTGTGCCAACCAGTAAATATCGTCCGGTATTCTAATCTACTAGGCGCGACCAGAAACTGGTCGGTTAACAGAAACACCCACCGTTATTGAGAGCCATGATGCACGTCCGGCAAACCCAAAAGCTTTGTCCTTCGCGTGTTCCTTATATCTCTTTCCTTTACTGCAAAATGTTCCATTCTTGAGGAGCTAGATCCAAGTGAAAATAACCTCGCTTGGAATGTTGGATTAGAGTTTGGCCTTTGACATCTTTCCCTTGTAATTTGAGCGTGGAGTGTATTTATGAGGCGTGTATGTACCCAC
>NC_041385.1:822835806-822837117 GCF_002162155.2 Triticum dicoccoides
CACACTTGTGCGTATTTGAGAAAAATAATTTCCTTGTTCTATTTTTTCGAAGCCGGTCTGACATGCAATCTAATCATTTATTCTCACTTCCTTGCCCCAAGCCTTCCGAACCACCTATTAGAAACCTCTGCCACATCCAAAACTGCTAAAATATGGACCATTAAAGTGTTTAATATGCATTTTGTTGAGGATCGACCGGGACACTGTGGGAGATAGCTGGTAATGCAATTCATATTTGAAAAAAAAAATATCTGAGTGAGAATTCTCAACGACCTGGACGGTATCCCTGTTTTGGGTGGGGTTTCTTCATGATTCCAACCAATTAGAATGGTAGACCGCACACACACAACGCACGCACGTAAAAGTTGCAGTCCCTTTTCTGAACAAAGATAGGTTGCGGCCCCGTACGCGCAGGTAAATTAAATTTTTACAATGCACAAAAAAATCGTTCATCACACGTTTAAAAAATGTCCATGCAGTGTAAAAAAGCTGTTTGAGAAAGTTTTATAAAAATATCACTTCCATTCACAACAATTATTAACATGTTCAAAACTTTTGTTCATGACATCTTTAAAAAGTGTTCATAAAATAAAAACATGTGTTCACGTAGTTAGTAAAAAGTATTCATAGCATTCAAAAAAGTTGTTCACATTTTAGAAACACTCATGTGTTTCAAAAATATGTTCGTGATATTCGAGAAAAAAATAAAGTCATGTAATCTTAAGAAAATATTTTGTACCATTCAAAAAAATGTTTCTGAAATCTGGAATGAATGTTCGCTCAACTTTAAAAAAATTATACCATTCAACTGGTAGCTGCTCGGTTGGCTGGCGAGTAGGGGATTAATACGCTAATTGGCAAGTTAATCGGTCATTTGATCAATTAATTATATGATTTATTAGTTTATCGGCTACTCGGTGACCTTAGGAGTAGGGATTAATCGTCAAGTTAATTGGTTAACCAGATGAATTCTTGAACAGGGATTCAAATATATTTTTGACATTTCAAAAAATGTTTTAGCACTTACCAAATGTTTCCGTATTTTTATGTTCATGGCTCTTACGAAATTCAAGGTGTGTTAAAAATGTCACCGTGTTTCAAAAAAATATTTAGTGTGCATTTTAAAAATATTCAGTGTGTATCTAAAATTGTTCAACTGTATACAAAAATTATTCAATGTGTATTTAAAAATAAATAAAGAAATAAAATGGGAAATGGAAAAGGAACATAAAAATAGAAAAAAAATAAGAAAATGAAACATATGAACATCAATAAAGTAAACACACAGAAAAACAAAAGGAAAGAAAAACC
>NC_041385.1:822837370-822860103 GCF_002162155.2 Triticum dicoccoides
GAGAAGGTCTCACTCTTTGCTGCGACTATATCTAGCTTCACGCGAGTGTTCGTTCTGTCACAGTGAAGGATTCCCTTCCACCTGCTGCTGGCTTGTCTCAAAACGAACCTAGAGCTACTGGCCCACGCCATATTCGCCTTTTTTATATTTGCTAGATTTCAATTGCATTCGCTATGTTCATTCACTGGGTTGGTTTCCTCGGGTTTTTCTCTCTATTTTTCTTTGTTTGTTTTATTTAAGGTTTTCAGTTTTTTTTTCTTTTTCCGTCGTTTCTCTTGATTTTTCAAGGTTCTTGCCGATTTTCTATGTTTCTTCATGGGATTTCTTCATCTTTTTGTTTTCTTTTGTTTTTGATGGTTTTCTTTTGTTTTTTCTCTATTTTGTGTTATCTTTATTTTTTTTCTTCCGTTTGTTTCTTCCTTTGTCTTTTTCATCATTTTTTATTTTCTCTCTGGGTTCACTATTTTGCATACACATTTTTGTACTTCCCTAATATATTTTTCTAACACATGTTAACATTTTTTAAATCTAAAATCAATATTTGTTTTAAATACATCATCAATATTTTCTACACATCTAACAGTTCTCCAATGCTTGATTAGCATTTTTCAAATACAAGTTAGCTGCTCGGTTGGCTGGCGAGTAGGGGATTAATACACTAATCGGCAAGTTAATCGGTCATTTAAGCAATTAATCAGATGATTTATTAGTTTATCGGCTACTCGGTGACCTTAGGAGTAGGGATTAATTGTCAAGTTAATTGGTTAATCAGATGAATTATTGAACAGGGATTCAAATATATTTTTGACATTTCTAAAAATGTTTTAGCACTTACCAAATGTTTCCATATTTTTATGTTCATGGCTCTTACGAAATTCAAGGTGTGTTAAAAATATCACCGTGTTTCAAAAAAATATTTAATGTGCATTTTAAAAATATTCAGTGTGTATCTAAAATTGTTCAACTGTATACAAAAAATATTCAATGTGTATTTAAAAATAAATAAAGAAATAAAATGGGAAATGGAAAAGGAACATAAAAATAGGAAAAAAACAAGAAAAATGAAACATATGAACATCAATAAAGTAAACACACAGAAAAACAGAAGGAAAGAAAAACCACACGGATCCTTTTTGAATTGATCCAAACAAGTCCATAGAAGATCCAAGAAACAAAAAAAAACACAACTTCTGGGCAGGCCCACAAGGTTGGGGGGGGGGGGCACCAGAGGCGAGACGAGAAGGTCTCACTCTTTGCTGCGACTATATCTAGCTTCACGCGAGTGTTCGTTCTGTCACGGTGAAGGATTCCCTTCCACCTGCTGCTGGCTTGCCTCAAAATGAACCTAGAGCGACTGGCCCACGCCATATTCGCCTTTTTTATATTTGCTAGATTTCAATTGCATTCGCTATGTTCATTCACTGGGTTGGTTTCCTCGGGTTTTTTTCTCTATTTTTCTTTGTTCGTTTTATGGTTTTCTGTTTTTTTTCTTTTTTCGTCGTTTCTCTTGATTTTTCAAGGTTCTTGCCGGTTTTCTATGTTTCTTCATGGGTTTTCTTCATCTTTTTGTTTTCTTTTGTTTCCGATGGTTTTCTTTTGTTTTTCTCAATTTTGTGTTATCTTTTTTTTTCTGTTTGTTTCTTCCTTTGTCTTTTTCATCATTTTTTATTTTCTCTCGGTTTTCACTTTTTTGCATACACATTTTTTGTACTTCCCTAATATATTTTTCTAACACATATTAACATTTTTTAAATCTAAAATCAATATTTGTTTCAAATACATCGTCAATATTTTCTACACATTTAACTGTTCTCAAATGCTTGATTAGCATTTTTCAAGTACAAGTAAAACAGTTTTCGAAAACATGGTTAACATTTTTCTGTACATTTTTACTATTTTTCAAATGCTTGACTAGTGTTTTTCAATACAAGTTTATATTTTGTTAATACTTCATCAAAATTTTCTTTATACACATTTAACATTTTCCGAAAAATGATATTCAAATTTAACTTTTCTAATACAAATTTAATATTATTTTAATACATACTCAACATTTTTTGAACACATGGTCTATATTTTTACTGCAAATTGGAACTTTTTTTAATGCATGATCAACAATTTTTCTATATACATTTAAAAATTTTCAAATGCTTGATTAAGATTTTTTAATACATGTTTAATATTTTTCCATACATAGTCAACATTTGTTTTATACATATTAACAGTTTAAATAAAATAAGTAAAACATTTTTATGGTGTATTTATGTTGAATATTTGGAACTCTAAATGATAGTTAAAAAGGGAAAATATAAAAACAAAAACGTGAAAGGAAAAATGAGTTTGTGGCGTCCACCCTCCAGAACGCCTGGGCCGGCCCATCTGGTACTCCCACTTTGATGCAAGATTTCACTACGTCTCACTATGAGCCAGACATAGGGGGGAGCTCCTACTCGCCGCTTATGCTTCGCATAGGGGCGGTCTCACCTGGGCCGGCCCATTTTCTATTCGCAAGGTGAAAAAAGCTGAGGGAGCTGAGAATTCGAACCCCTGACTACCTAGTAACGTGCAGGAGTTGTGCTAGCCGCTGCGCTAGGCTACCTCTTGTGCTACTTTTGCAGCGCAATGATTAAAGAAACCAACGATAGTGGCAAAAACTAAACATTCGCAAAAATTCTCAAAAACTAAAGTGTTGGTGAGGGATCGAACCAAGTACCTCCTGCAAGCGAACGCTTGCCAATTTATAACTCCTGGGTGTCTATGTCTAAATGGGAACTTGTCCTATACGAAGTATAAGAAACAACAAATGTAAACTTTTTTCAAATTTCGAACTTGATTTCTTAAAAAAAAAAGGTAAATATATTTTGATACGCAAAATTTTTCAAAATTCTAAAACAAATTAAAACCTTTCGAACAAAATTAAAACAAAATTCTAAAACAAAAATTTTCGAATATTTTCTGACAATGGAACATTTTTTGGGATTCTCAAAAAACTAAGAAAAGAACAAAATAAAAAATGATATTTGTTTGGAAATTATGAGTTTTTTAAAAAAGATACAAACATTTTCTTAAAATCAGGAAAAAAATTGAAAACGACAACACTTTTCAAAGATATGATACTTTTTGAAAGGACGAACATTTTTCTGAATCTGTGAACAAATTTGGGAAGCTGGAACATTTTATCATTCCGAATATTTTTTGAATTTACGAAATAAGTTCATGTTTCCTTGTGAACAAAATTTGAAAGTGGAAATATTTTGTAAAATTATGAATAATTTGAAAAAATATACAAGCATTTTCCGAAAATAAGGGACAAAAAATGAAAACGACAACACTTTTAGAAGATATAATAGTTTTCGAAAGCATGAACATTTTTCTGAATCTGTGAACTAATTTAGAAAACTGGAACAGTTTTATAAGTCCGAACATTTTTTGAATTTATGAAATATGTTCGTGTTCCTTGTGAACAAAATTTGAAAGTGGCAACATTTTTAAAAATTAGTCGGAAACATGAACATTTTTAAAATTCATGAACAAAATCTTGAAAGTGACAACTTTTTTGAATTTACAAACAAAGTTTAAAAAACATGAATATTTTAAAAAATTGTGAGCAAATTTTAACAGTGGGAACATTTTAAATTTTTCCAATAATGCGAACATTTGAAATTAGACATTCTATATCTAAATTGTTGGAACATTTCTTGTATCAGAGGCGAACATATTTTTGCAGTTCTAAACATTTTTTGGATTTCTGAACATTGCAAAAAAGAAAAAATGAAACTGATACAAAATAAAAATGAAAGGAAAGAAAAGAAACAAGAATCAGAAAAAATAAAAAATGAAATTGAAATTGAAAATAAAATGAAAAAAGGAAAAGAAAATGAAAAACGAAAAAAGGAGGCTAAAGAAACCTGAAACGGGTAAAAAGAAAAAAAAGAAAATAAAAAGAAACAGAAACAGAAAAATAAAAATAAAAATACAAATCCGGTTCAGGAACCTGCTAGAAGGTTCCCAAAAGCGGTAAACCCGGCTGGAACGTTCCTAAAACCGGGATCGTTGTAACGCATGTGGCGCTTTTAACTGGGCCGGCCCGTCATTGTCGATGCATGTGCGGCGCCCCGACAACTTGACGCAAAATGCATCAAATAGGAAAATCCGACATTGGGACGCCCCTCGATCTCTCATACAAATGAAGCTGAAGAAATGTTCGTCATGTCCTGAAAGCCATCATATCTGGGTTGGCATGAAGGTTTTCTTCTCGCATCGTTAGTGAACTTGCCTATTTGATCATTTTTTTTATCGCCTGTTATAGCTTCGTTGGACTTCTTCAGTTTTTTCAGTTATTTTCTTTTTGTTTCATCTTTCGGTTTTCTTTGTTTCTTCACCAGCTTCCTTTGGTGTACATAAGTTTCCTTATTTTCTCTGGTTTTTCTTTTCCTTCTTGCTTTCTCCTTTTCCTTGTTGTAGTGCAGTTATCTTTGATTCTTTCCCAGATTTCTTTGGTTTTTCTTTTCTTCCATGTTATGCTTTCATTGTTTCTTTGTTTTCTTCATTTTTATGTTTATTTGTCGGTATCATCAATTTATATTTTTTCCACACATGTCTACATTTTTCATGACATAATGCATATTTTCAGTGTACACATGAAATAAAATTTAGATACATGTTGTACATTTCTCAAATGCGTACTGTACATTTTTTCCTTACAATCATGTTTTCAAAATTTCTCAAATACATGGTAAACATTTTAAAAAACATGTGGTACAATTTTTAATGTCAATAAATATATTTTTCAAACTAAGAGAACACATTTTCAGTACACATATTAATCTTTTTGTGTACATGTAAAACAATTATAACACTTTCGGCATTTTCAAATACACTATGTACATTTTGTATTTTAATACTTACATGTACAAAAAAAATGCACATACACGTTGAAATATTATTTAATGGTAATAATGTTTCTAAAACTACATTGACATTTTTTTACATTTTATAAACATTTTTCTAAGTGACCAACTTTTTCTTGAAACAAGGGAACATTTCTTAACTCCCATAAAAAAGGGTATAATTCTTAAAGTGTCACTAGTTTTTTTAAATGGTATTAAAACTATTTTTATGCTATGAAAAAACTTTTTTATATTACATACACATTTTTAAAATTTCACACAATATATTCTGAAAGGCCAAGACTCTTTTTCATTGTCCCGAACATTTGTTTTAAAGCTATCAACATTTTTTAACTGCACTAATACTTATTTAATACTGTGGTTACATTTTCCAATTCAAGGTATTATTTTTTCTAATAAAGCTAATTTTGAAAAATATAATGCAAATTATAAATAAATGGATAAAAGAAGAAAAAAACAAACTCTGCATGACATCAGTGAGGTGAATACAATAAGATGTGCCAAGCGACAGGCCCATTTATTGCTTTTCCAGCATGTGTTTCCTTTTTGTTTTCTTTTTTTTTAATTTCATATTTTTATCGTTTATTTTTGGGATTTTAACTTACATTAGGTTTCCCCGTTTTATTTCTGTTTAAATTGTTTAATCTTATGAATAAAACTATTTAGATATAACATTTCTAAAATCCCTGACAAACTTTTTCGAATACAAGAGGAATATATCTTTAATACAAGATGATTATTCTTATATCATTTAACAATGTTAATCAATATTTTTTGACGTAATTTATGACAAAATTCAATAAGTGCTAAGTCATTTAACTTTTTTGCGTTTTTAGAAAAAGTATACTGTACATTTTAAGAGCATTGTCATCCATTTAAATAGATGTTCACATTTAAAAAGGTGTTAAAAGAATCATATAACTAGAAAATATTTTAGATTTAAAAGTTTGTTGTTTTAAGAGAAAATGAAAGGTTTAACAAAAATTGGAGCAGTCGAAAGAGGTGAGAAAATTACACGAAAACCAAGATGAATGTCCAGAGCCTGGCGCTAGACTGGGTCGTCGTACCACACCGCATGTGTGCATTTGGTCTGCAAACCCGCCACACTATGGGCCATATAGGATTCACTTTGCTTTTGTGCACAAAGAAATAAACGCACCATCGGTCACAAAACGCACCCGAGAGGAATAGTTCAGTCACACATCCCCAAATATGTTGTAACGTGGTCAGTTAGCTACATTTTATGAACAAACACGAGGAAGAACCAGGAGATGAGGTCTCTTGTTGAGTAGTCATTTTTTTGCTACAGGTAAAAAAAAGTATTTTTTTGCAAAAAATGGCTTACTATAAATTTTTGAGGTGTATGTGGGTCTGTTTGGATTCCAGCCAACAGCCGCCATGCCAAAACATTGGACGTTGACCAGGTGCTGGGTACTCGTTTGGATGATGACCAAATATTTGGCACGCCCTGGCTGCACGGACATCTCCAGTTCATTTTGTTGCCAACTCTTGGCCAGGGCGTGGGCGGCTGGATGCTGCGCCAAAGTTTTGGCTCGCCCACGATTTGGTAGGGCTGGCTAGGGCAGCATCCAAACAGCCCCTGTGTGCATGTGGAGCTAGTTGCGCTGGCTGAGCCAATCTTGTCGTTGCCAGGCTCGATGCATGCATCTGTATATGGTGGATAGATTAAGGCACGTCCAAGTGGCCTTGGTTTTGGTAGCTTTGATTCAGAGACTCAGAGTACATAGTAGCCACTAGGCAAGAAAAAAACAAAGGAGCAGTCCAGAAATTGCGTCGAGGATTCAAAATTCCAACTAACCTAGGATGGTATCCCCGTTTCGGCCTGGGGTCCGCGGTTTGATGAGTCTGCACTTGGCTACTGTACCTATTAAAATGGTGGATTGGACACGAGTGCATGTTTGCAGCCGCAGGGACCTCTCTGTGGGGCATCTTCCAATGCATGTTGAATTAGTTTTTTTTTAAACGGAGGCAAAAACTTTGCCTCGTCTCGTTAATAAGAAGGGAGGACAAACAAGATTCGACGAGGTACATGACACCTCAACAAATGGGAAAAGAAAAAAGCCTACTCTCGCGGCATCAAAGAATTCAAATGTTTCACCTTGGGGAGAAACCAATTCCTAGCTTCTGTTTTGATTTTGTCAATCAATATAGTTGTCATCGTCGACTTGTTGCGTGCGGAAAACTCTTGCATTCCTTTCGCTCCACACCTCCCAGGTGATGAGCATAAGAAGTGATGAGATCGCCTTTTTCCTACGACCATGTCCAAGAACCGTCGCGGCCCACAAAGCATGAACCGTGTGGATGCCTCCCCAACTCGCGATATCCAGCACCTTGATGGCCGGCCTGATTCTGAGAGTGTATCTGCAACTGAAGAGGATGTGCGCCGCGGTTTCTTGCTCTCTCTTGCAAAATTGGCAAAGGCCACAATTTGGCCAGTCCCTCTTCTGAAAGCAGTCCACAGTCCACACCCGGTTCTTGATGAATTCATAGTGAATTAGTGACGGACAGCTTACTAGCAAGTTCGAGTAAAAATGATTATAATGAGCCCGAATAGTAAGTAACTTGATTATAATGAGCGGAAATGGACCGTAACTCGCGAGTAAAATTGCACGCACAGGCTGTATACAGTTTGTGAAGTCACAAAAGACTCCTCTCCACCCAGCAGAAAAGTAAAATAAAATGGAAGAAGTGGCAGTATGATGCAAATAGCAATACTGGCGAAGAAGGAATGCATGCAAGAAGAACAATATCTGCATGCCCTCCAGTCTATATTTATAAATGGATCTTCATCTGGATCGCTAAAACTAATACAGTACATGCTCAATTTTCCTTCCCTGCAGATGCACATCGACCCCTCAAATATTTCTGGAAGAATCGACCCCGAGATATAATCCACGCGGTCGAGGATGTGATGCACAAGCTTACCTACTGCAGCTTACACGGTCGAGGGCGGGCTGGCGCGCACTGCGCATCGATCGATCTCCTCATCCGCGCCGGCCCCTCTCCCTGGCTGTGTCCGCGAACGACGACGTGTTCTCAACGATCGATTCACCGCGGGAAGTGATCGGACGACCACGGCGCTCCGCGGGAGGCTGCGACGTCGCGGTTGGGGACGAGGAAGGCGAGGGCGAGCAGCGCGAGCATGAGCGCCACGGGGACGAGCAGAAGCAGCGACGGCGGCGGCGGCAGTGGGGGCAGCAGCAGCGGGAGCAGGAGGAGCGCCGCCGCCGCCCCTGCCACGAGAAGCGTCGTCGTCGCCACGCTCCCTTGCATATCTCGAGCCAGCTCGCTCCCGGGTCCTGGCTGGCTACATATGCATGTGATGTGGGCTTGACAAAGTGAGACGGAGTTTGAGTGGTGGCGCAGACGCACAAAGCTTCTTCGCTGTTCTCCTTCCTCACTAAATATGACATCCTAGGATGCTATAGTGCACACATCGCCCTCAGTATGACAAATATTATCCAACCTGCCTGCGTACACGTACCGTGCCGTGCATGATGACTGCAGGAGCGTTCAATGCACCTGGCTAGCTGGAGAAACCCAGCTCAGCTCAGCTCAGCTCATCACATGCATCGTAACCCCAGCTCAGATAAACATGCATCGTAACTTGGTACAGTGTTTCTAGAACAGTAGTAGTATATAAATGTTTAATTACAGGATTTTTACATTATGATAGACTAATCTAATGATTTATTTAGAATGACTAGTCTAAGGAATTAAGTGGTTAGAGAATACGTGGTTATCCGATTAATGACACGTAGCTCACTTTTGCATTTTACCACTACTAGTAGTTCACATGTTTGTTCCAACTCTTACCACTCCTTATTAATCCCTTCATTATGCTCCCTAGCTAACTAGCACTCCCGGCCCATTGTCAAGAAAACAAAAATTGAAACAAAAAACTGTTTTTTATGCTGTAAAACAAAACTTTTGAGCAATCAATACACGAATTAGGTGATAGAAAATTCAACATTGATGTCATTGGAATTCTATTAGAACTCACTTTGCAATGGTACCAAACTTATACGTACTAATTTCTTTAGAACACGGTACAAATGCAGACGCTCATACATACGCGCATACGCTTATCTCTAATAGCACACACATAAACTTGTATAAGTGCTTTTTTTCTCAAAAAAAACTTGTATTAGTACTAGCAAAACTATAACTGGCAATCATAATACTCCCTCTGTTCCAATTTAATCATAAATTTGAACTAAAACCACGACGAGTAAATTGGAACGGATTTACTCGTATTTACTCGTCATGTTTTTAGTTCAAATTTGAACTAAAACCACGACGAGTAAATTGGAACGGAGGGAGTACGTTTGTACTTTACATTTCTAGACCGAGGGGTAGTTTCACATCTAAGACGTGCATGAGGCCAGATTCACTTCACCTGACCGACCAGGGTGCAGGTGTTCATGCCTGGATGGCCAACCCAACAACACCCAACAAGCGCAAGTGGCCTTGCTTTTCAAAGGATCATCATTCATCAACACACACATCCCCAACCGGGTAACAATAACATATACTACTACGACGCTAGCTTGCTGGTCCTCGTTACATTATGCAGTGACCAGTGAGCCATCATCTATATATTATCCATGCAGCAGTCAGGCCCTCTCAAAAGCTGTTACTTTATCCTGATGCAATGAACCGAACCTTAGATACGACCAGCACAAACCACGGACGGTGGACAAGTGGTAGTCTTAAACTAACACACTACACCTGATCTACATGGATAATGAGTAGAAAAATGTTAGAATTCTTGAAGAGAATCGATTCTACTCCGAATCTTGGAATAAATGGGACAGTCGTACCATAGATGTTTTAAGCCATTGTGGGCTCTTTGTTCACGTGGGCTGAGTGGTCAGATGGCTCGGCCTTCTCTGAGTTTTTTTTCCATCTTTGTATCAATTTGTTTTCATCCTCTCCTTTTTTCTGCGGCAATCCTCTCATATTTATCGTGGCAACTATATCATTGAATCACTAGTTAAGGGGTACCCCTTATGAATGTCACTCCCACCTCCCCAAGGGTTGACAAGTGGCAACCTAGGAGTTTTCACTTTTCTCCTAGATTCGTTTTCAAAATGTTTCATCTCTTGAACTGTGCGTCCAAATTCTGAATCGTTTTCATTGTTGGATTCCTCACGTCAAGATCATCGAAACTAGATCGCATGTTAATAGATTTCGAAGAAAACTTTTTCCATGAAAAATCCCGGAAAAAATGATAGAAAAAACTGTATCGGAAACAGTTTTTTTTCTTCACGCTCTTCCCTTTCCAAGAGGCACAATTGTGTTTCTTGTTGAAGAAACACATCTGTGCCGCCCAACAAGTAAATTTGTGTTTTTCATGGAAAAAAACATGTTTTTTCCTGTTCCGAGAGGTACAACTCGTGGAAGCAAACATGTTCCTTCACTAGAAACAAAAAAGAAAGAAAACCGATTTTTTTTCCTTCCGTTCCGAGAGGCACAGCTGTACCTCTCACGGAAGCAAATTTGCGCCTCTACAAAAAGCAACTATGTGCCTCTCGTTGAAGCAAAAAAATTATGTGTTTTTTTCCTTTTCGAGAGGCCTCTCGCGAAAGCAAACATATGCCTCCACAAGTAGCAAATTTGTGCGTCGTGTGGAAGGAAAAAATGCGTATTTTCTCCTTTCCGAGAGGCAAATCTGTGCTTCTCGTGGAAGCAAATACACACGCCTTTTTCGCACAAAATGATTTTTTGGGAAATAAAAATTCTCCAAAATCTAGGGAAAACCAGGGGACAATCAAAAAGCAAAAAAAAACTGGAAAAAGATCATCTAAACCTCGAAAACGTGATTTTTTTTTTATGAAGCGGCCAGCGCACGACACATGGTGTCGACTGAGAGCGTGCCAAGTGGCATGCTCCCAGCCAACCAAATGTGACCCTTGAGCAGGGGTGGATCCACTACAGGTCATGGGTGTCCAAATGTACACCCTAATTTCTCTGCAGAAAAAAAATCGTATAGATAGGATATGACAAAAAAATGGAGTACTAGCGTAATTTTTTTTTGAGCAGTAAACCAAAACTTTATTACTCAGTTGCAAGGTTTACAGGGATAATGAGGGGGCCATGAGGAACCCCCAGCCACACATGGCGACCAGACTCTAAATAACTACTCCCTCCGTTTCTAAATATAAGTC
This sequence comes from Triticum dicoccoides, assembly GCF_002162155.2. NCBI lineage: Eukaryota > Viridiplantae > Streptophyta > Magnoliopsida > Poales > Poaceae > Triticum > Triticum dicoccoides. Next base: position 822,848,472 of record NC_041385.1, read on the forward strand.
TTTTTAGAGATTTCATTATGGACTACATACGGAGCAAAATGAGTGAACCTACGCTATAAAATATGTCTATATACATCTGTACGTAGTTTGTAGTGGAATCTCTAAAAAGACTTACATTTAGGAACGGAGGAAGTAGAAAAGTTAGCTAAGTTCATAGCTCGACCCTCAAAAACAAAAACACAACTATTAAACTCTCTTGCCCTAGCAATTATCTCTTTGATGATTACAGAATATCTTCCTTCAGTGCCTCCGTGAATCTCGGACACCACTGCCTTGGAGTCGCATGCGATGATGAGTCTGTCCACCGCAAGGGATAGCCCGTTATGGTCCCTACAGACAGCCGAAGAAGCGCCCTTCTGACTGTTTTTCGACAGTGCGCCATCAGCATGAATCTTAACGTGTCCCTCACCAGGAGGTGTCCAAGTCCGCCGGCTGGTAGAGAGCCCGCTGGTGTTACTTCTTATTGCTCATGCTGGACTTGTTTCTTTTTTTTAGAAAAGGAGGATGACCCCTGGCCTCTGCATCTGGGAGATGCATGCAGCCACTTTATTGATTATTCTCGAGGACCTTACAAAGTATTACAACAATATGCTTGAATTCGTCATCTTTGCATCATATGTCACTACTCCTATCCATATGATGAAGGGGCGCTAGTTGGGCCAAATACCCAGTCCACTCACCTAAGCCTATCATCAAAAGCCAAAAGCCCCAGCCGAGCCACATACCGGGTCTGAGGCATAAACTGGTCTGACGCACTCACATGTGTCGTCGCCGTCATCTTTCACTGGTCCGTCTTCAGAGCAGATATTGAGGCTTCTACCTTGTCAGACCACTCTGCCATCAACGCCACCATGACGTCAGACAACAACCTCCTCCTGCGCAATTCCAGCACCGCGCATCGGGCGCCGAGTCTCCACTACACCACGCCGCCGAGATCCGCCGTCATCAATGTGTATTTCTGTATTTTGTAGCACTTCCAGTTCGTCTATAAAATTGTTCACGAAGGAATGAGTAGAGTGTGGGCTTTGAAGAATTCCATCGTGTATCGCCTTTTGCCTAGCGGTCCAAATCGCCCAAAGTGTGACTACCAACTAAGTCAATTTCTTGTGTCGTAATCTTTCAATCATCTCAAAAATCCAGTTCTTCGCGTTCGGATCTGTCGTGGCCTGTATGTGATCAACAATATCCACATCTGCTAACGCCCATACACATCTAGCCACAGAGCATTCAAGGAGAGTATGTCGCCAGGAATCTTGGCTACCACATAACTGACATTTGTCGTCATCCGCCATGTTTCTGTTGTGTCTGACATCCTCAGTTGGAATCGAGAATTTTGCTAACCTCCACGGGAAGTTTTTTTAATCTTTCCAGGGACACCAATAGACTACAAAGAAGTCCATGACTTTACCTCATCCTCATAATTTGATCTCCCCAGATTGTTTTCAAGCCAATCATCTCTCCTTCTCTTGGTGTCAACAAGCATCCGATATGCCGATCTTACCGTAAAGATACCGTTCTTCTCTGCGTTCCAAGCCCAAAAGTCCTCCATGTTCCTTGTGCATAATGGGATATTCAAGATAGTATTTGCATCTAGTGCAAGAAAGGCTTGGTTTATCAAGTCACGCCTCCATGTTGCACTAGTAGCATCAATGAGCTCACTCACCCTCCTTGGAGGATTATTCATCAAGCATGCTATTGGTCTCATCATCACAGAATTAGGCAGTTTTGCTCCCATATTGGTGTTGTAGCTCCATTCCCTATCCTTCGAATGAGTCCCTGATTGAGCACATCTCTCCCCTCCAGTATGGCGCGCCAGACCTGCGAAGGCCGGCTTCCCAGTTCGGTAGCAGCAACCTCGCACACAGGGACTCTGTGTTGCAAGCGCCAAGATTGTTCTGCTAACAGTGCCAAATTGAAAAGCTCAAAATCTCGAAATCCAAGACCACCCATAAACTTTGAGAGCCTAAGCAGCACAGTCGTGGCCAACAGGCCGATAGCCCACTAGGCAGAAGCCCAGTAGCAGCAACCAGCTACTTTTTTTGTCCAGACCTGAATGCCCTCACGCACGGGAGACAATATTACTAATCTGAATTTGCACTCGTTGACATGTAGGAATACATGTGTAGCTTATGTTTGAATTTAGAGAGATATATCTATGTACATTCTGCTGTCCTCATCTGATTGATTTCATTAGTAAAAAAATTACAATTGAATTTTTGAAGACAAGCACTAGGCCGGAATGAAAAAACTCACAATGTTACGGTGATTTATTTTTTCGAATACCCAAAGTTGAATTCTGGATCTGCCACTGCCCTTGAGGGGCTCCCGCAAGGGGTACCCCTTAGTTAGTTGCTCCCCTATATCTTGCTTATAGTGAGCCCTATGCTACTCTTGCCTCAAGTTTTTTCCCTTCAAGTTGTTAACGGCCGACCCGTTTCTTCTCTCTATATCGTGGCTAGCAAACCAGTTGATGCTTGCTCGCTTGATCTATCATTGTTTGATGTTATTTCTTCTTTGTTCTTTGTTGGTTTATTGGTCCGGTTCCATGGTTTTTTTTTTATTTTTCTGTGTTTTTCTTTATGGATTTTCAGTAGTTTTTTTTCCTTTTCTATGTGTTTTCTTTGCAATTTTCATCGGATTTTATTTCATTTTCTATATTTTTTGTGTTTTTGTTTACGGCTTTCATCAGAATTTCAATGATTATTTCTTTTTTTTCTTTTTTGTGCAATTCTTTTGCGATTTTCATCGAGTTTTCATTGTTTTTAGCGGTCCTTGCTTTCTTGTATTTTTCTTTTATGGCTTTATTCAGTTTTTATTATGTTTTTTGTCTGTTTTTTATTTATGGTTCTCATCATTTTGCATGTCAGCTTCATATGTTCGCATAAAAAAAATAGCTCAGCGTCTGTCATAGTTGGTTGGAAGTGATAGCTATGAGGTACTTAGAGAAACTCCAATGCTCACCCTAAAAAAAATAGAGAAACTCCAATGCAACGCGTCAATTCAAACGAACGGACGATTGTCCGTATTTTTGTCTGTTTGGCTCGTCTGCCCCCGTTTGTGTTTGGGTCGGGCATACATCCAACGCGCGGACCCATTCCATGTATGCACCGGATTTTAAGAAGGCCCATGATAAAAGATCATGCCAGTGGGCATGCCATCGCCCGGAGTTTATGCCCGCGCCATGTCAACAGCCGGCATGCATGTCAGCCTCCAAAAATACCAGCACGCGGTTCATGCTAGCGCAATTGCAGCGAACGGCACACATGCCAGCACACAAAAAGGGGCAGCAGTTCAACCACGTCATCTTGGCCATAGCCATGCCAGCACACTTGTTGGCATATAAAAAAAAGGATGCCGCTCTCCGCTATAGATCACTCGTCATCGAACTTGAGCATGTCGGTTTGCATCTTCTCGAACCAAGGCCTCTGTCTTGGCGACACCGTGCTCAAGTCCACCTTCATGATTTTCACCCCCATCATCATGCTAGCGAGCACCACTTCTTTTGCCTTGGTATTGGTATTGGCGGCCTGGATCTCGAGCATCTTCGCGTGCTTCTCCGCCTCTATCTCGAGCATCTTGGCTTGCTTCCCCGCATCGAGCTCAAGCCTGCTCCTTTGGATCTCCATGAAGGTGTTCATTTACTCTTCCTTGTCTTGCTGGCACTTCTCCTCCCTTTTGTCCTTCTTGGTCATCATGCCCTTCAAAGCGGCATGCAAGGCAATGGGCACCGCATCGCACTTGTTCTCCTTCTTGGAGGTGGTCTTCCCGGCCGGCCATGGCTTCTCGCTTCCCCATGCTCCTCGACGCCCCCCCCCCTCCCATGCACCTTGGCGGCGGCATATTGCGCATTGAACTTCTCCTCCCCATTGATGACCATCCAACAATGGGTGAGGTTGAAGGACTTGCCTTCATGTTGCGCCTTGAGTGCCTCCAAAGCTTGGAATGCCTACAAATGAATAGCATGCACGCATATGGGCAAATGGACATGAAAGTATATTGGAAAATGAACATGCAAGCACAAAGGAAACAAGGAGGGACGCATGTATACCATATCTTTGATGTCGAGGCCGCTCAAGGGACTTCCCTCGATGCCCTCAAGGGTGGCACAAAACTTGTTGCACTCTTGTTGTATCATGCTCCATCGCTTCGAGAAGGACACCCACCCGTGCTTGCTCTCTCCATTTGGTATGGCGTGAACTTCTTGCATTCATGAAATTCGCGATGAACACGTAGACAAAAAGTAGATGACTTTTGCTCGGCGCCGACCTTGGGGTCTTGTCCAATGTCCCTCCAACACTCAGAAAGGATCTTGTCCTCCGGCTGCGTGTATGCCTTCCTCCCCTTGCTCTTGCCTTTCTTGTTTGCACCGGCTTGGGCTGAGAGCTCCTCTTCGAACAAGGGCTCCCCGTCGATGTCCATCTCATCTTCTTCCTCAAGGTCATTGTCCTCCGAGAACTTGTGATCTAGAGGGAAGCTGCTGCCCATGCCGACTTGGTCTTGCATGAACTGGTCATCCATGCCACTATGATCAAAGGTGTCAGACATGAAGGGCGCTCGGCCGTCTTGGCTTTGAGTCTCGTCAGGATCGAAAGGAGCGGCGCCCGCACCACTTGCAAAGGCAGTGGCAACGACAGCCACACCACCTTCGAAGATGATGTCTCGTCGTCCATGGCGGACATCGTTCTGCAGAACAGGTTGCAGGCCTCAGGATGAATGTTGGCTGGGATCTCCCGCGGGCATTTCCTCTGGCCCCCGGAGGATGATCCACCGGCCACGGGTGTGGAGCTGAGGTCGATGGACATGGCCATGGGCGTGGACGGCGCCACCACGGTCACCTCGGGCGAGCATTCCCCAGAGAAACGAGAGGCTTGCAGATAGTGATTGAAGCCGGGAATTGGCGGCATGGTGGACGAACGTGGCGGCTCCGGCAGTGGCACACAAGGAAAGGCTGACGAGCCCATGCTGGCCGCGACCATGGTGGCGCTGACGAGCCCACTACTAGGAAAAGAGCTATAGATGAAATGGACACTAATGGCGCACCAGACATGTGATGCGCCACTACTATACACTAATGGCGCACCATGTGTTGGTGCGCCATTAGTGTCCAAATAGTAATGGCGCACCACATCCATGGTGCGCCATTAGTAACAATTTTTTTTATTTTTTTTTTCAAAACTAGTAATGGGGCGCCAGGAGATAGTGCGCCATTACTAGTTTAAAAAAATTTAATTTTTTTTCAATTTTTTTCAAAACTAGTAATGGCGCACCAGGGGATAGTGCACCATTACTAGTTAAACTAGTAATGGCGCACCACATCCACGGTGCGCCACTAGTAATTTTTTTTCAAATTTTTTTTAATTTTTTTATTTTTTTTCAAAACTAGTAATGTCGCATCCTGGGAGCAACTAGTAATGGCGCATCACTCCCACGATGCGCCATTACTAACTTGGCCCAAAAATTCCCACGAATGCACTCCCTGGACCGCCTTTTCAGTTTAAAAAAAATAAAAGAAAATGATGAAAATGTCAAAAAAATAAAAGAAAATAAGTTTCCCATGTGATATGTGGTCTAGTTTTTGGGAAAATTTACAAATATGAATTTCGATTTTATTTGGAAAGTCTCTCTGGAACTTGTAAAATGGGCATAACTTTTGCATACGAACTCGGATTAAAAAGTTTTCTATATGAAAAATCATCTACTCGAAAAGTTACATCCGAATTTAACCCGGGGAACCCCGTTAAACATTTCCAAAATCCTCAAAAACCTAACAAAAAAAGTTACGGGGCTTTTAAGATCTGGAGGCAAAAAAATTCAAAAAATTTCAAACTTACTAGTGGCGCACCGTTTGCTACGTGCGCCACTAGTAACAGGAAAAAAATTAGTTCCGGTTTTTTTTGGGATTTTTTTTCAAAATATGATACGTAATATGAACGGAAGTTTGAAATATTTTTCAAAATTTCATCACACTCATGAACATGAACAAAGTCCTAAACATCAACAAGGTTTAATAGGATTGATAGATTAAGCATATTGACCAGAGATTAAGCCATAGTGACCCGATATTAAGAAAAAAACGAAAAAAAATTATTACTAATGGCGCACTTCTATGTGGTGCGCCATTACTAAGTTAGATAGTAATGGCGCACCTCTAGGCATACTAAAACTGGTGCGCCACTAGTAGGCCTTTTCCTAGTTGTGGCCCGTGTTGGCTAGCGTTTAAGCCTAGGAACAGCAAGGCCTGCCTCATTGCTGCGGTGAGTCTGGCATTGTTTTCCTCTTCCCCGTGCGGCCGCGGCCGCATCTTTGAGCTTGCGGTCCTTCGCGTGCCTCCGGTTCTTCCTCTTGGCCGACTGCACCGCCCGCTGCTAAGCCCTCAATGGCTTATTCTTGGGCGCCGCCGCCGTCTTGCTGGTGGCGCGAAGCTTGCCTTTGGCGGAGGCGACGTACGTGAGGCCGGAGGCGAGGGAGGTGAGGCCGGGGCGGTGTCGAGGATCGGCTCATCGTCCATGCCGAGCGGGTGGGAGTTTTTGGAAAAGATGGGGAAAATGGGATTAGAAGTGCCACCTGGGCCAGGGGGGAGGGCTAGGGAGGTGTCACGCATGTCGGCCTCGTGTCCGTGTTGACATATTTGAGGCCCAAATTTGGACCAAGAATGGGTCGGCCATGGACAAAAAGTGAACACGCGCCCGTTTAGGTTGGCGCATTGGGCCGACATTTATTTCCAATTTGACCAAACAAACACGGGAGGACGAAATGGGTCGGCGCGTTGGAGTGACTCCAATGGCTCATCAAGAGGGATGTGGTATTTGTAGCCCGACACGAGGCGCACGATGGTCAGCTACAGCTCGCATTAAACGTGTTATAGAGGCTCCCTATTTATCAGGGAGGTCCTATATGGCGCTTTTAGCGCCGGATCTCCTCCGTGGCGCTCACATGTAGGCTCCTTGGACTTGGCCCAACAAACGCTGGTCGCTCGGGATCCTATCGCTCAGGACACAATATTCCTAAGTTAGCTTAATCGTTGACTGTTTTGCCTTTTGTAAAACAAAATGAACCTAAAAAATTTGTCAAAAATATATAAAAACATTAAATTTGAAAAAGATTCGCAGCATTGGGAAAAAAATTATTTTGGAAAAAGTTTGATGATTTTGAAAAAAGGTGCACACATTTAAAAAAAAGGTTCATTGAATTTGAAAAAAAATCAATGAAGTTGAAAAAAATCATTGAATTTTTTAAAAGTTCATAGAATTTGGAAAACAAATTGCTGATTTCGAAAAGAAGTTCATTTAATTTGGAAAACTTCATTGAATTTTAAAACAAAGTCGTCAAATTGCAAAAAAAAAACTCTTCAAATTTGAAAGGAAGTCCATGGGTTTTCAAAAAATAGTTCACAAATTCGGAAAAAAATCCTCAATTTTGTAAGTATAATATTCAATTTGAAAGTCTGGCAATTTTGATAAGAAAAAGTGCATGCATTTTCAAAAGAAAGAAAAAAAAGAAAGAAGAAAAGAGTGAAAAGAAGTAACTGAACACATTTGGGTGCGTTGCCTGGTAGGCTACTATAGCTGTAGCTAGCACTTTAGGAAGGGGTCGCGTGTTCAAGTTGTAACACTCGCGCGCTTATTTAGCATTTGAAAACAGAAAAAAAAACATAGATGGGCCGGCCGAGCGCGGAGGGGGTGTGTGCGCCCCTTTGCAAACTATACGATAACGGATGCCCTAGGCGCCATATAGGATATGCCTATTTATCACGGGTGGATATGCAGGAAACGCATACCACCCTAGTGCACTACACGCTACTTGGGCCAGCCATTGCAGCTTTTTTAGAGATCTTTTCAAGAATGTTCTAGAACCTTCCCTAAACTGGTTTCTCTTTCTTTTCATGTTTTATTTGTTTCATGTTTTTATTTTCCTATTTTCAATTTTTAAATTCCCTGAAAAATTATCATGAAAAAGATATAAACAATTTTCTACTTCATGAATATTCCTTGAAATTAGGGAAAAATTCATCTGAGAACATTTTTCAATTTTATTGCTATTTCTCTAATGTAAACATTTAGTAAAAAAATCGTATTTTTTAAAATTCTGAATAATTTTTTAAATCCAGATGTTTATGATTTTAGATCTTTTTGGTGATTTGCGAACGTGTTTTCTAAAAAAGGTTATCATTTTATGAACTCGTGAACATTCTTTAATTCGCGAACAGTTTTGGAGTTCCCAAATATGTTTTGAATCGATTAACTTTTTGAAATCCAAGACCATTTTATGAATTCATGAGCTTTTTCCAAATTTCATGAACATTTTTCTTTTCTTGACAAAGATGTATCACTATCTCTATGAAAAAGATCTAAAAAAAATTACAAAGATGTTTCCTTCTGATTTCCATTATTAGAAATCAACGAGCTGCATTATCAACCGGCATTCTCAAACTCTATCCTTGCACAGTTTAACTGTACGGTCTGCAATGCTGCACAGCCTCATCCCTGAGGAAAAAGGAGGTACGGAAGGTATTGGCCATGTTGGTTCTCACCCTCTGTGAGACCCATCACTTGACTTTGTCCTCGACAACGTGTTCGCGACATGGGATGTGGGTGGTAGCGCACCCAAATTCAAGAAGGCAAGTGAAACTGAGTGCTTAACCGTTGTGAGAACATAGCACCAAAAATATAAAAGGACTGAACTATATAACTAATGTTAATTTTTAGAGTAAGTACAAAACACTCCTCCAAGCCACTTACGGTTGCTTTTCTCTATCCGCTCTACAAGGTTGCATGCATGCGAACAAGAATAAAACTGGTTATGTCAACATTCTTTCCTATTTCAAAATCTTCTTTTACCATTAAGTCTTTCGCGAGGAGACTTTGGAACTAGGTTCCTTGTTGATATGATTTGACAACATTTTGTTGGGTTAAAAGCTACCACCCTGTGTTTTGTGAGTTGTCAAGATGTTCACAACGTAGTTAGAGCCTCTCCAGCCGTTGCCCCCCCCCCACCCCCCACCCCCCCAGAGGCTTGAAAATCGCCGTCAGGGGGCGAGCCGGCGCAAAAATCGGCGCTTGGGGTGATTGGGTTCCCAGCCGCAGCCCCCATGCGCCAATATCGACCCATTATTTTCGCTTTTCGGCTCAGTTTCGGCGAAAAATCGACCCGATATCGACGCAAATTGGCCCGTATTCGCCGTGGTTCGGCGCAAATTCAACACAAGTAATTTTTTTATCACATAGTTCATCACTGTAAATCAATAGAAATCAAAAAGTTCAACACAACTAATTCAATACACATTATATAGTTCAACAAATAAAAACTCATATTTCATTAGACGTCGAGCTAGGCGTTGCCCTTAAGCCTCCATAGATGCTCTACCAGATCCTGCTGCACTTGTTGATGCACTTGTGGGTCTCAGATCTCCTGACGCATATTGAGAAAGACAGTCCAGGTTATCGGTAGCTGGTGATCAACTTGCGCAAGAGGACCCTGCCTGTAATCAGTGGCGAAGCCATGTTATGCATGTGCTATCGGTTGACAACACAGGATTTTCGTAGGTCGTTGAACCCCAGGTAACAACTGGTTGGGCCACTGCTGGGCCATATAGAAGTCCGAAATCACTTACCTGAACAAACCAGATCGATTAATCCCCAAATCACGCGATCTCCTTCAACTTCTCCAACTACTGCATGTTCTCGAATGACCGTGGACAACCGCCGCACCGCGCAGTAAGTTTTATCTGCCAACACTGCAATACTCTTCCTTATGTTTCATTTTTTTCTCTCTCTGTAGCAATATTAGGGAGTAAGATATTGTTTTATTTAGAAATAAGATTGCATTCTTCATGATGAAATATATCAAGTCTGATCTGCGAAACTAAATAGGCGACAAATTTTTGTATCATTGTCTCATTAATTCGTGAATTCCACTCCAGTACAAATGCCATCATGCGCGCATAGATCAAAATATGCATGATCGCAAAGGGCTGCTACCATAAATATATCCGCAATAAGTATGGTATTTTTTGTTCTTGTTTAATTGTCTTTTAAAAAATCAATGGAAAAGCTTGACATCACAAGCTTTTCATTCTGGCACTGCCACTGCCTGTAATACGGTTCAGTGTCGAACACTGGCTCTTTCTGCTCACTCTGAATGATCATGTTGTGCAAGATGACACAACAAGTTATGATCTCCCACATTTGATCTTTCGACCAGGTCTGAGCAGGGTACCGGACAACAGAAAATCGAGATTGGAGCACACCAAATGCGCGCTCGACATCCTTCCTGCAAGCCTCCTAAACCTTCGCAAAGTGGGACTTCTTGCCTCCTGGTACAGGGTTTGAGATAGTCTTCACAAATGTAGACCATCTCGGATAGATGCCATCAGCTAGGTAGTACCCCTTGTTGTAATGCCGCCCATTGACCTCGAAGTTCACCGGAGGAGAGTGACCTTCAACAAGCTTGGCAAATACAAGGGAGCACTGCAGCACGTTGATGTCATTGTGAGTTTCTGGCATACCAAAAAAGGAGTGCCAAATCCAGAGGTCCTGTGTGGCCACTGCCTCAAGTACCACACTGCAACCACCTTTGGCGCCTTTGTACATTCCCTACCAAGCAAATGGATAGTTCTTCCATTTCCAATGCATGCAATCGATGCTTCCAAGCATCCCAGGAAATGCTCTTGCTGCCTGTGCTAGGATCCGAGCAGTGTCTTCAGCATTGGGCGATCGCAAGTATTGCAGTCCAAACACTGTCACCACTGCCCTGCAGAACTTGTAGAAACACTCAATGGTCGTGGACCCGGCCATGCGCCCATAGTCGTCGAGTGAATCACCGAGAGCTCTGTATGCAAGCATCCTCATAGTTGTCGTGCACTTCTGGATTGAGGTGAATCCAAGTGTGCCGGTGCAATCCTTCTTGCACTTGAAGTAGCTGTCGAACTCCCGGATGAAATTCACAATCCCGAGGAAAAGCTTTCGGCTCATCTGATAACGGCGCCGAAAAACTTTGTCGCTGTGCAATGGAGCGTCGGGAAAGTAGTCGGAGTAGAGCATGCGATAACCTTCCAGACAATGCCGGTTCTTTGCTTTCAGCCGCCCCGGTGCCGAGGCACCTCGCCGCGGCTTCTCATTGCTCGCGAGCAGACCGGCGAGGGCGACGAGGACCATGAGATGCTCCTCCTCCTGCACGTCGGCATTGGCTTCCTCCTCCAGCAACGCCGCGAGCGTCTCCTCGTCGTCCGAGTCCATCGCCGAGCAGGCAAACCGCCGAACACCTGGCGGGCGTGGTGGGTGCATAGCCGCCGGTATACCGCCCTGCGTGGCCGGAGCGCTGAAAAACTCGCCTGGAAGGTGGTGGAGAGGTTGTCACGGCGAAACCTTCTCTCTTTTCCGGCGGGGAATGGCTTATCTAGCGGTGCTAGGCGGCGGGCGGCGCCGGGATCGGCAGGGTGGTGGGCGAGCGCGCGGGTGTGGTGAGCGAGCGTGCAAGGAGTGGTGGGCGAATCTGGACGATTGCCTTGACTTTTCGCCTGACAGTGTGGCCCAGACGTGTTTTCCCCTTCCGCCGGAGCCCCCGAGCACCCCCCAGCGCACTAGGTTCAGCCTGGGATCGCCGGGCCGAGCCGGCGGATTTCGGCGTCTTGGGG
>NC_041385.1:822860549-822872658 GCF_002162155.2 Triticum dicoccoides
GTTGGGGGCGCGGCTGGAGATGCTCTTATCGGGCATTAAACCGGAACTCTTTTGCAATGCCTCATTGAATTTTCCCGGCTCAGAATTTATAAACACTTCCAAATTAATAGTAGGTTATCCTCTAAACTATAGGTTGGTTTCATAGTCAGCGCACTCTGCAACATGCGGATGATCACATGCCTATAGCTTTTGGGTGTAGCCGTTGGGAGATAGTAGCACGGGTTATGTCTAACTGGTTTAGCTGGCAAGCCAGTAATATAAAAGGCTATGAGTATGAATCATGTAATCTTGTTTCCAGACGGTCATAGTAGGCCTCTTTGGCCATATGACTTGTATCGGATGTTCAATACATCTATTCTATTACATATTAAAATTGCTTAACGAACCAACCAGGAAAAACAGAATTTTGGACTAGAAAATCCCACAATAATCAGAAATATCTAGCCATTAATTATGCCGATTAGGTGAGCACAACAAATGAATCTCCAACATAGTTTATTCATATTAAAAGATCAAAACATTTACCCAGCAATTCCCTTAATAAGGTATCTTCAATATAAGATCTCCCGAAAGAAAATTCCCTTTTCTTATATCTCCGGTGGCATCTAATAATACACAAGTAGAGTGCCCGTGTGTTGCTACGGGCTCATAATATGATCATGCAGACACAAAAATATCATCTTGATGGTCAATTTTAATAACAGTCACAAAGAAGATTGTATCCTGATTGATATTTTTTGAAACAAACCCTGTTTATTATTTACTCCCTTTGGTTCATTGATTTGAAGATGCAATCAAAGTTACCTTGTACCCTCATATCGTGTGACATCAACTCATGGAGACGCCTTTCATGATTATGGTTCTACCCATGGCTCAAAATTATAGACATGTGTGGATCGGATGTTCTAAATACATTCTAGGGTCTCATCCATGGAATATGAACATTTTTTTTACTTATAAAACCAGAAAATTGGAAACATGACTTGCCACTCATGGATGGTGAATTCGACGATATTCGTATAATATGGTGAGGGTCTGCAACACAAAGAACTCCTCCATGCTCTAAAGAAATTGTAGGATTTCACATGTACAAGGGTATATAATTCAGTACAAAAAAAATAGAAAAACCAATTTTAAATGTTGGACATAAACTTTTAACAAGGTCTCCCAACGGTATTGACAACAAACTACATGTATATTGTTACATCAAAACGGAAGTCAAATGCAAGCATCTATAAATGTACATAGCAGCACCCTCATATAGCAATATGGCATGTACAACAAGTGTCGTTTCACAACTAAAATTTCCTTATATGTTCATAGGGAGTTATGTTTGGGATCCAAATACCAATTCAGAATAGGGACCACTTTCCAGCTCAAAGCATGGAATCGATTGGCTTTCAAACTAAAATGAAATTCTGCACATATTTTTGCTATACATTGAATCTCAAACATTAAGCCAGGAAATACAGTCAAGCTCAAGTGGGGATTAGTAACGCTGACTGGACTGCTTAATCAAACTCCAAATTTTAGCTTTGTTTGTCACAGTATTTCAGAGAGCCCTTTTATGCCAAAACTCCAAAAGGTATTGGAACAACACCACAAAAGGTTAATAAAACAAAGTATGAACCTTTTTATACTTGTAGCACCAGAAAACATGACTTGCAGCTCATGGATGGTGAACTCAGAGGATATTTGCAGAATATGCTGAGTGTTGTCACCACAAACGAGCTCCCTCGGGACCCTTTGTCATCCATCGAATATTTACCATACTGGAATCGGAATGGCCTTCTAGTTATCAAGACTTTATTTGTTCCATTGATGACACTGCTGTAAGGAAGGAAATAGAGAAAACATGGTAAACAAATTCAGACAATGATATCAGGAAAGAGAGAAATTGTGATTTTCCCCGCATCCTTTGTATTTTCGGGTGAACTAAAGTAATATTTGAACATGTATCTAAAATAAATATTTCTTAAAACAGAAAGATCTGAAGGAAAAAAGGAAGGCCGACCTGAACTTGCGCCATCAGTTTAAATGGGCGTGATAGCCCAGAAACTGCAGTCCACTATCATTGCTTGTTTGCTCTAGAGCATATGGACAGAGCACAATATATATGTGTTTAATGACCACAAGTTAACAACCAGACAAATCCAAGGTGGCGCCTAATCTTCGTGTTTGGGCTTATCGTGCTAAGGATGTCCAAAAGCCGCACTGCAACAACGAGCGTAAATTCTACTCTGCCGCCTAATTTAGGTGTTTCTCCATTCGCACAAATATAAAATTTGAATAATTCACACAGGCCCCGAACCTTCTGCATTCCTTAATTTAATGTTCAGGTGAGCAAAATGCATGTTGTAGTTTCCCTAAAAATAAGTTTGAATGGGAGCGACTGTTGCTACAGTCACATTAGCAGAAGGAATAGAGGAATCTACAGTGTTATCCTTGAGATCAATATTGTTCATATAAATAAATCTATAGTCTGTAAAAAAAACTAAATGGTGATAGTTATCGACAGTACCTCTTTAGTATATGCGAGAGCCTGAGTGCAACTTCACGTTAGTAGTCGCTGAGAGTAGCATGTACTATTACAGTGCTCGTCTGCTCGAGATGAAACTGCACCTATTAGCATGTATTATTGCAGTGCCCACTCTATGTCATTTGCATACTCAGAGGACCACCACCGTGTTGCCTTTGAACTGGCTGGGGTTGAGCATAACACCTCACATGATGTCCAATTCTGTACCTGAAAGTAGAGCAGCTGCACAATTCTTAGTGTGGCGGTGTCTGTGACGATGATCAAGTGACTGTAGCTGAACGATAAGTCTGCACTTGACGGTGAAACATTCGACCTCCACCTTCTCCCCAACGGTGAAGAACTTGTTGATCTCTGCTGCCGGTGGCATCCTTTGATGTTGCCTTCAGGTCTAAGTGGAATGGTGTAGCGGTCGTTAGTGTTGTCGGATACCTCCTGCATTTTTGTTTTGATTTGCTCGCTTTAAGGAACAGATTTATACCTCCTCCATCAATGAAACACACAAGCTGGAAAAGCAAGGAAAGCTTAGCAGTTAGCACAACTTCCTTCAGAGTCCATGTGGTGTCAGCATTATATGCAAATCCAAAAGCTGAAAATAACAATATGATCATGTCAGAGATCTTTATAATCAAAAGTATCTAAATATGTTGTTTGTATAATGCAGCCAGGGGCTAAACTAACATGAGCAGAAAATTTGTAAGAATGCACCTTCACATTCAAAAAATTACCGAATCACAGATCCAGTTATGCATTTATTTTTCTTGCATTCCGTAAACTTTAATTCCTGTTTGTTTAAACAAGCAAATGTGAAGGGAGATGATCAGACCAAACATCTTAAACATCTAGATGAAAAATAGAAGCTATAAGAGGTTGTACCTGATGTACAACAATCCTTCTTAAACAGATATGTACCTGATGTACAACATCTGATGACAAATAGAAGGTATAAGAAGCTATAAGGTTGACCAATAATTCTTGCCCGCTCCACAGATCTGTAGCACTACTAAACTATTGCTACAATTGAAACCTCTATTCTTTTCGTTTTGATTTTCAAAGCAAGCCGGTTGAAAGTGTAGCTCCGAGATTCCAGCTCTACATGGACCAAGTAAACCAAAGTAAGCTAGCTATGACTATAAAAGCTACTTTTAAATTTGACTCTCTGTCATGTCTGAATTACAGATATTTTCACCATCTTATCAAACTAAGTAAATACATCTGCGACAATGCTACTTTCTCAATACTTGAGCCAAGAAGATACATTGTGATATCAGAGAAATAACATTAACCTTCCACTCCGCCATAGGATTATATTGAAATCGTAAACCCAAGAGCACCACCAAAGCAAGCAACTCCCAGAAACGACTCCGCCTGTCTGATGTCTAGTCCTGCAGCTGCATGTCATGACCTCCGACAGCGATGAAGGCACAGCCATCGTCATCATCTCCACCTGAGGCGTCTCCTTCCTCCTCCGTGCGGGTTCTCACTTACAAGTCTCCCCCTGCCTGCCTCCCTCTCCTCCGCAGCCGCCACACGAGGACATATGATTGTTTTCAGCTTCATGGGTGGTAGGGGAAGGGACCCGCCACCCATTCTGGAATCATGGCGATTCCCAGGGAGTGCTTGGCTTGCCTGCTGTCCATTTATCTAGCTCCGCGTCGCAACCACTATCATCAATGGAGCCACGACCGTTGTCCTCTCCGTCTCAGGCTCAGACATACATGAGCTAGATAAATCCTTATTACTCTCCACAAGCAACGTTGCCAATGACACATATAGGAGCAAGCTATATCACAAATTATTCTCAGGAGCTAGTTAAGTTACCAACAATCATTTATTATTAACCTCAAGTACTACTTTAATTCAAAAAACATAAAAATGAGGAAAATCTGAACAAACATAACCATTTGGATTTTGGACACTGCTGAGATCAATATTCAGATATCTTGATGTTTAAAAAGCCTCTCTATGCTTTTGGAATAGTTATGATCGGAATGGGCCATTTGTTCTGAGATTTGACGAATACGCAGTATATTCTCATATGGCAACCTGTACATGAACACCAACCTGCTGAGACCAACAAAATTTGCAAACGTACTTGCTGATAATATATAGTCTGCAATCAAATTAGTGTATCTCGGTCTTTTGTCAGCAACATCTAAGATCTCGTAAGCTCTAACAGTAAAAGACCATCAAGTGCAAGAATTGCAACATGGAAGAAGCTTACGTGGGCATGATGCCATCGGGTTGTATGCCAAGATCGTGGTTGTAGAGCTCCCTCTATCTCCCTTGCCAAGCTCTCCCTCCGACCAGCAGTAGAACAACTGCTCCTGCTGCTTTTGAACTCTCCTCGAAGTAAACGCTGGAACTGAGATTGAATGTGGATGAAGTGATCACCTTGAAGATGTGTGGCTTGAGGTGCTTGGAGCAGATCCATCACGTGCGTGCCCCTCTACTCCTACGGCTTCATCAAGATGAAGAGCCTAGAGAGAAGGAGCTAAAGAGGTCGTCCCCCTCTCCCTCCGCTGACAGACCCAAATCATCAGCTAGAACGCGGCTAGGGCGCGGGGAGGCCATGCCATCACGGATCAACAGCGAGAACGCAGGCCCTCACAAGTTGTAAGCGCCCCTGACCACCACGTCGGCATGGTTGAGAAGAGATGGATCTGGGCGGTGGTTTCCGGTGACGAGCGAAATAGAAGTTGTTTGTACCCATAGTAGCTGTGTCGGCAACGACCATCACAATGAAATATAATCAATGCATGTCGTCCTGAGTTCCTGAAAGTTTTCACCTGGATTTTCCTGGACCAATGAAGCAAAAACATGCACAATTTCTCAAACAAGGATAGATGAAGTGTGTGAATCAGATGCAGTATTAATACAACAAAAAATAGCACTGTGATCAAAGGATTCACTTACAATCGAATGAAGAAGCAGCAACACGATTTGCTTGTCTCCGTCGGATCCGGACCAGATACCTGCACCATAAAAATACTAAGAAAATGATGGCATAAGAAGATTACCCAGCAATAGAAAAGCAAACTAAATGTAGACGACTGTATCTTTATTGTTAAGATTCATTTAACAGGAATTTCCCGACCATCATGTAAATGAATTGCAAGAAAATTTTCGTGATATTTAATGTAGAAAGCTAACGTTAAATTATATGTTGTGCCATGAACTTATTACAATTTCCTTGATGTACCTGTATCATGGGATCCATGAGATTCATGGCCTAGTGATCACTAACCATGCCAGTCATCTGCTCCTGGGAGGTAACCGACCCATTGCCATTCCGTAACCTCTGAATGCAGTTTTTCTCCTCCTAGCATTGACATGGAGATGAGGATGAGTCATATTGTTGAATTCTCTAAATGGTTCATGCTTAACTTTCCAACACAAAACGAAGAAAAGATATATTTGTAAAATTGTGAAATAAACATGCTGGCCAACACTACGGATAATACTACCATGGCAGACAGTTCACGTTTTGTTGAGTACATACATGATACTACCAGGTCAGAACCTGCAGACGCAGGATCCTTGATTTGTACTATTCAACAACACTGACAACAATCGCAAGACGAAAATTAAGTGGCTTGAAACTGGCAACCCAACCCATGAATAAAGCGGCATCGATCTGGAACGCAGGACAAACAGTGCCTTGCAGATGCAGTTTCAGCATAGATAAGCATAAGTAGCATATATTAAGAAAGTATTAAAAAAGGCTTGTGTTCAGTTGGACATGAATAGCCTCATGATTCATGAGTCAGATGAACAAAACGAAATCAAACCAGCACGAGGATAGGAGATCCCACATTGCCCAATTTCTACAATCGCATCACCACACTTGTAAACAAGATAACAGATTTACTAATTCCAACGCATCAATTTCTACATAAACGAAATTACCACATAATGAGATCCACGTCACTGGAGTTAAATTACGCAAATTTGCATAACACTCACGGGTAGAGGATAGCCATCAGTCGTAGTAGTATCGGAGGTTGTGGCCGTACTGGTGTCACGGCTCGATATGTTCAGGTGGGAACCTTTGCCACTGCTCACCTCGATGCTGCTATCATGTATCTGGAGCTCGGGGGGAGAGGCGGCACTGCTGCTTCCCATGTGCCTTGCATGATCCCAGCTGCCGAGGCACAACACCATCGACCCAATGCTGATGGCATGCTCGCAGCCACTTCCCCTCCTTTGGTAGGGAGCGGAGGTTGGGTGCAGAACCTACTCTCTTCTCCTTGGATTGCTTCTCCGTGGGCGACGGGATCACCCTCCGAAGAGGAAATATACAAATGATGACCCTTGGTAAGAATGGAATTTATCAAATCAAGCGAGTCAAGATGTAAACCTAATTATATGATCAAAATAGAACCATTAACAGTAGGCGAGTCAACATGATTTTAACTGACAAACTTCAAGCAGAACACAGTTTATATAATTGTATAATTTAGTCATGAAAACTTGCAAACATACTTCCTACTTGTCTTCCTGGGAGATAATCAACCTTGTAAATATTCATCCTGTTGACATGACTTGTCATACTAATCAAACTGTACCTAATTATCCAATTGAGTGTAGGTAAAATCTTGTCAACTCCAAGAAAATGACAATCTTAAACCGAGTATACTTACAATGGAACTAAATCTTGAATGTCGTGCTCAATATAATGCAGTTTAACTCATCTTTTTCCCCAGAAAATAAAATTCATCTTTCAAAATATGCCTACATTAATACCTTTGATTTGATGATGTCCAGAAAGCAGAGTCTAAACAACTGCACTGGACCAGAATGCCATCTATATTGTTGTTTTCTGTATGCTTCGTATGACTCCAGCAATTCACACTGACACTGAATGGAAATTCGTGTAGCATACAGAAAAGTCATAAACCATAACAGAAACTTCCATCCCTTTATATGTGCTTGAACAGCAATATCCATGTCTTCAACTGTCGTTCTCTCCATCCATATTCCAGAGACCTCGAGTGCCTTAATTCTCCGCACTACTGCTGTTCCGTTGAACCCCAAAAAAATTGAGGAATGCTCCCTTAACTTGTTGTTCAACCTCAAAGCGGAAGCACGGATTTAAACGAACAAACAAATAGAGCATAGATGTAATATGATCAACAAAATTGCGATCATATGACAATTGTGATAAATCATCACATTTATGGTTCAGATCAACAAAAATTCCAAATCACTTGATATTGGCTACCAACTTTCAGTTAACATGGCAGCAACAGCAAACTATGGCAGAGGAGAAATAATGGCCTCCAACATGTTCAGATCATGAAGAGAAAAGACTCTTTTTGCGGGAAGAGAAGAGAAAAGACTGCCTGAGCATGGCCCGAACAGAGAGAGGGAAGGGAAGGGCCTTCCATAGCGAGCCATGGCCTGCACGCCCGCCATGGTGCTCCTCCGTCACACCCGCAGCCTGCAGAAACAAACCGCACGGATCAAATCAAAAAATCCAGAAGAAGAAGATGAGGGGAGGGGAGGGGTGGCGAGGGGAGGAGGATGGAGGGCGTCAGTAAATTTGCAATTTTTTACCGTGGAGCTGAAATCACTCACAAAAAGGAGGGAGATATGGAAATAGAAATGCTAATTAAGCTGCGAGATGGAAATAGAAATACATATCAGAGACAGTCACTGGAAAAAATCAAGGATCCTGATTTATATGCACGAACATTGGTGGCCTGACTTACAAGCATGAACACTGATTTAAATGTCACAATGACATAAATATCATACTGCTATTTTCTGTTGCTTATAAGATTACTAACAAAACAGAACTATAGAGGAAAAGAGGAAAAGCCTCTAAATCTGTGTAAATAAAATAGAACTATAGAGAAAAATTGCAATGCAGAATGCCCATCCAATCCAAGTGATAACTATTCATTTATCTTCACATAGTTTTCACTACCAAGGAGAGGAATTTACCCATCAACGACCAACAAAGCTGATCTGAAATCCTAGACTGAACACAGGTCTGGTCCTACATGGTAGCCGCGGCCTTGGAGAACTTTGGGATGCCGCTTCGCTAGCTCGGGCGCTCCTACCCGCCTCTTCCACGGCTGGCACCGCCGCTACCTCGCTCCTCTCTGCACTCTCTTTGTCAATTTGGAATTGTAAAACCTTATTTCAATTTTGCAGCCAAAGGCTTATGTATCTGCAATGAATGAAACATGAACCAAATTAAAGCTATCACTTGCATCATGTATCTCATATATACATATATACCTATATGTCCGTGGTAATGGTTCCTAGTTAAAACAGATCCATGATTAGTACTACTACATAACGGCAATGCTACCAGGACAAGGATCGAACACTTCATATGGACCCAATTTCTAGATCGCATCAGTACAAAAGCTCAAGAAAGATGTATATTTCAGTGCTGCAGTACCATTTGGATAATGGCTTTGATCATGACCACCGGCAGTAGAGAGAAGGTGGAGGGGGCTAACCACGCACGATTTGCTCACCGAGGCAATTTCCAGTGATGTGGCAAAGGGGGTGGAGCAGTGGAACATAGCAGATTTGATTGAAAATGGTTGATATGCTCAAAGCCGTCATAGGCCACCACGACGCAATCCTCCAGGATCCGCAAACGTTCCATGGCTGCCTTCCGGTCGTCCTCCTCGTCGCAGCATCCCTCGAGCCGCCGCCGGGTGATCCGGGCGATTTGACAGGCAGTGGGGAGGATGGGGGGGCGACCTTGCAGGACGACGTCGTGGATGCGGAGGTTGAAGGCGCGGAAGCGTTCCTCCTGCCCGGCGGCGGGGTCGTCGGCGAGGCGGCGACGGACGGCACCGAGGAGGCGCCTCGCCTCGGCGCGCGTGGCGGGGGCCTGGAGGCGCTCGAGCACGGCCCTGGCTGCGCTGTACGCGTCATCGCCAGACACCGCGCACGACGTACGCCAGGAAGGCCTCCACGCCGCCGTTCCTGCTGCTGTCGTCCTCGCGCGCCGGCATCCCCGGCTAGGTGGGGATCGATGGTTCGGGCGGAGCAGGAGGAGGAGGAGCCCGGGCGCCAGGGAAGAGAGGCCGGCGGCGGCGGGAGATCAGATCTGGGCACGACGCGTCGATCGGGCGTTTTTTTTTGGCGTTAGAGGTGTGACGTAACGTGGGCGGGGCGTTAGACGAAGAAAAACCAGCGAAGGGAGGGGATGGTAGGAGGATAGACGATAAAAAACCAGCGAAAAAAATCCGAAAGACTATTCACCAACTGCTATATTAAGAGTAGAGATTCTTTATCTAAAAAAAAAATACAATCTATCTCGCCCTAAAAAAGCACTACAATCTCTCCTGTGCGGCCGTCTTCTCTCGCTACCTCCGGATGGTTTCCCATCAGTCCTCCATCAACCACCTATGACAACATGGGACTCCTCACGCTCCATTTTCCATCTCTTTACTCCTCCCACCAAACTACATCCCTCGCATCCACTTTCCTTCCTGCAGTCTGACGGGACCATGTGTGCGGTTTGTTCGGTTGTTCCTAGACTAGGGTTTGGCTGCGTCGTGGTGTTTGTCATGTGGTATACTCAATTTGCACGTACGTCGATGGTGGTTGTTCAAGTTCTCTGTGGATGCGAGTTGCCACTCAGGTTCATTGCTTATTCCCTTCCTGCGGTCTGAACAGACCATGTTTGCAGCTGTTTGATCGTTCCTATACCAGGGTTTGGATGTGTCGTCGTGTAGTATAATATGTTTGTGCGTACATCCATGGTGGTTGTTCATGTTCTCTGTGCTAGTCAATAGGATTTTGTTGTCCATATTTTTCTCAAATAGATTGGATGTGAGTTGCCACTCAGGTTCATTGCTTCATATATAGGCTTGATGGATTGTGTCAGTAACCAGTTAGGAACTTAGGATCAATTGCAAAACTAACCAGTCGTCTAAGCGACTTTTGATGTAGAAGCATAGAAAGGATTCCATCTTACTAGTTGCTTGCATTGGGTTAGTTTATTGTAATGCATGATCGTTGGGTTTTTTTGTTCATGTGATTCCCTCAGAGTAAGAATTTTGTTCAACCTAGAACTAATCAAATGATGATGGCTGGTACTAAGATTACAAAGTTAACTGAGATTAACACACTACGAGAATTCATTCTGTCTGTCCTATCCTAAACAAGAAAATTTGTGATTACCATTTTCCTACATCGTGAATAGGAATATGTACATGTGCACATAAGTACCGTCACTTCAAGACATTGCCCCTAAAATTAATTTAGTTAGTTACTATATTGTTGCAAAAAAATATAGTGCACATCTTTAGTTCACACACTACTTACTACTATATGTAATTGCCTCTTGCTTTACTTGATCTGTAACTCTTTTCAGCTCTACATGCATCATATTTTTGTTATGGGGCCATCATTTTTTGGAGACAGGTGGTTATTGCTCTTTTTTCTTAGTACTGATGGAGACATGGAGTTCACCATATGTATCCGTCTTGACAAAACTAAAGCAAAAATAAAGATTATTTTTTTACAAATTGAGTACTAGAACCAGAAGTGAGCTCAGTGGTGGCCCATAGTTTTTGCGTAGGTGCCCCAGGACTAGGACGTGAGTGCTACACTAATAGGGACCACATGGCCTCCTGGTGACTCTTTGACTTGACATACTCTTCTTTCATCCCAACATCACGAGAATTTTCCTGTATTTTTTCGCCGCTGGGGTGAGATAGAGAACTCATCTTTTCTTCCTCTCAAGGATGATCTTGCTGGAGAGCCACCCTCAATCGAGAATTCGAAGTCATCATCATCATCAACTTCACAACATCATTGTAATATCTTCATCTACCCATCACCAACATCTCCATCCACAACACTAACCTCCATCACCATATCTCTAAGGACTTGCCGTAGATCACTTATCGTGATCACTTCTTGGTGTTAATTGTTGCTTAGTACTTGATGCCTTATGTTTTTTGATGAACTAATTATATTATCTAATCGTATTCATCACCCCTTGATTATTTCTCTATGATGCACTTTGAGTAGTTCTATCACATTCTTGTGGGTATGAGAGAAAACCCATTATTAAGGCAGATATGAATTTATAACAAAGATGATGTTTGATTAATTATTTGTTGTGGTGTAATTCCCTAGTGGTGATGTATAAAAGTCAATTGCATATTACTTCATCTTTATGTGACTAGAGCTGAGCATTGTATGTATAATAAGTCTATGAGGGAATGTTGGAGTATGATGGTTGAATAGGGACCCCAGATCTTAAAGCTATGGTTAGACTTCAAGTTAATTATTTTTAGTTGTTGTAAATTCTTGCTAAGGGTCTAATCGGAAGTATATGTAAGTCAATAATGTTTTTTCTTTGTGGAAAGTAAGTCAATAATATTGTAGCATATAAGTTTATGCTTTATCCGAACAATAACAATCCAACAGCTAGATGCAATGCAAATGATTATGAACTTAACAATCGAGACATGCTAAATGTACGTCGATCTGCTCTTTCCGCTCCAGCTTGTTGACTGGGATAGGCATAGTGCTCGTGGTGGGGCAACGGGAGCGACGGGGGTAATGGCTTCTTCTATGACGAGGAGG
>NC_041385.1:822872898-822879487 GCF_002162155.2 Triticum dicoccoides
CACCCCACTAATAGCGCCCCCATTGCAGGTGGTTTTTTTATGTCCGTGGTTTCCCTACGGGGCGGCGGTGTGCTTCAAACCCGGTTGTGACGAGAGGAGGAAGAAGATAAAGTTTCACTCGCGTCACGACAGGCCAGTCGCCCACCACCTCCAAATATGGAGCCTACGAGCTTGTTTATTGAAGCGGTCTAGATGCATATTCTTCTAGAATGGTTTTTTTATGTATTGTTCGTTGTACTAGCGATTATTATCACCATCAGGCATATATAACGCATATGCTGGAGCAGCTCTTAAGCTTTGTAATGTCGGATAAAAATGATACCTTTTTGTTTTGCGGTTGTGGATAAAAATGATACCTTCATCCATGGCTGAACAAGATATACATGTGAACGCAGATAAAATGTGGCGGCGACGGACATGTGTGGACAACGATGCAGCTGCGGTGCTTGCAGGGGAATCTTCGACTAAAACGAGGTAGTGCTGCTGGCTGCATGTGCCTGGTAATTGCACACTCACAGCTCCGTTTGTTGAGTGGCTACAAGATTCTCTTTTTAAGACATGCACACCGAGATTTTCTCTTTTTTCTGAACGGTGATTGGACACTCACAGCTCCCTTTGTTGACTAGCTACAAGATTCTCAGCCATATAATGTCGCTGAGGACGCTTTTTAACCTCGGGTTCCTTCTCAAGCGAAGACATTAGGGCATGGCAACCCGCAAAAGTCTTCTCGTGGCCGTCTATGGACAGAGGGGACCAGTTCGCGCACACGAATATGGAAGACGGCCAATCAACGCTCCGCATACATCCGGTAAACAATTCAAACCAACCGGACGAAATTCGATCAAACCGGACGGATTTCATTCAAGTTTGGATATAATTTACATAAAAAGGTCGATATTTTGACCGTTTAACAAAAAACCTAGAAAAAAACCTAACCATATATCGGACAACCACTTCGTACGCGTGTCAGCCCTGCCCTACCGCACCGCCATCTCCTTCGGTGCCGTCGTCGTCGTCGTCCCTCCAGCGGCAGTACGACGTCAGACGGCCGCGACATCCTTGTCCAGCGGCTGCCTGCCGCTCGCGGAGGAGCCGCTCCACCTACTGTTGCGCCGTGCGGAGTGCCTACACGGCCACTGCCGACGTGGCCTTCGGAGCCCTGGCGTTGGCCTTGCCACGGCCGGCATTGGCGGAGCAATCGCTATGCGACCACTCCTCGCTGATGTTGGTGAGCTCGTTGTCAAGGCGGCAGCGACGCCTGGCGGCCATCTTCGCGGTGGCCAAGGAGCGGTCGAGCGACGCGGTGGTGAGGTCTGGATAGTTGCGGACCCAGTCCGACGCCACGTCGCTCTTGGCAAACACGGTGTGGTGACTAGCATTGTGTCGGTCGTACTGCGCACTCCGCCTTAGAGACGACGGACCTCGAGCCCGAGGGACCACCAAGGTAGTGGAGGAGGCGGCCCCACACCTTCTTGACGGCGAGGCGGTGGCGGCGCGGCGGCGAGAACAGTGTGTTGTTGTGACTGTAGCGGCTACGCAACAGGGACGAGGGCTCGAGGACGGCTCCTCCTTCACCGACAGGAGCATGGATGCCTGCACGATCTTGACACGGTGGTATGACGGGGAGGCCTGCTCCTCTTTCACGCGCACCGGCAATG
Organism: Triticum dicoccoides; assembly: GCF_002162155.2. Lineage (NCBI taxonomy): Eukaryota > Viridiplantae > Streptophyta > Magnoliopsida > Poales > Poaceae > Triticum > Triticum dicoccoides. The sequence goes on from NC_041385.1 coordinate 822,874,557, forward strand.
GAGGCGACGGCCCCATGTCACGAAGCGACCGCTGTCATTAACTCGATCTGATGGATGGAATCTTCATCCGTCATAGCGACCTCCTTGAGGAGTCGGGGCGAATGTCGCGGTAGCTCCTGCAGCTGCTGCGGTGGCGCCTGCTCCTCCTCGTCACTGGAGGAGATGGCAATCTCCTCATTGGTGGAGGAGCCGTCCGCCATGGACGCTGTGCGGTGGGGCCAAGAACCACCGGAGGAGGAGCTTCCGCCTACTCCCCCTGCCAGCACGGAGCACTACGGCTTCGACATTGTCGCGGCTTGGGTCGAAGAGGGGAAGGGAGCGGCTCGCGGCACAGAGACGAGCGAGGGGAGGGGGCGATGCTCGGGAGGGGGTGGTGCATCTCTGTGCAACTCCAGCACATGACTTAACTAGCCGCGACGAGGACCAGGCGAAGGGTCGGTCAGGAGCTTCAATGTGGCATAGTGGCCGGAGTTGGTTCCTCGGAAACCTGAGTCCCCAATGAAGCGGCAGCTGCCGAGAGGTCGCCTCGGTTAGGGTCGTCGTCCCTCGCTCCTCCGTCAAATCGCGGCATCAATGCCGGCCTCCGCGTGCTCCGGGCCAGCATGAATGCGGCACGGTAAGCGGTGCCGTGCATCGGAAGGAAAGCGCGGGAGGGGCGAGCGACGGGTTTTTGGTGGGCCAGGGCGGTCAGAAGCAGGCTGGGGATCGGTCCGGACTCCCTCAAACCTCCCCCACGTTTGTCTCCAGTTTGCAGGAGAAATCACGTCCGGGCCGCTCCGTAGACGATACAGGTCGGCGTTGGATGGCTTCCACGGTCCAGACGGTTGCGGGATGTTTACAGGTCGGCCTTGGAGATGCCCTTAGTGTTTGGTACTGCTCCACTTCACCAATATCAGTTTCACTCCTCCAAATCCTCTTTGGAGCAGTTTCATACAGAAGTTGTAGAACTATCAAAGAGAATGTTTGTCTTCCATCTAGCTCCAACTTCAAGAATGGGAATTTGGGTGGAAAGGATATATTTGATTGACTGAGGGTGGAGAAACGAAGGGGTATCTACTTACTGGTGATGGTGGTGGGTAGTTTTTCTCCAAGTCCAGCTTGTTGGAGCACCCACTAAAGAGCTTAATAAAAACTAGGAGTTGCACCCTTGATTCTTGTTTTTTTTGTTTGCGGAGCAGCATATCATGAAACTACTCCGTTGACTTGTGTTTTCTGGAGCGGGACTGAATTTTAAGGAGAAGAGTAGTCCCAAACAGGCTGGAGCCATGGATTGAAGAAGATCAGAGTCGTGAAATCTGATGAAGTTTTCAGTCGGGGGCTATTTGCTCTGTATGCTGCAGGAGCAGTCCAGGAAGAATGGAAGGAAATACTCCCTCTGTAAACTAATATAAGAGTGTTTAGATCACTACTTTAGTATTCTAAACGCTCTTATATTAGTTTACGGAGGGAGTACTTCGATAACGCACTTGTTCCTTGTTTGATAGAATGGTATCTAATGTTCCGTGGAAACGCTTTTCATTTCAAATAAGTTCTTCTTAACAAGCAAATAGCATTTTCTACTGATTCATCCCCTCAATTAGACCTATGTATAGATTAGGATCCGCGCTATGTACAGCCGCTTGCACCATTTGATGCAGACACGCAGAACACCGGCATGTAATTTGTACCGCGTAGATGGTAAACTGCCCGCAAAAAGGTTAGTTAAAAAACTGATGGTATGGTCTTAACTATTAAGATACCAAGAGAGTCTAGCGCGTACCCCTTCGCTCTCGTACGTGACACTACCCTAAGTGCTAAGATTTCTCGTGCCTCCCGTCGATGCTATCGTCGGTATATCTCATCTTCTATAGTCTTAGGGCCATGAAAGTGTGGTGGATTCCGGCCCTTGCTGGCGGGAGGGCTCTGTTTTCATATGGTTTTCTGAATTTTATTAGGCTTTGTGTCCTGCTCGAAAGAGGTGAGGCGGCAGCAGCTCTCTAAAAATGAAATAAGGTTCTTCTTGCCTAGCCCCCTTTCCGGTGGTGTTTCTAGCATCGCCGGAGGGCATGTGGAGGTTTGTCTCCGGTGGATCTCGCGGGATTCGGTCGGCGTTTGTCTTCGATAGATCCATGTGGATCCGATCTTCGTTTGTCTGTGTTCATGTATCTACAGGTTGGTTCCTTCTGATCTACTCATCTCTTCATCAGCGGCGGTTGTGTCCTGATGCGCTGGTCCTATGGGGCATTAGCATGACTACTTCTCGACTATCAACTACAATAAGGTTTGTCCGGCTCCGATGAGAGAGGCGTGATGATGGCGCCGTGCCTTCAACGCGCTCCAGTGCTTGTAGCCATCGCTAGGTGGTCTAAGGACCTGAGTGTATTTTGTACTTCTGGTGTTATTTATACTATCTTGACAGTAAGTGAATAGATTGAAATTTTTCCTTGGAAAAAAAAACCAAGAGAGTATCCTGTTTCTTAACATCAATCATATGTAGCATATATAACTATATAAGAAAAGGTGTCGATCATACATGAGTAGATTGATTTATCGGCCTTCAGATGGACCAGTATTGCAAACCGTAGTGCACAATTTTGATTGTGAAGAGACTGGTCTTTGTAGCTCTAAACTGCGTGCTACTCTGGGAAACCTGGCGTGTCCTGCTGGAAAAACCCTTCTGTGTGAATGCTGAATGCATGGAGCTGGAATTCGGATGACAAAGTACTGCTAGCTAGCTTCGTTTGCCGTTGCCAGTCATGAATCACGCGGCACCGACAAGTGGAAGACAGCTTAGATCATCTTCAACTGCTGCATGATCGATCACGCACGTACGTTACGTGGGACCTTGGAGCAAGCATGCATGCATATGCCTGTGGAATCGGGCGGCCTTTGCTTTCCACTTACCTTCGGCTTTGCACAGACGCGTGCCCGGCGTCGGTCGGCACCATGCGGACATGCAGTACATGCGTGCACTTCAATAGCACGCGCTATGCCGAGGGTCTCTGTGTGTGTGTGTGTGTGTGTGTGTGTGTGTGTGTGTGTGTGTGTGTGGAGGCTAGCTGGACTGGGATCATGCTATAAATACCCCCAACCCTCCCTAGCCATGATGCAAACCAAGCAAACCACCCAGTTGCTCAAAGGGCCGAATCCATCTAGCAGCTTGCACCATGCTGATGAAGAAGGTGACAGTGGTTGCTGCACTGCTGCTGTTCCTCCCGTTCGTCGTCGAGGCTAAGGACGGCAATGTGTAAGTACTGCCTTCATGACGGAGCTGCACGAGGAGGTTACAGAGCCTTCATGACGGAGCTGCACCGGAGACTGGAGACGACGGGCCCTAGGAGATGGAGGTGGATCGAGGGCATTCCGGTGCTCGGCAAGCAAAAGCTTTACCAGCAGCCGGACACCTGGATCTACGTGGACCTCAAGTGGGGCTGGGGCGGCGTCATGCCCACCCTTGCCATCAGGGCAGACAACTTGTACCTTGTCGGATTCCAGCTGAATGGAGGTCCGTGGTACGTGTTCAAGAACACGTTTTGGGGGGCTCGTCCTCTTCTCCCCCGGTCCATCCCGCTCACCTTCAACGACAGTTACAAATCTATCGCCGGCAGCCGAGGCTACAGAGACCTGGACAGGGTGGACGTTGGCCAGGGGCCGGCCTGGGAAGCAGCGAAAAACCTAACAAGGTACAGGTACAGGAGGAGCGGCCCAGCACCGGATATCAGGAAGGCGTTGGTCACGTTTGTCCTCATGATCTGTGAGGCCGAGCGGTTTACCGGTATTTATTCAGCCGTCAATGCAGCATGGGAGAATAAATATCGTAGTCCAATCCCAGAAGATGAGCTTGAACTCGTCGTCCACTGGAAAGACATTTCCTGCGCGTTGCTTGGCTGGGGCAGAGGAGAGTATTGGAACGATATCCCCGAGGCTCACAACATTGCATACTACGGGAATCCGAGGATGACGAGCCCATCGAATGCCGCAGCAAACCTGAAAGTCATCCTTCAAGTTGAACTGAAAAATTGCAAACCAATCTGGAAGTGAACGTGAACCTTCGCTTCATCTGCTGTAGTAGTCTGCGCATGCTTAGTGCTCCCGTCCGTGGGCTCTCACAGCTGTCGGAGCGCTTAATTTCCTTTCCTACTATGTTGCCCCTTCAGGGCTGTTGCTTGTAAGATGGCCTTAAGCCGTCCCTTTGATTATTCAATCAAAGCATGCGCAGTTTATTTCTTCTCAAGCTTGGTCATGTTTGTTTTTCGGTGAATTAATTGCATCTCCTTGATTAATTGTTTGCTCATGGAACCTGTGAGGACATGGAAATCCAAACAAGTGCACTACGATCGGCCGATTCCCACTTATTTTTTGAACGTAATAACTTTATTCCTCATAGAATAGCAAGATCGTTTACATAATTGAGAAGAACAAAGTCACGGACGGAAGTCTCCCAAACCTCATAGATGCTACTGCTAACACAATGCTTTGCTAATCCATCCGCTACCATATTAGCCTCTCTGTTACAAAACTAATAGCTAATATACGCAAACTCCATTGCCAAGAGGGAACACTCTGTCACCACAGGAACATCAACTCCCATAAAAGCATCCGGGTTGTATACAGTTTCCAAAGCATTCATACAATCTGATTCAATGATAATGTTTGCGCAGCCTAGATTCGCTGGCAAATATAGTCCAGAACGGATGGCCAGGAGCTCAGCTGATCCCGCGTTTGAGACGTGAGGTAGTGCTTGTGTTGCTGCTCCCAAAAATTTGCCATGATCATCCCGGACGATAACTCCACAAGCTCCACGAAAGGTCTCCTCATGGAATGATGCATCCACATTCACTTTTATAACTCCCCTATTTGGTTTCTTCCACCTTTGGTCATTCTTTTGGCCGATTCCCACGTCCATGCTGGGAATCAAAACTGTCATCTCTTTCTAAAATTCCTTATCACCT
>NC_041385.1:822879872-822890241 GCF_002162155.2 Triticum dicoccoides
CACTCGTTCCTGTGTTTATGTTGATGCTCGGATCCAACTAGTTTCCGCGTTAATGCTATCTGGAGGGCTGGCATTAAAGCCTATATGAATCGAGCGCCATAATAGTTTGGCGAGAGGACAATCGAGAAAGAGGTGTTGAATCCTTTCATCCTGATCACAAAAGCAACATCGTTTACTACCCTCCCATCTTCGTCGTGCCAAATTATTCTTAGTCAAAATCACCTCCTTGTGAACAAATCACATGAAGATTTTGATTCTTAAGAGCACTTTAACCTTCCAAATATGCAATGATTTCGAAATTGGACCAGAGTCATTGAGGTCTAAAACATAGATTTCACTGAGAACACTCCACTAACAGATAGTTTCCAGTGAAATGCATCTGGCTCATCCGATAGGTGTATATCCATCAACCTTCGCACTAGATGAAGCCACGCATCCCATCGGTCCCCGACTAAGGACGTCTGAAATGGATATTTAGAGGAACCGAGTGCAATACTGTAGCAACATAAGCGTCCTTACATTGTACAATATTATAAAGAGATGGATATTTTGTGGCTAAAGGCATCTCCCTAACCATGTATACTCACAGAATCTAGTCGAATTGCCGCTTTAAATGATGAATTTAGTCCTATGAAAGAAGGTTGTTTTCGTTCTGATTAGCCCCTGCCAAAAAGGTGAATCACTTGGTCTTACGGATACCTGGGACAAGGTCTTAGATTGGAGGTATTTGTTATGTAGGATCTGAACCCCGCATACCTACGGTCTCAACCGAAAGCCTATACAAACATTTGCTGAGCAAAACTTTATTCTTTACCTCTAAATTATCAATCCCGAGCCCATCTTGGTCCTTCGGTATACAAATAATATCCCACTTGGTGAGCCTGTACCTTGTCTTTATTTCATTGCTTTGCCAGAAAAACTGTGATCTATAGAAGTCTAACCATTTCCACACCCGTACGGGTATCCTATTTTCGTCGGTTGTGGCTACTTTTTCTGTCTTTTCATTTGTTTTTAGCTCCGTGTGAACTTGTACTGGACCGCACACATTTTTTGACTTTTAATAATATGACTGCATGCATCATTTAGATGCAGATGTTGGGGGTGAGCCTCCTTTTCCAAAAAAAAAACGGGTATCCGCGTGGGAACATAAACTTGCTCGGTCTAGCACTTTACCTCACTCCCTCCCCTCTCGACGCATTTTCTCCACTTATCTAAACATTGATATTAGACGATGGTTTTTGCACCAGCCATCTCCAATCTCTGTTTTCATATGACAGTTCCAGCCATTTTTGTAGATAAGATTATAATCTCAAGGTGCTCTGCCCGAAGTCAAAGCTGATGCTTTTTGGTCATCTTTGAGAACACTATGTAGGTTCTATAATTTGGATGGCCCTCGCTTAGCAGGGCATGGTGTAATTTAAAGAATTTTCGTGTCTCCTCAACCTAAGAAATCATTCATTAAAGGGTGTCTTTTCAACAATCCATTCCGTTGCATCCTCTTTATATTCACTGGAAAGTTTTGCTCGAATCAACATATTTAGTTGTGATCGTTTTCCTAATCAAACCGAATACATTCGCCACTACTCTATGGTTCAAAATTTGTGATACATTTTCATGGCTTACTGGATTCTATTGTCATCAGAAAATTATCGACAAATTTAAGATCTCATTTTTCCTGGCTTGGTTGTCCATAACAAACTGTGTGTTGTGTGTTCCTAATTGGTAGACAATGCACTTGGGTGCATCCCACTGGCTTAAGAAAAAAATATTTCCCCTAAGTTTATAGGTCTATGTTGATAAAGGAAACGTCTGCATTATTTGCACGTCTGTCAGTGGAGGTCAACTGTAGAGGTTAGAGTCAGAGCCATCAATGGTAGTGTAGTGCAATTGTTAGAGCTATATAGGTGGAGCCTATGGGTATGGTGTAGCCTCTTATCGCCGCTGAACATCTATGGAGTGCCCAATGGAGCGGCATGAATCTTATTGTTCTTAAAAAAAACCTCTTCTCCTTGTATTAGATGTTTCCATAAAACTGGCGCAACAAATATTTCTAATCGTCACCAAGTGATATCTATGGTGCCAAAAAATATTTGTGTTTGTAGTGAAATTAATAAAGTGGGTGCGGAGAAGGCAAAAGCCATGTAGTAGGATGTGCAGACAGTGATACCGGGATGGGGATACTCTGAACGTGATGACAAACTGCATTCTAGAGTGGATAGACGTGAGATGGATCCAAGTCAAGTGATGGGCTGAGATGATACAGAGAGGAAGACAAGACAAAGTTGCTTTAACAGTAACACAACACAACTTAAATCGCAATGTGCACTAATAAAATATTTTAATATTCGGGAGAAGAACATGGGAATTTTTACTACTACCAATAGAAAAAGGGCCAGGCATATCCAAACAGGGCCAACCCTATTCATGTTGATTTTTTTTGAGGGGTAAAGCCAACTTTATTAATCAAACACCACAGTGTGTGGGATACGAGTCGGGGGATGAGGCTGGCCAAGCCATACATGACGCCCCGGAACTAAGGATAGTGCAAACTTTGCTAATCTATGTGCATCCCAATTGGTTGCACGACCTTCAAAAGGAAAATTACAGTTAAAGAGAGAGGCTCTAGCTTTAATTTTAGTAATGATCGGACCATAAAGTCCTTTGGTCCCTCTATGGATATCTCCAATGACTTGCTTCGAGTCGGAAGTAATCATAGCTTGCTGCACATTTAAATCTTGAGCCAAAGCAATGGCCTCTCTGCAAGCAATCGCCTCCAGGGTAGCTGGATCCGCCACTCCAGCAATTACCAGTGCAGAACTTCCCAGGTATGTCCCATTTCTGTCACGGCATACCGCAACCGCTGATCCTCCTCTTGAGGCCCTAACACCAGCATCAACTTGTATTTTGACAAAGTTCTCTGGTGGTGCTTTTGGTCTCCGCGAGGCACTAGGAATCTGAGCTGGCCCGCTTCTTCTAGGCTCCCCTGCCTTCACCACGTCGAGCTCATCAATGAAGTGTGTGATGAAACTGTATATTGCATGTGGAGTTTGAAAGATCCCTTCATGGATTGCCTTGTGCCTCGACGCCCAAATTGCCCAAAAAGTTACTGCAACTCTGATGAACTGCTCGTGTTGGAGAGTTTCTATAAGCGTAAACAACCAGTTTCTTGCGTTTGTTTCTGTGTTGGCAACCAGCGAAGCACTTAAGTCCTCATCGACAAGCGCCCACGTGCATCTGGAGACCGTGCAGTCCAGGAGAGAATGGCGCCAGGAGTCATGGGCGCCACAGAAGCCGCACGAGCTGGAAGTGGTCATGTTTTTGTGCAGTCCAGTGGGGATTGATTGTTTTGCTAGGCGCCATAAGAACATTCTCAGTTTTCCCGGTACCTCCGTTTTCCACAGGGATTTCTAGGAACCTTCTTCATTGCTTGACCTTGAAGCTCCGGTCCTCCTTTCCAACCAGGCCTCTCTTCTTTGCCTAGTTGGAACCAACATGTTGTAGGCCGACCTCACGGAGAAGTGACCTTTCTTTTCGAACATCCAGCTCCACTCATCTGGTGTGTTCATTATGCATAGGGGGATACTCATGATTACTTTAACATCAAAAGGAAGAAACACCTCGTCCAGCAACTGCTTATTCCATGTGGCAGAGGTTGCATCTATAAGCTGTGATACATGTGTTGGTGGATTTAGCACCCGACACCCATATGGCCGCATCATTTCCCCTCTTGGCAGCCAATTATGCTCCCAGATTAAAGTATTCGCCCCATTACCAATCCGCTTGATGATACCCTGTTTAAGGACGTCCTTTCCCTCCAAGATGGCCCTCCAGATCTGGCTAGGGTGGCTGCCCAAAGTGGCCTGCAGAATTGTGGTATTTGGATAGTAAATACTCTTGAGCGAGGCTTGTTTTGTACATAGCCAAATTGAATAGCTCAAAATCCTTGAAGCCCAAGCCTCCTGTACTTTTTGGTTGGGTCATTGCCTCCCAGGACACCCAGTGGGGCTTGTGCTTTCCTTCCTTGCTGCCCCCCAAAACTTTCTGATTAACATATTCAGGTGCTCACACAGGCCTCTGGGTAATTTAAAACAAGACATGGAATATACCGGTATAGCTTGAGCAACGGATTTTACCAGCACTTCCTTCCCAGCCATGGACAATGTCATATCAATCCAACACTGGATTTTAGTCCACAAACGATCTTTCAAGAATTTAAAAGAACCATTTTTTGAGCTACCAACATCAGAAGGCATACCTAGATATTTCTCATTGAGTGTTCCGTTAGGGACCTCCAGCAGTTCTTTGATCTCTTGCCTCACCCTATCCGGGACCCCTCTGCTGAAGAAAATAGATGATTTGGCATAATTTATGCGTTGGCCCGTTGCTTGACAGTAGGTCTCCAAAAATTGGTTTACCTCGTTAGCTCCCATACTATTTGCCTTAAAAAACAGCAGGCTGTCATCAGCGAATAAGAGGTGGTTAACTCGTGGTGCCGTTGACACCACTTGTAACCCACTCAGGTTGGATGACTCACTTTTTGATTTGAGGAGGCACGAAAGGCCCCCTGCTACTATCAAGAACAAGTATGGGGATATCGGGTCCCCTGTCGGATCCCTCTTGAGGGCTGAAACTCTTCAAGCTTCCTTCCATTAAACATGACTGAGAACTTTACAGATGTCACTAGGCTCATAACTATGTCCACCCACCTTGTTGTGAAACCTAGTTTTAGCATTATTGCGCGTAGGTAAGCCCATTCGACCCTATCATATGCTTTCATCATATCTAGCTTCAGAGCACAGGATTGATGTTTTTTGGCTTTGTTCCGCTTCATGAAATGCAAGCATTCATACGCTGTGATGACATTGTCAGTTATCAATCTCCCGGGTACGAAAGCCAATTGTTCTTCTGAAATGATGTCTGGCAACACCACCTTGAGTCTGTTGGATATGACTTTGGAAGCAATCTTGTACAAAATGTTACACAAACTGAAAGGGCGAAACTGGGAGAGGAGTGTAGGATTTTTCACCTTGGGGATCAAGACCAGGATGGTATTGTTAATGCATGTGGCTGATTCCCTGCCCTCCACTATTTTTATCACAATGCTAGTGACTTCGGCACCGCACATGTCCCAATGGCGTTGGAAGAAATGCGCTGGATAGCCATCGGGGCCAGGTGCTTTGGTAGGAAACATCTGGAACAGGGCCTGCTTAATCTCATCTTGATTGTATGGAGCATCAAGAACCTCGTTCATGGTGTCTGTGACGCAATGGGCACTAGTAGAAAAGGGGGCAATGGTCCAGGCCGGGTCAGCCCATTAGTCCCGGTTCAATCCAGAACCGGGACCAATGGGGGCATTGGACCCGGTTCGTGAGGCCCGGGGGCCAGCCGGGCCACGTGGGCCACTGGTCCCGGTTCGTCTGGACCTTTTGGTCCCGGTTGGTGGGACGAACCGGGACCAATGTGCCTTGCTCTTGGCCCACCACCATTGTTCCCGGTTGGTCGCCTGAACCGGGACCAAAGGCTTCCATTTAGTCTCGGTTCAAGCCACGAACCGGGACCAATTAGTTGCCTATATATACCCCGCGAGCAGAGCACTCTCACTGCTCTGTTTTTCGTGGCATGCGAGGAGGGAGCTTTGTGGTGCTCTAGCTCACCTCGTATGCACACGAGGTGTTCGATGGAATGCCCGAGCCGCACTACTTAAGCTTTCTCCTCTCCAAGCTCCACCTCCAAGCTCCATTTTCCTTAATATTTGTCTAGGTTTAGCGGTCCGTCACGTCCCGTCCCCGTCTTCACCGCCGTCGATCGCCCGCGCCGATCTCGTCGCCGGCACCACCATGGTGAGCCTCTTACTTGTATGTTTATATAGATACTTGTATAATTTTCTTACTTTTATTATTGCATCTTCTATAGTGCGATGGTTTTGGTATCCGCCTCCGTCGGCCCTCGTCCTTTCTATGATTCGGATTTGGTATATATTATCTTTTCATAACTATTGGTTCATTTATTGTTTATGACAATTATGCCGACCAACGTGACATAGATTTTATTTATCTAGGAGGTTGTTGAACCGGAAATTCCAACTGACCCTATTGTCGAGAGGTTAAATTTAGTTGAAGAAGAAAACAATTTGTTGAAGGAAAAAATTAGAAAAATTGAGGAGGAGAAGATGATATTGGAGTTGCATGTTGCGGATGTCGTCGATGATCACAAGATCAAGATGAATGCAATGCGCTTGAAGATTAGAAAGATTAGAAAATATGCCATTCATACCGAGGCTTGGTATCATTATGCCGTTGGATCAGTTGTTACATTGGTTGCGATTATGATCGCATTTGTTTTCGCATTGAAATGTTTTACATAGTTTCAGTGTATGGTTTAATTAATTTAGATGCTCTGCAGAGCTTTATGTTGTTAGATGAGAACTATGTATGTACTTTGGTTTTAGTGTGATGATGAACTTCTATTAATTTGGTTTTAGTGTTCTGTAATGATTTTGGACACACTTAATTATATATAATGCACGCAGATGAACCGGCAATGGATGCACGGTTCAAGACACACCTCCGAGTACATTAAGGGCGTGCATGATTTTCTCGAAGTGGCTGAGGCAAACAAGCAGAATGGTTTTATGTGTTGTCCATGCCCTATATGTGGGAATACGAAGTCTTACTCTGACCGAAAAATCCTCCACACCCACCTGCTTTACAAGGGTTTCATGTCACACTATAATGTTTGGACGACGCACGGAGAAATAGGGGTTATGATGGAAGACGGCGAAGAAGAAGAGTACGATGACAACTATGTGCCCCCTGAATACGGTGATGGTACTGAACATCAAGAGGAACCAGACGATGTGCACGATGATGCTGCAACGGGCGAAGCTGCTGAAGATCAAGAGGAACCAGACGATGTGCCCGATGATGATGATCTCCGCCGGGTCATTGTCAATGCAAGGACGCAATGCGAAAGTCAAAAGAAAAAGCTGAAGTTCGATCGCGTGTTAGAGGACCACAAAAAAGTGTTGTACCCCAATTGCGAAGATGGCAACACAAAGCTCGGTACCGTACTGGAATTGCTGCAGTGGAAGGCAAAGAATGTTGTGCCTGACAAAGGATTTGAGAAGCTACTGAAAATATTGAAGAAGAAGCTTCCAAAGGATAACGAATTGCCCGACAGTACATACGCAGCAAAGAAGGTCGTATGCCCTCTAGGATTGGAGGTGCAGAAGATACATGCATGCCCTAATGACTGCATCCTCTACCGCGGAGCGTACAAGGATCTGAACGCATGCCCGGTATGCGGTGCATTACGGTATAAGATCAGACGAGATGACCCTGGTGATGTTGACGACGAGCCCCCCGGGAAGAGGGTTCCTGCGAAGGTGATGTAGTATGCTCCTATAATACCACGGTTGAAACGTCTGTTCAGAAACGGAGAGCATGCCAAGTTGATGCGATGGCACAGTGAGGACCGTAAGAAAGACGGGAAGTTGAGAGCACCCGCTGACGGGTCGCAGTGGAGAAAAATCGAGAGAAAGTACTGGGATGAGTTTGCAAGTGAGCCAAGGAACGTATGGTTTGCTTTAAGCGCGGATGGCATTAATCCTTTCGGGGAGCAGAGCAGCAATCACAGCACCTGGCCCGTGACTCTATGTATGTATAAACTTCCTCATTGGATGTGCATGAAGCGGAAGTTCATTATGATGCCCGTTCTCATCGAAGGCCCTAAGCAACCCGGCAACGACATTGATGTGTACCTAAGGCCATTAGTTGAAGAACTTTTACAGCTGTGGAATGGAAACGGTGTACATACGTGGGATGAGCACAAATAGGAGGAATTTAACCTAAAGGCGTTGTTGTTCGTGACCACCAACGATTGGCCCACTCTCAGTAACCTTTCAGGACAGACAAACAAGGGATACCACGCATGCACGCACTATTTACTTGACACCGATAGTATATACCTGGCAAGCTGCAGGAAGAATGTGTACCTGGGCCATCGTCGATTTCTTCCGACCAACCATCAATGTCGAAAGAAAGGCAATCATTTCAAAGGCGAGGCAGATCACCGGAAGAAGCCCGCCATGCGTACCGGTGATCACGTACTTGCTATGGTCAATGATTTACACGTAATCTTTGGAAAGGGTCCCGGCGGACTAGCTGTTCCGAGTGACGCTGGGGGACACGCACCCATGTGGAAGAAGAAATCTATATTTTGGGACCTACCCTACTGGAAAGACCTAGAGGTCCGCTCTTCGATCGACGTGATGCACGTGACAAAGAACCTTTGCGTGAACCTGCTAGGCTTCTTGGGCGTGTATGGGAAGACAAAAGATACAACTGAGGCACGGGAGGACCTGCAATGTTTGGACGAAAAAGACGACATGCCTCCAAAGCAGTATGAAGGTCCTGCCAGCTATGCTCTTACCAAAGAAGAGAAGGAAATCTTCTTTGAATGCCTTATTAGTATGAAGGTCCCGACTGGCTTCTCGTCGAATATAAAAGGAATAATAAATATGGCAGAGAAAAAGTTTCAGAACCTAAAGTCTCATGACTGCCACGTGATTACGACGCAACTGCTTCCGGTTGCATTGAGGGGGCTTCTACCGAAAAACGTCCGATTAGCCATTGTGAAGCTATGTGCATTCCTCAATGCAATCTCTCAGAAGGTGATCGATCTAGAAATCATACCAAGGCTAAGGAGTGATGTGGTGCAATGTCTTGTCAGTTTCGAGCTGGTGTTCCCACCATCCTTCTTCAATATCATGACGCACGTCCTAGTTCATCTAGTTGACGAGATTGTCATTCTGGGCCCCGTATTTCTACACAATATGTACCCCTTTGAGAGGTTCATGGGAGTCCTAAAGAAATATGTCTGTAACCGCGCTAGGCCAGAAGGAAGCATCTCCATGGGCCATCAAACAGAGGATGTCATCGAGTTTTGTGTTGACTTCATTCCTGGCCTTAAGAAGATAGGTCTCCCTCAATCGCGGTATGAGGGGAGACTGACTGGAAAAGACACGCTTGGAAGGGACTCAATAATATGCAGGGACGAATATTCTTGGTCTCAAGCACGCTACACAGTTCTACAGAACTCTACCTTGGTGACCCCGTATGTCGATGAACACAAGAACAGTCTGCGCTCCAAACACTCGGAGCAGTGCGACGACTGGATTACATGTGAACACATCAGGACTTTCAACGGTTGGTTGGAAGCACGTCTCAGAGGTGACAACACTGTTTGTAATAAGCTGTACTTGTTGTCCAGGGGACCATCTTCGACTGTTACGATTTGGAAAGGATACGAGATAAATGGGAATACATTTTACACGATTGACGAAGATCAAAAGAGCACCAACCAAAACAGCGGTGTCCGCTTTGATGCAACAACCGAGAGGGGAAAAGACACATATTATGGTTACATAGTGGACATATGGGAACTTGACTACGGACATGATTTTAAGGTCCCTTTGTTTAAGTGCAAATGGGTCAATCTGTCAGGAGGCGGGGTACAAGTAGATCCACAGTACGGAATGACAACAGTGGATCTGAAAAATCTTGGATACACTGACGAACCGTTCGTCCTAGCCAATGATGTGGCACAGGTTATCTATGTGAAGGACATGTCTACCAGACCAAGAAAGAGAAAAGATAAGGAAGCGAATACATCATACGATGAGCCAAAGCGCCACATAGTTCTTTCAGGAAAAAGGGACATCGTGGGAGTGGAGGACAAGACAGACATGTCTGAAGATTATGAAAAGTTTCATGAAATTCCTCCCTTCAAAGTCAAGGCTGACCCCAGCATCCTGATAAACGATGAAGATTATCCATGGTTACGGCGCAATAAGCAAATGACACAAGCGAAGAAAAAGTGAAGACTTTCTCCCGCAACTATTATGATGATACCATGCCAACTTTGTAACTGACGAGTATGATACCATTGTCCGTTTTGTATATGCACATGCTATGTGTGGGTCAATTTATGATACCATGCCAACTTTCAACTTTTTCAGAGTTCATTTGAAATGCTTTAATGTCTTATGGTTCGGCCCTCGTAATAATTAAAAATAGCAACAATAAGTATTTTGTTGTAACTAGAAACAAAATAAAATAAATAAAGCAACAAAGAAAACAAAAAAACAAAAAAAGTGTTTTCAAATTTGAAAAGTAATGGCACTAACAGAAAGTTTATAATTTTCCTAAAACTAAAAGCAAAAAGAATTAAAAAATAAAGCAAAAAACAAAAGAAAATAAATAATGCAGAAAACAAAACAAAAAATCAACAATAAGTATTTTGTTGTAAGTAGAAACAAAATAAAATAAATAAAGCAAGAAAGAAAACAAAAAAACAAAAAAAGTGTTTT
>NC_041385.1:822890604-822906462 GCF_002162155.2 Triticum dicoccoides
AAACTAAAAGCAAAAAGAATTAAAAAAATAAAGCAAAAAACAAAAGAAAATAAATAATGCAGAAAACAAAACAAAAAAACAACAATAAGTATTTTGTTGTAAGTAGAAACAAAATAAAATAAATAAAGCAAGAAAGAAAACAAAAAAACAAAAAAAGTGTTTTCAAATTTGAAAAGTAATGGCACTAACAGAAAGTTTATAATTTTCCTAAAACTAAAAGCAAAAAGAATTAAAAAATAAAGAAAATAAATAATGCAGAAAACAAAACGAAAAAACTAGAAAAAATAAAAATAGCAACAATAAGTAAGGAAAACAAAAAAACAAAAAAATGCCTCCTACTGGGCCCCCACGGCCTGAATACGACTTGAAACCCTACTATGGGCCAGGATTCAGGCCCGCAGTAGGCCCAGAAGGCTCATCAGGCAAAGCAGTAGCAAGTAGGCCCGTAAGCCTGCAGTGAAGAGGGGTGCGGCAGTGGGGCTTATAAACCACTGCGTGCCCCTCTCAACTAGCGAGGTGGGACTAAACTTTGGCCATGACGCGGGCAGCACAGGGGCCTTTGGTCCCGGTTGGTGGCTCCAACCGGGACTAAAGGGGGTGCATTGGTACCGGTTCGTGGCACCAACTGGTACCAATGCCCACCCTTTAGTCCCGGTTGGTGCCTCCAACCGGGACCAAAGGCCGCTGCTTCCCGCCCTTTGGGCTGCTGAAAAGAGGCCTTTGGTCCCGGTTGGTGGCACCAACCGGGACTAAAGGTGGCATTAGTCCCGGTTGGAGCCACCAACCGGGACCAATGCTCTTGCTAGATATACAGGACTTAGCAGTTTTTGCCAAAACCCATCTCTATCCTTCTCGCCCCGACGCCTTTGCTCCTCGTTGCCGTCGCCGACGAGCCCTGCCCGACGCCGTCAGGCTGGTCCAGCTCGCCGTCGCCGCCGTCGAGCCACTGCCCCGACACCGTCGCCGCGCCCGTCGGCCCTGCCAGCCCCGACACCATCATCGTCGCCGCGCGGGCCACCGGCCGTTCCCCGACCCCGTCGCCGTCGCCGCGTGCGCCGCCCCTTCCCCGACCCCGTCGCTATCGCCGCGCGCGCCGCCCCTTCCCCGACCCCGTCGCCGTCGCCGCGCGCGCTGCCCCTTTCCCAACCCCGTCGCCGTTGCCCCGAACACACGCCGCCGCCTTCGGTCCGGCCGCCGGCGCCCTTTCCTCTGTTTTTTATATATGCAGAAGTTTATATATGCAAAAATTTATATATGCAAAAATTTATACATATATGCAAGTATATATGTATTTTTTTTGCATTTTTTTGTGTGTATGTGTTTTTATGTGTATATATGTGTACATGTTCATAGTATTTTTTTTCATAAGTGTATTTTTTTTGTTCGTTGCATTTTTTTCATATATATAATGTATATATGTATGTGGTAGCTATATATATGATGAATGGATGTGGCTATATATGTATGTATGAATATAATGTTCATAGCATTTTTTTTATATATGTTTTTTCATATATGTATTAATTTTATATTTAGGTTGTTAGTAGATATCGATTTTAGGTTAGTGCATTTTAGGTTAGTGTAGAGGAGAAAGTAAAATAAGGAAAAGGAAGAAAAGAGGAAGAAGGAAGAAGAAGAAGAAAAAGAATGAGATGAAAAAGGAAAATAAGAAGAGGAAGAAAGGAGAAAAGAAGAGAGGAAGAAGAGGAGAAATAAATAAGAAGAGGAAAAAAGAAGAATAAAGGAATAGAGGAGAAGAAGAAAAAATAGAAGAAAAAAAATTCTAAAAATTCTATTTTTTCTTCTTCTCCTCTATTCCTTTCTTCTTCTCCTCTTTTTTTTCTTATTTTTTCTTCTTCTTCTTTTTCCTTCTTCCTTCTTCCTCTTTTCTTCCTTTTCCTTAATTATTTTCCTTTCTCGAGGGAGAAGAAGAAAAAGAAGAGAAGAATAAAGAAAGGAATAGAGGAGAAAGAAGAAACTTCAACACGAGGGGGTGGTACCGATACCCCCTCCTCGATAACATTATTTTCCCATGTATATGTATGTCGCGTCGTTGTCGATATAACCCCCTCTAGATAACTTCGACATGAGGGGCGGTCGATATATATACCCCCTCTCGACCGTGATAACTTATACAACGGCAGCACCCCCCGGCCCTCGGCCCTCTCGCTCGACCAAAACTCTCGAGGACACCCAAACCCTAGAGAGAAAACGATGTTGGTCTCCTACCCCCTCCCGCCGCGCCCCTACCCGACAAATTAACTCTCTCAAGGCCACCCAAATTTACCAAGTTAAAAGAGCGTTGTCATCGAGGCCACCCCAAACCCTTGAAGCGTTGTGTCGAGGCGACCCCAAACCCTAGAGAAGCAGCGTCGAGGCCACTAACATGATTTCTTATTGTGATTAGCTAGCTAGTTCTACGTTTTCCACTAATATATATATATATATATATATCCATCTGTACCATGTTTGAATAATAATTGGCATGTTGTAAATATTTGCAGAAACTATGGATCACTCCCGAGACGAAGAAACAGAAGCGATGTTGGGGGAGATAATTGCAAATGGAAGTGATGATGTTGCGTCATTTCTCCTCGACGCCGATGGTCAGCTGGATGAAGAAGAGGGCTATGTTCATGATGGCTTCGGCCCATTAATGCCAGTACAAGAAGAGGACTATGTTCATGATGGCCCCGGTGACACAATGGAGGTACAAGAAGGAGACCGTGCTGACTGCTCCGGTGACCGAACCGAGTCCGGCCAGGTATATATATATATTAGTTAAGCCCGTGGTGACTAGTTAATTGATGCTTCCATTGTTTTGGTATATGTACACATATTAATTACTCTCGTCTTTCTTCCTTATAATTTCTAGCCCTCCGGATCGAGCACAACTTTGGTAAGGAGACGAGGCCCGAAGAAAAAGTTGAGCTCGGATGAAAAGTTTGAGATCATAGAAATCGCGCCCGACGGCGAACCGATTGAACCCATCCGGACAAGGAAGGCATTTTCTGCTCAGTGCGGGGTTCTTGTTAGGGACAAGATCCCGATCAGCATCCAGCAATGGTATAAGCCTAAGGAGGAAGACCCTGAGGTGTCTTATGTCAATGATATGCAGAAAGAAGATCTTTGGACTGAGCTGAAGGCAAATTTCACCCTACCGCCAGAGGAGGATCCGGAGAATCCAGTTAAAGAGCAATTAATCAAGTCTTGTGCTCTTAAGAAGATGGCAACCCTAATGAGGAGGTGGAGGAAAGAGCTGAACCAGTTTGTCGAAAAAAAAGACAACAGAATTCATCGGCAAATATGAGAAGATCAAAGATCACTGGCCCGCATTTGTGGCCCACAAGACATCGGAAAAGAGTAAGAAGATGTCGGCGAGAAACAAGGAAAATGCTGCGAAGAAGAAGGTTCACCATCGCACGGGGTCAGGTGGCTACCTCAAAGCCCGACCTAAGTGGACCAAGGCTGAGCATGATCTGCTTGAAAAAGGGATCGAACCAGAGACAATGTACTGGCCAGACCGTTACCGGACTTGGTTCTTCGGGGCTGGCGGAACCTTGGACCCTGTAATAGGGAAGTGCCAGTGGACGGACGAGCAACTGGAAATACCAGTCAAGAACCTTCGACACTATATCGCTGCAGCGCAGTGAGGGACGTTCCTTCCAAACAGGGAGAAGGACGAGCTCACAATGGCTCTTGAGAATCCTAAGCACCCTGGACGGACACGAGGCACGCCAGGCTCCATTCCATGGAAGGTTGGTTTTCCGAACGCAGGGGGTTACAAAACCCACGAGAGTAGGAAGAAACTGGAGCAGGACCAACTGCAGGCGCTGCTTGGAAGGGTAATGGGGCTAGAGGATCGAGAAGAGGAATGAGAAGCAGCAGATCGCAACAAACGACCTGCCGAAGCTTCCCCCGAAGCTACCCCGCCATCTCAGCGGAGAAGCAGCGTGGCTTCCACCGAGCTGATTAAGCCGGAGCATGTCTTGATGGCTCCTACCAGCTATCCCGTGGATGGTATCACGGAGTCTCAAAGTTGCCACATTATGGCACGATGGATGACTTTGAAGGTCAAGGCGGCTGTTGGCCAAGTTTATCCTAGTGGACCCGGCACAACTTATCACTGCCAGCCGGTTCCAGAAGGATATGCTAAGGTGATGGTGGATGAAACAACGGAGGGATTTGAGGACCTCCCGCTTGACCACCCTACCGGTGAAGGGGAGACTAGGCTGGGTTCTGCTCTGAAGACTCCATGCCTATGGCGGAAGGAGCTCATCAACCTTCCGAACTGGACGCCTCCGCCTCCTCCTCCTCCTCCGGCGAGTCAGGGCACTCCGCCTCCTCCACCGCCTCCTCCTCCGGTGAGTGACGATCAGGGCACGCGTGGCGGCACTCCGCCTCCTTCTACAACGCATGGCGGCACTCTGCCTCCTTCTCCGCCTGCGCCGGCACTCCCGAGCAGCCAGCAGCCTCCTCCTTCTCCGCCTCGCCAGCAAGGGCGGAAGAGACCCGCCGCCGCCCCGGCTGCTCTGCCGCGTCGTACTCCTTCTCCTCCGCCTCGTAAGCAAGCACGAAAGAAGACAGACGCCGCAGCCGCTCCGTCTGCTCCAGCGTCTAGCAGCACAACCAGAGGCGGGAGGCAATACAAATACGGTCCATCATCTCTCAAGCCTCTAGAGAAGTTACCGTAAGAGAGGTCCGAGGAGGAAAACAATACGATTGTGCGGACCCACATGAAGGACTTCTTTGAAGGGGTGAAAGCAAAGAGACATCCACCTACGGAGGAGAAGGTAGATCCGGTGAAAGCAAAGCGCACTATCGATGCCTTGAGGAAACCACCAAAGTCTCCGCCGAGAACCAACTATGAGCGCATTACTGAACAGACATATCTCCAAGCCAAGCGGTCGGGAACTACTGTCAGTGATAAAAGGTTAAAAGAACGAGCAAAGGGGAAAAAATTCCCCAGCTCGGCGAACAAGCACAACAATCGTGCCCCCCGCTCAATGTGTCTAATGCTCCGGGGATGGTGGTCGGTTATGGCAATCTTGAAGATTACCTGCCTGACAATGCACTTCCTGATTTCATGGAGGTGGACGAACACAGATACGAGTACGGGAAGCCTCTCGTCAAAGATGAAAAATCTCTGACAACAATGATGCGAAGATTCCATAGTTGGTACATGAAAACCTGCAGAGAGTCTGAGGGGACGAACAGTTTGTATCTGAACATTAAAGAGGAGCACAACCTCGTTTCAAATGATCTGTTGTGTGTTCCATTTGAGGAGTTCTTCGAGTTCTTCAATCAAAAGGCCCTCGATAAATTAATGGTCTTTTGCTACTGCCTGTAAGTACTATTTCTGTCATTATGTCTCTATATATAGCTAGGCTCTTTCATTGCATGTATTTATAATTAATTATCCTCAATATATTATGCAGATTGAAGATCGTCGAGTGCAAAAAACAAGAAATTTATGATATTGGGTTCATTAACACAAATATCATAGATGTATTTCTGGTTGAAAAGCACGTCGAAGAGGCCGAGGACAACTTGCTACGATCGTTGATCAAAAATCAAAACAAAGATACCATACTCTTTCCTTACAACGACCCGTGAGTGTTACTGTCGTGTGCATATTCGGTTTCCCTTATTACTCAAGCGAGGTTATAGTAATGTAATTGATGAGTTATGCATACGTGCATAGGTACCACTATATTCTTCTGGAGATTAAGCTTGAGCGTGGACTAGTAACCATCTTAGACTTGAGACGGAAAGATCCCGAAACCTATGCGGACATCACTGAAATGCTCAGCAAGTAAGTTCAATCGATCATTATCGCACCATATCGGCAACTTTTTGTTCATTTCCTGATATCTTAAGTAATAATAATTATTTTCTTTGTCTTGCAGGGTTTGGAAACAGTTCACCGCACAAGCTCCGGGACTGCCGAAGGAGCTGCGATATACATACCCGAAAGTAAGTACTACCGGCTAGCTAGTTGCGCGCATCTCCCGTTGATTCTATAGCTATACTTTCATCAATGCCATTTATAATGCTTCATTATCAGTTTGATTGACCTCTATTTCTCGTAAAGTGCTTGTGGCAGGAGGAAGGGAATGATTTCTGTGGATACTACGTGTGCGAGTTCATCCACAACGCGACTTTGAAAAACAAGCGGGGCTACTCTAGAAGACAATATGAAGTGCGTAAGCAATAATATGCACAATTTCATTTTATTACACCATCATTTCTGTTGAGTTTCATTCATATATATGTATTAATTAACCCCCTTCTTCAAATTAGACGTGGCAGATGCGGGATAAACTCCTAGAACCAGATCGCATGAAAGCAATTCAAGAGGAATTGGCGGGATTCTTTCTTGAACACGTCATCAGTAAAGCCGGAGAATACCATGTGGAAATTGATTTCAAATGCTAGGGGTTTGTAATTAAGAGATCTTATACATATTGTACATATATGTAGCCAGTAGCGTCGGATACATGATACGAAAACTTGTTGTTCGACCAATCTCTCGGAGAAGGAGAGGTCGATCTATCACTTCTCTCGGTATGCATGACGAACTTCTGTACTGAATGGTTTTCTCGATCACTTATGTATATATAGTACGTAGCGTCGACCAAGCACGGACATAAGAGAGGACACTTCTCTCTATTAATTAGCTAGCTAACACAATATATGAAACAGCTAAATTAACCCCCCAAAACCCCCAACCCCCCTCCTTTAAAAAAACAAAACCCCCAGCCACTGGAATGCAGACGCGTGGATGCCTTTTGGTCCCGGTTGGAGCCACCAACCGGGACCAAAGGCCCCCTGACTGGGCTCGGCGCACAGGGCCACGTGGAGGCACATTGGTCCCGGTTCGTGTTTGAACCGGGACCAATGGGTGGAGGTATTAGTAACGATCCATTAGTCCCGGTTCATGAACCGGGACTAAAGGCCCTTACGAACCGGGACTAATTGGTGTTTTTCTACTAGTGGAGGTACTACGTCGATCACCTGATCCATATTGTTGAGTCCCTCAGACGTGTATAGGTTCTGATAAAAAGCCGTAGCGTGGGCTTCCATTTCCTCTCTATCTTCAGTAAGTTGACCACCCGGCATTTGCAAAGATTTTATTTGATTTTTCCGCCTCCTTCTACTCGCCCTCACATGAAAAAAGAAGGTGTTTTTGTCTCCATGTCTCAGCCAATCCAGCCTCGCTCTCTGGCGCCAGAGAATCTCTTCTCGATGGAAGAGTTCGACAAGCCTGTCTCACACTTTGATTTCCTCATGATTAGGTCCCAATCTTCCTGGAACCGCGCGCAGCAGCTCCAATTTGTTTTTTAGTTTTTTGATCTCATCCCGAACGCTTCCAAACTCGCTTCGATCCCAAGCAGACAGGTCGCTCGCCATGGCGCCTAGTTTTTCGTGCAGCTCAGTCACCGAAGCTGCAGGCCTGCTATTCCACCCAGCACCAACAACCTCAAAAAGTGACTGCTCCCTCTCCCACATTAATTCATATTTAAAGGACTTGGGACCCAGCCTGCATGCATGCATACCACGTATGCATAGTAGAATTGAAACGTGGTCGGAGCTGGCCGCTGTTTTATGTTCCAAAACTGAGGTTGGGTACATTAGGGACCAAGCTGGATTAACCAAGCATCTATCCAGTCTGACCCTAGTATATGACCCCCCTGCAACTTTTTTCTCAAAAGTCCAGCATGTTCCCACATAGCCAATGTCAGTGAGACCGCACACATCAACCACATCTCTGAAACCATCCATTTGGGCTTGGCTACATGGTCCCACACCATCATGTTCATGACCATGCAGAACTTCATTAAAATCCCCTAGCATCGCCCAAGGCTGCTGTCGGGATCCTGCTAAGCTTTTCAACAGATTCCATGTTTTATATCTCTCTGGCACTTGGGCCTCTCCATATACAAAATTTACTCTGATTTGAGACTCCAAAAGTCCATCAATCAACACATCGATATGGTACTCAGAGTAACCAACAACATCAATATTTATTTCATCGTTTCAAAAAATTCCAAGACCTCCACTTCTACCAGAACTGTTTACAGCAAAACTTTTGTTGAAACCTAAGTTATTAGCCATACTCTCAACTCTTGATCCCTCTATTTGGGTTTCCAAAATGCATAGTACAGAGGGGGCAAACTGCCTCGTGAGATCACGAAGCTCTCGAACTATCGCGGGTTTGCCAGCTCCGCGACAGGTCCAAGAAAGGAGACTCATTGCGATTGGCGCGACCCCACTAGGGGGCTCGCCACACGTGCATCATTGTTTTTTGTTGCATTCGGAGTCTTCCCGCTGTTCCTGTCATTTGCTAGAGTTGGTTTGTTCCTCTTCGGTTCCTGTTTTGGTGGTGGGCTGTGAGGGACCTCAGAGGGGCTAGAAGTTGAAGGCAGAAGCAGCAGCTTGTTTGTTGCATTTGTAGTAGCCCCTGGAGTTGCTAGTGCTAATGGACTAGCCTCCACTGATCCCCTCTTCCTGGTCTTATCAGCCTCAAACATAGCAGTGTCCTGACACGTCTCTTCCTCCGCCTCTCTAGTGTTGACTGTATAGTTCTGCCCGGTGAATCCACGTCCACGGCCTCGCCTCGCCCGGCCTCTGCCACGGCCACCTCGTGTGCCACCAGCATCTGAATCTCCTCTTCCCTCACTGGGTCCTCTGCCTGGTCCTCTGAACGAAGTAGCCCTGAGATCTTTGAAGACTAAAGCCTTTGTTGCATGAACGCCATCACCGCATTCTTTAAACAAGTGGCCGAGGTATCCACATACTGCACACCAGTCAGGGAGACACTCATATTTCACCCTGAAAATCACCCTTTCAAGTGCATCCTTTTTCCTGATTACCAGCGACACCGCATTCTTGAGAGGCTTTGTGACATCGATCCTCAGACGGACCCGAGCAAAGTTCCCCTCAAAATCATGTGATTTTGGTTTAGCATAGATAAACTCCCCTACCGTAGAAGATAGGGCTTTGATCTTGGGGAAGAAACCGTCCGGCAAATCGTGTATCTGCATCCATATGTCGATCGTTTTCAGCTCTATTGTTGATAGCTTTGTGAAGCCGTCATAGGGCGCAAGAACCATTGCCTTCCCTTTGAACTGCCATGGCCCCTCCTCCATAACGCGCTCCCAGTCGCCTAGACAACCAAATTGCATGGTGTATAGGTTCTCTTCCAAGGGTCGTATCTTAACCTCTTTTGCCAAGTCCCATGCTATCTTCATGTTTCTGAAAAACCAGTATTGACTGTAGGGTTTTTCAGTATGAACCCTAGCGATTGCCATCCAGCGTGTTGCCTCCGCCGGAAGTTCCTCGTCCTCGATCACAACATCTTGCAGGTTATCCTCAGTCAGCCCCAGTTCTTCCATCATCGCTTCCAGATCAGAAACGACATGCCTCGAACCAGATGCTGTATCTGCCATTGTCCCTTGCCCGAGAAGTTTGATATCCGCGGGCGGTATGGTCCCTAACGATCCTCGTTCCCCACCCTGCTGGCGAGGCCACACGGGCCCCGATAGTCGCCGGCGGGAGAAAAAAGGGAGGGGAGTTCAGATCTCTACGGTGGTGTCGCCGACGCCGCCGAGAGGAGAGAGAAACCCTAACGAGAGGGGATCCCCTATTCATGTTGATAGAGCGAACGATGTACATTGGGCAGCCCCTGTGTTTCTCTTGGGCCAGCCCATGAGTGATGTGGTCCAATTTTATTTTTATTTATTTTTATTTTGGATTTTATTTTCCTTTTCTACTTGGTTTTCACTGGTTTTTTCTGTTCCTTTCTCTTCCTAATTTTCTTTTTTATAATTTGCAATGAATATTATGTAATAAGTTAAGAATAATTCAACATTTTCATAATAAGCAGCCTTCATAATATGATACTTGTATTTACACTACGCGATGAAAAGTTTTCAAAAAATTCAAAAGCATTTTTTAAATACATGGAAAATACTTTTTGAATATGATATTACCATTTTTAAAATATGTGACAAACTTTTTTGAATATGATATGAACATTTTTCAAATATGTGATGAACGTTTTTTACATATGTGATAACCTTTCTTTTAATACGCCACGGAAACATGATGAACATGTTTTTAGTACTCAGCAATCATTTTAAGAATACACGATGAACATTTTATATGTACGAGCATAAACATTCACTTGCCATTTTCTGTACACTTTTTTATTTTTATTTTTATATGAATATTATTCCTCTTTAAATCTGTGAAATATGGAAGACAGGAAAAAAAACGTGCCAAGCGTACGTAGGCGGTGAAAAGTGCATATGGAGGCTGAGTTCCAGGGAGCCCATTACTTTTTCAGCAAAAATACTATTTCCACACCTCAAAAAAATCTGAAAAGAAGTATACACATAAGCATATATTTGTAGGATGCACGTATGCAATTTAATTAAATGTGTTCATATGTGATGTACACAAAAAAACACAAATACATATATCAAAATAGGCTTTTTTTTTGTATTTTGGGCTAGGGATATGTCTATTTTTTAGCCTACAAATAATCGCATTAGTTAATGAAACTTTACACATACTTGAAGAACATGTAATATGTATTTGTAAAAAAGAGGATGATTAGTTGGACGCCAAAATTTTGCATACCATTAGTTGGCAAATACTGAGACGGATCCCAAACAGCTCACGCAGTCAAGTCAACCAAGCGTTTTGTTTGTGCTGAGCACAGACAGATCACTTGCAGGAAGGCGTCCGGGTGTCCACATCCCGCGTGTGTCAAACCTGCAACAATGACGTAGGTTGGGCCTTGAATTGGTGGGCTCGGCCTAGAATTGTTGGGCGATCACTCCCCTATCCTGCACATTATTATTAGGCCGCAACAAAAATGTGATAGAACCCATTGGAAATTGAAAAGATCTTAGGTGTACTATGCCTACCGCTTCTAAAGAAAGGTTGTACCATGCCTGACGTAAACCCCACCCCACCCCACCTCGCATAGAGATGAGCTCTAAGGGCATTTCCCACAGTAATCCTCAAATGGACACCCTTAAATGTCTGCGGACACTTCTCGACATGTCCATGAAAAGCTTGTTTGGCATCGGTCATCCAACAATCTCCCTTGATTAGATGCCTCCTTGTCCAATGGAGACAGGGGAGAGAAGCGAAAGAGAGGAAAAGGTGAGCTTATGATGGGGTTAGAGTGGTCACATGATAATTTGGCGGTGTCCGCGGACAGTCCAGACCCCCCTAGAGCTCCCCGTATTTCGGGGGCAGACTATGAAATTTCGCACATCTAGACCGGTCTGCAAAAAAAGGAAGGATATCATTGGTGGCCTAAAAATGTCCAGACTATCCGGTCCAAACATATAGGGAAGAAATGGGTCCGCATTAAAGATGCCCTAACAGGCCTCCAAACCTTTCCCGTATGTCCGAACGGACTGTTTAGACAATAAAGCAATCCAAGGGTGGATTTCAAAACATGTTTCATATGTCCAGACACTTTTTCAAACTCAGTCCATATGTGTGGAGGCCCAACATGTCCGGCACATCAGGTCCAGTCAAACAATACCACATTCTTTCTTTTATTTTTTTCACTTTCTTCTCCCTTCATCCTTACTAATCATATGCATATGTCACAAAAATGTAGGGATAAATTGGGGGAACCACCGATGAAGAAAACATATGGGCAAGAAAAGGGTACATGTCCGGAGTCTGCGGATGGAGCCAAATTTGATGTTTGTGATTGAAAATATGCTTAGGTCGGTTTTATAGGTAATTCCTGTACTCTAGGACACGCCTTATTCAAATAATGTCTTTCTTGTTTTCTTGTCCGTTCATCCATATGTTTTCTTCTTCTCCGGACTTGTTTTTGTTTCTATTATCTTCTTCCCATTTATTCGCCTTTTATTATTTTCCATTTTTCCTCTATGGATTGTTTGACATTTTAAATTTCATAAACATTTTCTGAATTACAGAACTTCCTAAAATACAAGGACATCTTTTAAATTTTTTTGAAAATATGTTTAATTCATTTTTATTAAAATAATTCACACGCATTTTCAAAAATTGTGAAAATACAAGAACACCTTTTTACAATTCAAGAATCATTTTTAGTTGAAGATCTGTTTTGAAAACTCATGAACATTTTTTAGTTCAAGTCTACTTTTTGAAATACATCAAAATTTTAAATTTTTGAACATTTTCAAAAAAACAAATAGTACAATAAATTTGCATATATTTATTCCATTTATGAAGTTTATTTAAATTATTGACATTTTCAAAAATAAATACGGACTTTTGTTAAAATTCACTTAAATATTTTGATTTGTGCAAAAATTAAACTTGTAATTACACCTTTTTTAGTCTGTAATAATATTCTGTAGTCAGTTTGTCATCACAAAAACAACCAGAAAACCGGTAGAGTGGCAAGGAAATCATTGTGGTGCAGCATTGCTGAATTGCGCTGGCCGGACGCTTGTCCCCGGTGCATTTGCCTACCAATAGTTATTGCGTTTCGAGCTGCCACACCGCCAAAGCATTTAATTTTATTCGTTCACTCTTCTTGCACATACAGATCCTGCGTTGGATAACAGGCGGGCTTTAGATCCAAAGGAAGAGTGACTATTTGATTGTTAGTGCTATATCGATTGCGAGGAAGATATAGCGCTCGCCTCTGCCGATGGGAAAAGCAGGCTGTAGCCCGGTAGCGGATAGCCACCGTTTGACTTCAGCAATTTTGGGACCTTTCAATGCTGGTTTTGCAACCATTCCACTCGATTTGTCCAATTTTTATGTGTTTTTACCAGTTTTATCTGTTTCCCTTTTTCTTTACTTTTTTACTTTTTGTTAGTTCATTTTTTCATCTTTTTTTCAAAATTATGATTTTTTTAATTATTTGATTTTTTTGCGGAAAAACTTTCAATCTATTCATCTTCAGTCATGGCAGTACAACGAATACCAGAAATAAAAATTACATCCAGATTCGTAGACCACCTAGCGACGACTACAAGCACCGAAGCGAGCCGAAGGCGCGCCGCTGTCATCGCCCCTCCATCGCCGGAGCCGGGCACAACTTGTTGTAGTAGACAGTCGGGAAGCCGTCGTGCTAAGGCCCCATAGGACCAGCACCACAGAACAGCAACCGCCGCCGATGAAAAATAACATAGATCGGAAGGATCCAAATCGAAGACACACGAACGTAGACGAACAATGACGAGATCCAAACAAATCCACCAAGGATAGATATGCCGGAGACACACCTCCACACGCCCACCAACGATGCTAGATGCACCGCCGGAACGGGGGCTAGGCGGGGAGACCTTTATTCCATCTTCAGGGAGCCGCCGCCGTCTCGCCTTCCTGAGTAGGACACAAACCCTAGCAAGATTGAAAAAAAAACGATTAAAAACGGAGCCCTCCGGCCAGCCCTTGCAAGGATCCACCGCGCCTCCATGGCCCTAGGGCCACCGGAGACGAGGCGGATCTGCGCCGCCGCCGGCGAGAGGCATGAACCCTAACTTCCTTTCTTAGAGGAGGAGGAGGAGGCGGAGCCCTGGCTGTAGGCCGAGTCTACGTCTATGGTGGAAAGCATTGTTTAATTATTTGATATTAGTGTATAAACATTTTTTTTACAAATAGGATTCACCTGGCTTTTGTGAATAATGAGATAAACACACCATCGGTCACACAACTCACCAAAGATGAACAGTTCAGTCACACATCTCTCAACATGTTGTAAGGTACGTAGGACCAAGAGTTTTTTTAGGGGAACTTCTTGCCGCTTTACTTAAACAAAGTCTGGAATATCAGAAGAAATTACATCTAAGATAAAATCTGGTGGCGAAGCCAACCAAGTCTCGCATCGTTCCTCACTCACCCCTACCTTTGCTAACCTATGCGCGGCAACATTCCCAGAACGCCGAATCCAAGAGACCTTGAACTCCAGCAATGAGTTGAGCATGTCCTTGATGTCTTGCACCCAAGGCCCCAACGCAGAAAGATTCCTAGATGACTGGTTTATCATTTGCACCACTCCCTTGCTGTCCAGTTCAATGTGAGCACGCTGGACCTGAAGGTCCACAGCCATTTGAACAGCACTCCTGCAAGCCAATACTTCCGAAGCTTCGGGATCGGCAATGTGTGGAAAGTGATAGCAAGCTCCCGCCAAAAAGGCACCATGATGATTCCTTAGAACTGCCCCTCCTCCTCCTTTCCCACCATGCCTGGAAGTCGCGCCGTCTGAGTTGACCTTAATCCATCGCTCCGCAGGTGGCTCCCATTTCTGTATGATCTTGGGTTCCGTCTGCACCGGCCTTCGTTGATGCGCCAACGTCCAGTCCGTGATATGCATCCTGACAGCAGTCAATATTTCATGTGGAGAGGCGATCCTCTTCCCATCCCTAGCTTCATTTCTTGCCAACCACATCCCATACGTAGCCTGGATCATGGTCTCCCTCTCCTCTTCGGCTGCACCGGCGAACTAGCCAAGTAACCAGGAAGCTAGTGCGCTCTGGGAATCCATCTGACTCGGCGGGATCGCCACCGAAATTCCCAACTCCGACCGCAATATCTCCCAGAACTGAACTGAATATTGGCACGTCCAGAAGCGATGCAACAGCGTCTCCTCCCGACCGCACGCAACACAAAAAACACCCGGTTTTATTCGACGACGAAAGAGCTCAGACCCCACTGCCAAGCCATTACGGATCACCTGCCACATATGTATCTTAGCCTTTGCTGGAGCACTTGTTCCCCAAAGTGCTAGGTATCCCCTGTGCTTGTTAACCGAGCTTGAGGACTCCGGCTGTCCGGTCCTTGCCCTGTTGAGCGACATCCTAAGGTGATAAGTGAAGGAAATATGCCCTAGAGGCAATAATATAGTTATTATTTATTTCCTTATTTCATGATAATTGTTTATTATTCATGCTAGAATTGTATTAATCGGAAACATGATACATGTGTGAATACATAGACTAGACAAACAGAGTGTCACTAGTATGCCTCTACTTGACTAGCTTGTTAATCAAAGATGGTTATGTTTCCTAGCCATAGACATGAGTTGTCATTTGATTAACGGGATCACATCATTAGGAGAATGATGTGATTGACATGACCCATTCAGTTAGCTTAGTACCCGATCGTTTAGTATGTTGCTATTGCTTTCTTCATGACTTATACATGTTCCTATGACTATGAGATTATGCAACTCCCGTTTACCGGAGGAACACTTTGTGTGCTACCAAACGTCACAACGTAACTGGGTGATTATAAAGGTGCTCTACAGGTGTCTCCGAAGGTACTTGTTGGGTTGGCATATTTCGAGATTAGGATTTGTCACTCCGAATGTCGGAGAGGTATCTCTGGGCCCTCTCGGTAATGCACATCACATAAGCCTTGCAAGCAATGCAACTAATGAGTTAGTTGCGAGATGATGTATTACGGAACGAGTAAAGAGACTTGCCGGTAACGAGATTGAACTAGGTATTGGATACCGACGATCGAATCTCGGGCAAGTAACATACCGATGACAAAGGGAACAACGTATGTTGTTATGCGGTCTGACCGATAAAGATCTTTGTAGAATATGTAGGAACCAATATGGGCATCCAGGTCCCGCTATTGGTTATTGACCGGAGACGTGTCTCAGTCATGTCTACATTGTTCTCGAACCGTAGGGTCCGCACGCTTAAAGTCACGATGACAGTTTCTTTATGAGTTTATGTATTTTGATGTACCGAAGTTTGTTCGGAGTCCCGGATGTGATCATGGACATGACGAGGAGTCTCGAAATGGTCGAGACATAAAGATTGATATATTGGACGACTATATTCGG
Organism: Triticum dicoccoides; assembly: GCF_002162155.2. Taxonomy (NCBI): domain Eukaryota; kingdom Viridiplantae; phylum Streptophyta; class Magnoliopsida; order Poales; family Poaceae; genus Triticum; species Triticum dicoccoides. Next base: position 822,906,437 of record NC_041385.1, read on the forward strand.
ACACCGGAATTGTTCCGGGTGATTTC
>NC_041385.1:822906472-822906718 GCF_002162155.2 Triticum dicoccoides
CGGAGACGTGTCTCGGTCATGTCTACATTGTTCTCGAACCGTAGGGTCCGCACGCTTAAAGTTACGATGACAGTTTCTTTATGAGTTTATGTATTTTGATGTACCGAAGTTTGTTCGGAGTCCCGGATGTGATCATGGACATGACGAGGAGTCTCGAAATGGTCGAGACATAAAGATTGATATATTGGACGACTATATTCGGACACCGGAATTGTTCCGGGTGATTTCGGAGAAAACCGGAGTGCC
>NC_041385.1:822907134-822932309 GCF_002162155.2 Triticum dicoccoides
TTGGCGTGCCCCAAGGGGCCGGCCGGCCTCCCCCCTTGCTCCTTTATATACGGGGGCGGGGGGCACCCCATAGACACACAAGTTGATCTTCGTGGTCGTTCCTTAGCCGTGTGCGGTGCCCCCCTCCACGATATCACACCTCGGTCATATTGTAGCGGTGCTTAGGCGAAGCCCTGCGACGGTTGAACATCAAGATCGTCACCACGCCGTCATGCTGACGGAACTCTTCCCCGAAGCTTTGCTGGATCGGAGCTCGGGGTGCGTCATCGAGCTGTACGTGTGTCAAGAATTCGGAGGTGCCGGAGTAACAGTGCTTGGATCGGTTGGACCGGGAAGACGTACGACTACTTCCTCTACGTTGCGTCAACGCTTCCGCTTCGGTCTACGAGAGTACGTAGACAACACTCTCACCTCTCGTTGCTATGCATCACCATGATCTTGCGTGTGCGTAGGAATTTTTTTGAAATTACTACGTTCCCCAACAATAAGCAGATTTAACACTGAACAAACCATTCTTGGTGAAGTTCCATGCCAAAAAATCTTCAGTGGCCGGCCCCCCTACAGCTATCTGCTTGATATCCTCTTCATCATCAGGAGAGAACATAGCCTCCACTTTTTCCGTGTCCCAGCTTGTGCCTTCAGCCGTGAGCAAATCTGCTACTTTCAAGACTCGGGGAATAAACTCTTGGCCTAAAGGCTTCATGCTTCCAGTACGTGGGATCCAAGCATTGTGATGTATATTAATTTTTGCGCCATCTCTTATCCTCTAGACCAGTCCTTCTCTAGCAAATCCCTTCCGTGTAAAATGCTCCGGAACGTATATGATCCGGATGATGGGCATGTAGCCGACATGATCGAACTATCAGAGAGGTAGCGTGCCCTAAGCAATCTTGCGCACAGGGATGATGGGACTTGCAAGATGCGCCAAGCTTGCTTAGCCAGCAAAGCTTGGTTGAAAGCATCAGGATCGCGAAAGCCCATTCCTCCTCGTTTGCTAGCACACATTTTCTTCCAAGAGATCCAATGAACCTTCCGTTCACCATTCATTGCGCCCCACCAGAATTTCGAGGAAATTGAGGTCAGGTTCCGGTACATCTTCTTTGAGAGGCGAAAACAACTCATGGTGTGGGTTGGTGTCGATTGGAGCCCCGATTTTATGAGAACTTCTCTTGCTGCTATAGATAGCCCTTGCCCTTTCCATCCGCTAACTTTTCCTTTCGAGCTCTCTGTTACATGCTTAAACGTCCCATCTTTGGATCTCCCAATCTGTGTTGGTAGCCCGAGATAACGCTCACTTAAAGCTTCAGACCGAATGCCAATAACTTGCTTGATTTGCTCCTTGGACTCGTCCTGGCTGCCTTCACCGAAGAAGACCGAGGACTTCTGCAAGATAACTTCCTGCCCCGAAGCCTTTTCATACTTTGTCAGGATCTCTCTCAGTGCCTCCATGCTCTCCATGGTGCCCTCGAGGAAAACAATGCTATCATCTGCGAATAGTAGGTGAGTAATGGTGGGGCCAGTGCTCCCAAACGAAACTCCCTTGATCTTTTTGTCTTCCCGTGCTTTCTTAAGGAGTGCTGAAAAACCCTCCATACAAAATAAGAACAGGTAAGGCGACAGGGGGTCACCTTGACGGAGGCCACGAGAAGGACAAAAACTCCTAGAGCAACCTCCATTAAGTTTTACTGAAAATTTTGCCGATGTGACGCATCTCATGACCATAGAAACCCACAACGGGCTGAAGCCAAATTGCAACATCATCCGCTCCAAAAAACTCTACTCCACTCTGTCGTACGCTTTCATCATATCTAGCTTTACCGCGCACAAACACTTTTTCCTCTTCCTTGTCCGTATGGCATGAACACACTCATACGCCACGAGCACATTGTCTGTTATAAGACGTCCAGGGACGAAAGCGCTCTGCTCCTCTGATATGAGAATTGGGAGGACGCTCTTCAATCTGTTTGCCAAAACTTTAGTTGCTATCTTATATAAAACATTACAGAGGCTTATCGATCTGAACTGTGAAAGTAACTCCGGTGAGTTTACTTTAGGAATCATTACAATGATCGTAGCATTGAACGCTTCAGGTGTCATGGCTCCATTTAAGAGATCCCTAACAGCTTTGCACACATCACTTTTTAGCAACGACCAGTGTCGTTGGTAGAATAGGGCTGGAAGTCCGTCCGGGCCAGGCGCCTTTGTTGGTCCCATCTGAAAAAGGGCTACCTCAATCTCCTCATCTGAGATGGCGGACACTAATCTGTCGTTCATATCTGGACTGGTCGCATGAGCAATATTCTGTAGAAGAACATCAGCTTCGGCCGACCCCTCGGACGTGAAGAGTTGTTCATAAAAACATGCAGCCATTTCCCTCATCTCCTCATCGGTCGTACACTTTGACCCATCTTCCTTCCGGAGCGCCTTGATAGTGTTTTTTCTCTTCCTATGTGACGCACGGTTCTGGAAGTATTTTGTATTTTGGTCACCTGCCCGAAGCCAGTCGACCCTTGATCTTTGCATGTACAACAGCTCCTCCCTAGCATAAATCTCTCGCAGTTGCTCCTCAATGTCGCGGACCTCCAGTGAGAATCCCGTTTGAGCCGCCCAAGTTCTTGCATCCAGAAGCTGCGCTTTGAGCTTGGTGATTTGTCTCCGTATTGATCCAAACACTTCCCGTGCCCAAATCTGCATGTTTCCCGTCAACGAACCCAACCGGTTCCAAACTGCTTGTAACGTATGATCGCCCGTGGCCGCAGCTTCCCATGCTTCCTGAACCATGGCGTCGTATTTTTCATGCCTAGTCCAAGCCTCCTCGAACTGGAAAGGTCTAGGTCCCTTACTGTCCTGCCTTGGAGCTGTCTCCAACGCACGAACAAGGATAGCCTGATGGTCCGACTCCTCCGTTACCAAGTGTTCGACGCATGTTTCTGGAAAGAGATCCAGGAAACTAGCCGTGCACGTAGCCCTGTCAAGTCTGACCTGCACATTATCTCCACCATGACGCTTGTTGTCCCAAGTGTAAGGGTACCCTGAAAAACCCAAATCCGCAAGGCCGCAGTCGGCCAAACAGTCTCTAAAATCTTCCATCCGAGCAAAGGGCCGTGGATTACCGCCCAGCTGATCTGTTTGGAAAAGAGCTTCGTTATAATCACCTACACAAATCCACGATGAGTCATCTTGTGCCTTCAAGTATCTAATCGCATCCCACGATTTCTTCCGCAGTTTTGTCCTAGGTTCCCCGTAGAAACCAGTGAATCTACAGGTTTTGCCCTCCCAAACCATCTCCACATCGATGAAATATTGGCTCCATGGCCTGACTGTTACATGCACACTTTCCCTCCACCAAAGAGCCAAGCCTCCACTAAGGCCCTCACAGTCCACTGCCACTCCTTGTTTAAACCCTAGTCTCCACTTTAACCTATCCATCGCTCTCGCCTTCTTCTTTGTTTCGCAAAGAAAAACCACCACTGGGTTGTGCGACCGAATGAGGTCCCAAGGTTCGCCAACTGTCGAGTCCAACCCCAGTCCTCGACAGTTCCAGGCAAGGAAATTCATGGCGTTCGGCGGCCCCGCTCCTCGGGGTCCGCCACTCTATCATTATTTTCTGAGATACGATCAAACACCGAAGACGTCTTCTACCTCGTGTCGCGAATGAACGCATCATTTGTAGTCTGTTTGTCAGGATCATCCTTTGCTACCCAGTACTGCCTCGGTCCCCGCTTGCGACCCCCTTTGCCATGCCCTTGCCAAGCCTGAGAGTTATCAGTGTGCACTTGTCTATATTCCTGTCTTGGTTTCCTGATATATGTCCCCCTCCTCCTTCCATCCCCACGATCATATCTTCACGCATTCCTGGGAACCTCACTCCTTCTGTACTCATTTTGATAGTGCATGTCACCGTTATCTCCCATCCTCTCCCAGTTCCGCCCCCGAGAGCTACCTCCATACTGTTGTTCCTGCTGGTCGTACAGTTTATTTCTATAACCTCTTTCTCTCTTCTGTTCCAGCCCTTGCCTCAGATCAAACTCATTTTTACCATCAGATCGTGTCTTGTCCTTTAGAGGGATAGTAACTTCTGCCTTGTCGTGCTTTGAGCCCATACCAGTGCATGGCTCCACCGACTTGGAAAATTCTGCATGGAGGTTGCGTTTAGCTTGAACATCTCTCCTCTTGTCTCCCTGTCGCCCATGGTCACTGTCGCCAGGACGAGCAGTGCCCCTACTGTTATTGCTGCTGAAAGATTGGCCCTGAGATCCTTCCTTTACGTTGTTGTTTCGCCCCGGAGATGCTCTCAGCCATTCTCCCCACTGTGACGAGGAATCTACAGGCGGGTCACACACACCTCGAGCATGAACGAGCCTACCGCACTCAAAGCAAAAGTGGGGTATTTTCTCGTAGTGAAAATCAAACCAAACACGTGTCTTATCCTCCAGTGAAGTTCTCAGGTAAAATCCTCGCACCAGCGGTTCATAAACTGAAATTTTGACCCGAACCCTAAGGTTATTACCCCTTGCTAATCCCTCCTTGTCAACATCAACCTTCATTGTTTCACCAATCCAGTTGCCAAGCGCTCTACCAAAACTCTCTGTCCTCTTATCAGGAGGCAAATCATCCACTCGAACCCATACATCCACTTTATCAAAAACCATCTCTGACGGCCTCCTATTCCCTTCATACTCCTTTAGGATAAGAACATTGAAATCATATTGCCACGGTCCATTATTCATAGCATGTTTCCAGTCCCCCTCACTGCCAAAGTGTACCTCAAAGACATTAGAGCCCAGGTCCCTGAACCGGGCCTCTTTGTGTAGACCCCAAGCTCGTTGCATAGTTCTTTCCAGCGCACTCTTGATCATCGGTCTCGCCAAGCAAACCTTACCGACCGCCGCCCACTTGGGGATCTTTGGATTTGCCTCAACAGGCTCATCAAAAACCAGCCCCTCGGCCTCTTTATCCAACAGAACCATGCCACCCAATCTCGCCGAGAGACTCGATGTAGGATCCGGTGTTTTTCTCTCCACCGGGGATTTTGAGGATCCCCGGCTAGCAGAATCTCCCACCTTGCGAATTGGAGTGGCTGCTCCAATCCCTGACACCTCTGTTGATTTCTTGCTGCATGAGGCCGTCGCACCCGACGTCTTGGCCGGGGCTGCCAGCCTCCCTTTGTTCTCCGATGCCAATCTACCAGATGCCAGGTCAGGTGCCGCCGCCGCCTTGGGAGTTGCCATCTTCTTCTCACCGATCTTCCCCGTCGTCCCTGTTGTTTTCTCCGTCATTAGTTCCACCCCTAGCGGAAAAGGAACACCTCCGATCAGAGCCTAGGGCAGCGCGGTCGCCCCCTAGTCTCCACCGTAAGCTCTCTCACCCCCGAAGCCGAAACCCTAACCCTAGCACAGGTGGAAATCGCCAGGCGATCGCCTCCTGTCGCCTTAGCGCTTCGCTACGTGGTGGACCCTAGCATATGATCCATTACGTAGGACCAAGAGCTGAGGTGTCTTGCTTACTAGTCTTTTCTTTTGGCAAAAAGAAAAGACCCTGGCTATATTTGTTCAGGTCTTTGTGTGCATGGGAGGCTAATTGCTGGGCCAATCTTGTCGTTGCCAGGCTCGATGCATGCATCTGTATATGGTGCACCAGCTAATTTAGTGCCAACATGTTGGATAGATTAAGGCAATCGCCCAAGGGGCCTTGGTTTTCGTAGCTTTGATTCGGAGTACGTAGTAGCCACTAGACAAGAAACAACAAAGCACCAGTCCAGAATTTGGGTCTAGGATTCAAAAGTCTCAACTAACCTAGGACGGTATCCCCGTTTTGTCCTCCGGTCCACGGTTTGATGAGCCTGCACTTTGCCACTGTACCTATTAACAATGATGGATTGGACACAAGTGCATGACTGCTTGCAGCCGAAGGGACCTCTCTATGGCCTCTCCCAATGCATATGGAGTTAGAAATTGTACCCAGTGAAATTGAAATGATCGATCAAACAGCTTACTGTCAAATATAAGTTTTCTTAGAAAAAATAGGCTTCACCTAGCTTTATATATAAAGGGAATCGTCAAGTCCAGCAAGTCCGAATTGCGCAATGAATCCGAATAGTAACTTGATTATAATGAGTGAAAATGGGGCGTAAATTGCTATGCTAACATTGCATTGTATATTTCGCAAAGTCACTAGTCACTTGCCTTCACAAGCAAGAAGAAGGCACAAGGCTCCTCTGATAAGGAAAATAGAAAGAACGAAAGGGGCACTCTGACCTGGTTCATCGAGGTTTCAACCATAAAAAAACGATCATGGGGCACTCTGACCTGGTTCACCAAGGAGGCCACGACGTCCACGACTTCAACCACGCCCTTGGCTCCGGCTCCACTTGCTACTGCCGCCTCCATCCTTCCATCGACGGCACCGGCAGCACCCCACTTCGGCTCGTCCCCGGCCCCAGGCCCAGAAGAGCCCCACTCCGACTCGTCACCTGCAGCGACCCGGCCTGTGTCCTGGGCCTCCCTCGCCGACGAGGACAACGAGGATGACGAAGAAGAGTTGGCTCCGCTGACGCCGCCGGCTTCCAAAAGCCCGGTCTCTGCTGCTGACCCGACTCTTCCATGCGTTGGGAACGAGGAGGAGACGAGTGGTGGATGGCATGAGGTACTGCCTCGGCGCGGTCGGCGCTGTCAGGCGTCACCAACACCGGCATTTGCTCCTCGTCCCATCCCTGCCTGGCTCCACGGTCGATGTTGTCGATGCCTCGCCCCTGGACACCGTGCGGCAGTTTGCAGAGATCCCTTGCGATGCTCCCGTTGCTTGGAGAACGGACATTGGGCGCGTGGGTGCCGCAATCCTTGGCGTCCGCTCAGCTCTTTGGCATGCCTTGTCGCGCCACCAGTGTCTCGCCTCATCACCGAGAATTGTCGAGCTCCAGCTTCTTGTGGGGGTCCGATGAAATCCACTCCCCCCTACAAGGCGCTTCATCGAGGGTCCTAGGCGGCGATTGTATCTGATGATGTTGGCTCGGCACCCCCAACCGATGTGCTGCTGCAGTCCACTTTAGCAACTCAGGCCAAGTTGCTGATGCGTGTTGGGAGCTTTCTGGAGCGGGCGGAGGCGGCCCTGGACAAGCTCTCTCTTGTGTCGGCTGCGTTGCAGTCCACTCCTACGTCGCGTCCTCCTAGTCAGGTTGATGTCTTTAGTCAGGTTGATGTTGTTGGTGGCTCAACGGAGAACAGGGATGAAGAGCTCTATGGTTGTTTCTCCCCTCGAGTTGGGGACAACTTGTCGTCGATGTCTGCTGCTGTAAGCGAGGCCATCGCCGTGGTCGTCACCCCTGTGTCGCAGATTATGCCCGAGCTTCAACAACTATGTGTGAGACCTGCTTCACCTCAGCCTATGGAGCATGTGGAGGTCGTCTCGCTGGTGACCCCTGTTGAGGGGCATGATTCACCTAGGTCATGTGGGCAACTAGAAGCGTCCGGCTCCATCGTGTCAGTGGTATCTATGACTGATAATGTTGAGGCAGTCAAGATGTTGGCGTCTGATCCTTTGGAGCCCAGCCAGATGGTCGCCATTGTGGAGCGTGAAGGTTCCGATGTTACAATTACTCACTCGCACGAGACCGTTGGGCAGGTTTTTGTGCGTGACAAGGTCAATGATATTCTCTTCCAGATAGAGATTCACAACTTGCTCAAACGTTTGGAGGCGGCTAGCCTTGGATCTGGCAAGGTGATTGTTGAGGAGGCTCTCAGGAGCAAGAGAATGAAGAGTGGCGCCACAAGAAAGGCGTCCGCAACTGCTTGATGGATGGTCATCAGTCTCTTGGGTTGTCCTTATGGTCTGAGTTGTCAGCGCGGATTTGGTGGTGCACGTGGTCTTCGACCGTGTTATTCTTAGGGGTTTCTTTGCGGTGTAGCACTGTGAGGGTTGGTGGTCGCTATGTGTTGGGTATGGTTGTCGGGTTGATCGCGTGTTTACGGGGTTACATGCTCCGTGAGTAGTCCACGTGTGGTTGATCTGTATCGGTTTTCGCCCGGTTTTTCGTTGATTAACTGGGCAATTCTCTTCTGCTTAATTAATCGATGAGGCAAATCTTTTGCCTCCGTTTCGAAAAAAAAAACGATCATTGATCGTATTCTTACAGCATATGCAAATACTCCAGTAAATGGAGTATATGGCAACTATCGACGAAGGTAATTATGCATGCAAGAAGAACAATATCTGCATGCCCGCCAGTAAATGGATCTTCATCTCGCTCAAAATAATACATGGTCAATTCTCCTACCTTGCAGATGCACATCGACGCCTCAAATATTTCAGCATGCCCTCCAGTAAATGGATCTGATGCACAAGCTGTCAAGCTTACTTGCTGTAGCTTGCACGGTGAAGGGCGCGTGCGCACTGCGCGTCGATCGATCTCCTCAATGGCGCCGGCCCCTTCCCTCGCTGCATCCGCGAATGACGACCACAACGCGCCACCATCAGCGCGGGAAGTGGTCTGACCATGGTGCTCTGGCAGCGGCGACGTCGCGGTTGGGGACGAGGAAGGCGAGGGCGAGCAGCGCGAGCATGAGCGCCACGGGGACGAGCAGAAGCAGCGACGGCGGCGGCGGCAGTGGGGGCAGCAGCAGCGGGAGCAGGAGGAGCGCCGCCGCCGCCCCCGCCACGAGAAGCGTCGTCGTCGCCACGCTCCCTTCCATATCTCGAGCCAGCTTGCTCCCTTCCACGAGCAGACGCACAAAGCTTGTCCTACCTATGACATCCTAGGATGCTATAGTGCACACGTCGCCCTCAGTATGACAAATTATCCAACCTGCCTGCGTATACGTACCGTGAATGATGACTGCGGGAGCGTTCAATGCACCTAGCTGGCTGGAGAGACCCAGCTCAGCTAACTTTTATGGCATCACATGCATTGTAACCCCCCAGATCAGATAAACATGCACTGTAACTGGGTACTCCCTATATATGTTTGCTCCAACTCTTACCACTCCTTAACCCCTTCATTATGCCCCCTATCTAACTATAACCGCTAGCTGATACAAAAAAATAGTCTGAGCAAAATTAGTTTGTTTTTGACAACAAAAAATTGTTCAGCAAGCAATACAGGACTAGGCGATGCAAAATTGATGTCGTTGGAATTCTATTAAAACTCACTTTGCAATGGTACCAAACTTGTAGTCTACTGATTGTGGGACACCAAACTTGTATAGTAGTAGTAAAACTATAACCGCTAATCATAATCGTACATGTTTACATTTCTAGACCGAGGGGATAGTTTCACACGCACAAATATACAACTGAGGAGAGAGACGTGCATGAGGCCAGATTCACTTCACCTGACCGACCGGGTGCAGGTGTTCATACCTGGATTGCCAACCCAACAAGCTGCAAGTGGCCTTGCTTTTCAAAGGATCATCAACACACACACACACACATCCCCAGCCAGGTAATATTTAACATATACTAATACTACTACTACGACGCTAGCTTGTTGGTCCTCGTTACATTATGCAGTGACCAGTGAGCCATATCTATATATTATCCATGCAGCAGTCAGGCCCTCTCAAAAGCTGTTACTTTATCCTGATACAATGAACCGAACCTTAGATACTACCAGCACAAACCACGGACCGCGGACAAGTGGTAGTCTTAAATAACAGCTGATCTACATGGTGGATGAGGAGTACAAATATGTTAGAATTCTCGAAGAGAATCGATTCTACTCCGAATCTTGGAATAAAAATGGGACGGTCGTACCATATACCCTTCTTTTACGCTATAGTAGAAAACCGGGCTTTGGTTCAGGCCCGGCCAGCCCATTAGTCCCCGTTCAGCCCAGAACCGGGACCCATGGGGCATAGGTCCCAGTTCGTGAGGCCAGGGGGTTGGCCGGGCCATTGTGGGGCATTGGTCCTGGTTCATCTGGCATCTTTGGTCCCGGTTCGAGGCTCGAACCGGGACCAATGTGCCTCGCTTCTGGCCACCACCATTGGTCCCGGTTGGTGGCTTGAATTGGGACCAAAGGGTGTCCTTTAGTCTCGGTTCCAGTCACGAATCGGGACCAATGATATGCCTATATATACCCCTTGCCCGCGAGCAGAGCAGTGGAGTGCACTGTTTTTTTGGGCGAGGTGTGTTGTGCTCTAGCTCATCTCCTATGCAGATGAGGTGTTCGATGAAATGCCTGAGCCACACTTAAGCTTTCTCCTCTCGAAGCTCCTTGTCCAAGCTTCATTTTCCTCGAGATTTGTCTAGGTTTGGTGGTTCGTCCTGTCCCGTCCCCGTCCTTATCGCCGTTGATCGCCCGCGCCGATCTCGTCGCCTGCACCACCGTGGTGAGCCTCTTGATCTTATATTCTTTCTAAAAAAAAGTTCTTACTTGTATGATTTAGATAGATACTTGTGTAGTTTTCTTACTTATTATTGTTTGTTATTATATAGTGCGATGGTTTTGGTATCCGCCTCCATCGGCCCTCGTCTTGTCTATGATTCAGATGTGGTATATATATTTTATTTTATAACATTAGTTTCATTCAATGTTTATGACAATTATGCCGAGCAACGTGACATATATTTTTTTATCTAGGAGGTGTGTGAACCGGAAATTCCAACCGACCCTATTGTCGAGAGGTTAAATTTAGTTGAAGAAGAAAACAATTACTTGAAGGAAAAATTGAAAAAAATTGAGGAGGAGAAGATGATATTGGAGTTGCATGTTGCGGATGTCGTCGATGACCACAAGATCAAGATGGATGCAATGCGCTTGAAGATTAGAAAGATTAGAAAATATGTCATTCATACTGAGGCTTGGTATCATTATGCCGTTGGATCAATTGTTACCTTGGTTGCGGTTATGATCGCATTTGTTGTTGCATTGAAATGTTTTACATAGTTTCAATGTATGGTTTAATTAGATGCTCTGAAGAGCTATATGTTGTTCAATGAGAACTATGTATGTACTTTGGATTTAATGTGATGATAAACTTCTATTAATTTGGTCACTTATATATTCATGATGTACGCAGAGATGAACCGACAATGGATGTACGGTAACAGATGCACCTCCGAGTACATTAAGGGCGTGAATAATTTTCTCGCAGTGGCTGAGGCAAACAAGCAGAATGGTTTTATGTGTTGTCCATGCCCTATATGTGGGAATACTAGGTCTTACTCTGACTCGAAAACCCTTCACACCCACCTTCTTTATAAGGGTTTCATGCCACACTATAATGTTTGGACCAAGCACGGAGAAAGAGAGGTTATGATGGAAGACAGCGAAGAAGAAGAAAAAGATGACAACTATGTGCCCCCTGAATATGGTGATGCTGCAACGAGGGAAGCTGAAGAGGCTGCAATGGGGGAAGCTGAAGATCAAGAGGAACCAGACGATGTGCCCGACGATGATCTTCGCCGGGTCATCGTTGATGCAAAGAGACAGTGCGAAGTGTAAAGGAGAAGCTGAAGTTCGATCGCATGTTAGAGGATCACAAAAAAGGGTTGTACCCCAATTGCAAAGATGTCAACACAAAGCTCGATACTGTACTAGAATTGCTACAATGGAAGGCAGAGAATGGTGTGCCTGACAAAGGATTTAAGAAGCTACTGAAAATATTGAAGAATAAGCTCCCGAAGGATAACGAATTGCCCGACAGTACGTATGCAGCAAAGAAGGTTGTATGCCCTATAGGATTGGAGGTGCAAAAGATACATGCATGCCCTAATGACTGCACCCTCTACCGCCGTGCGTACGAGGATTTGAATGCATGCCCGGTATGTGGTGCATTGCGGTACAAGATTAGTCGAGATAACCCTAGTGATGTTGACGGCGAGCGCCCCAGGAAGAGGGTTCCTACCAAGGTGATGTGGTATGCTCCTATAATACCATGGTTAAACGCCTGTTCAGAAACAAAGAGCATGCCAAGTTGATGCGATGGCACAGAGAGGACCGTAAGAAAGACGGGAAGTTGAGAGCACCCGCTGATGGGTCGCGGTGGAGAAGAATCGAGAGAAAGTACTGGGAGGAGTTTGCAGGTGACGCAAGGAACGTATGGTTTGGTTTAAGCGCAGATGGTATTAATACTTTTGGGGAGCAGAGCAGCAATCACAGCACCTGGCCCGTGACTCTATGTATCTATAATCTTCCTCCTTGGTTGTGCATGAAGCAGAAGTTCATTATGATGCCAGTTCTCATCCATGGTCCTAAGCAACCTGGCAATGACATTGATGTGTACCTAAGGCCATTAGTTGAAGAACTTTTACAGCTGTGGATTGGAAATGGTGTACGTGTGTGGGATGAGCACAAACAGGAGGATTGACCTGCATGCATTGCTGTTTGTAACCATCAATGATTGGTCTGCTCTCAATAACTTTTCAGGTCAGACAAACAAGGGATACCACACATGCACGTACTGTTTAGATAACACAGAAAGTATATACCTGGACAAATGCAGGAAGAATGTGTACCTGGGGCATCGTCGATTTCTTCCGACCAACCATCAATGTCGAAAGAAAGGCAAGTCTTTCAAAGGCGAGATAGATCACCAGAAGAAGCCCGCCATGCGTACCGGTGATCACGTACTTGCTATGGTCAATGATTTAAAATTAATCTTCGGAAAGGGTCCCGGCAGGTCCTTAAGTAAATTCTTATGGGCAAATTCTGGAAGGTCCTTAAGTAAACGTTTCAACTCTTCATAACCCAAAAGCAAACTAAGTTCATTATAATGTGCAAGGGAAATCAAATCATCACAATTTTTGGACATGATTCGGTCATGAAACAATTTGCATTGGAGATGTAAATGACCACGTTCATTGCAAAGTTCACAAGTACGGCAAAGGAATTTTAAATTTTCAGCACTCACACCTAGCCTTTCTTGCAACCATTTAGTTTCTAAATGCTTATGTCTCTTGCAATAAATATCTTCTCTATTTGGTGTGTTCATCCAAACATGCACTCCACAAAAGTTGACATGCTCATAAGAGATATTTTCATCATGACTAGAGCAATCATCATTAATACTATGGATATTCAAGGAGTTTATACTAACAACATTGCAATCATGCTTATCATTCAAAGATTTAGTATCAAGCATTTTAATGCACTCTTCTTCTAGCACCTGAGCACAATTTTCCTTTCCATCAAACTCACGAAAGATATTAAAAAGACGAAGCGTATGAGACAAACTCAATTCCATTTTCTTTTGTAGTTTTCTTTTATAGACTAAACTAGTGATAAAACAAGAAACAAAAATATTCGATTGCAATATCTAAAGATATACCTTCAAGCACTAACCTCCCCGGCAACGGCGCCAGAAAATAGCTTGATGTCTACTACGCAACCTTCTTCTTGTAGACGTTGTTGGGCCTGAAAGTGCACAGGTTTGTAGGACAGTAGCAAATTTCCCTCAAGTGGATGACCTAAGGTTTATCAATCCGTAGGAGGCGTAGGATGAAGATGGTCTCTCTCAAACGACCCTGCAACCAAATAACAAAAAGTATCTTGTGTCCCCAACACACCCAATACAATGGTAAATTGTATAGGTGCACTAGTTCGGCGAAGAAATGGTGATACAAGTGCAAAATAGATAGTAGATATAGGTTTTTGTAATCTGAAATAATAAAAACAGCAAGGTAACTAATGATAAAAGTGAGCATAAACGGTATTGCAATGATAGGAAACAAGGCCTAGGGTTCATACTTTCACTAGTGCAAGTTCTCTCAACAATAATAACATAGATAGATCATATAACAATCCCTCAACATGCAACAAAGAGTCACTCCAAAGCCACTAATAGCGGAGAACAAATGTAGAGATTATGGTAGGGTACGAAACCACCTCAAAGTTATTCTTTCGGATCGATCTATAAAAGAGTTCGTACTAGAATAACACCTTAAGACACAAATCAACCAAAACTCTAATGTCACCTAGATACTCCATTGTCACCTCAAGTATCTGTGGGCATGATTATACGATATGCATCACACAATCTCAGATTCATCCAACCAACACAAAGTACTTCAAAGAGTGCCCCAAAGTTTCTACCGGAGAGTCAAGAACGTGTGCCAACCCCTATGCATAGGTTCATGGGCGGAACCCGCAAGTTGGTCACCAAAACATACATCAAGTGGCACATGATATCCCATTGTTACCACAGATAAACACGGCAAGACATACATCAAGTGTTCTCATAAAAGACTCAATCCGATAAGATAGCTTCAAAGGGGAAACTCAATTCATCACAAGAGAGTAGAGGGGGAGGAACATCATAAGATCCAACTACAATAGCATCTCGGGATACATCAAGATCGTGCCATAGAGGGAACACGAGAGAAAACACGAGAGAGAGAGATCAAACACATAGCTACTGGTACATACCCTCATCCCCGAGGGTGAACTACTCCCTCCTTGTCATGGAGAGCGTCGGGATGATGAAGATGGCCACCGGTGATGGGTTCCCCCTCCGGCAGGGTGCCGGAACGGGCTCTCGAGAGGTTTTTGTTGGCTACAGAGGCATGCGGCAGCGGAACTCCCGATCTATCTTGATTTCTGATGGTTTTAGGGTACGTAGGGTTATATAGGCGAAAGAAGTCGGTCGGGGGGTGCTCGAGGGGTCCACGAGACAGGGGGCCGTGCCCTATAGGGGGGGGCTATCTCCTGGGCTCCTCGAGGATCTTCTGACTTCATCTCCAAGCCTCCAGGATGATAATCTTCCAAAAAACACATTGCCGAAGGTTTCATTCCGTTTGGACTCCGTTTGATATTCCTTTTCTTCGAAATGTTGAAATAGGCAATAAAACAACAATATGGGTTGGGCCTCCGGTTAGTAGGTTAGTCCCAAAAAATGATATTAATGTGTAAAATAAAGCCCATAAACATCCAAAAGGGGTAATATAATAGCATGGAACAATCAAAAATTATAGATACGTTGGAGACGTATCAAGCATCCCCAAGCTTAATTCCTGCTCATCCTCGAGTAGGTAAATGATAAAAACATAATTTTTGATGTGGAATGCTACCTAGAATAATTCTCAATGCAATTTTCTTTATTGTGGCATGAATGTTCAGATTCAAATGATTCAAAATAAAAGTTCATATTGATAAAAGAAATAGTAACACTTCAAGCATACTAATCAAAGTAATCATGTCTTCTCAAAATAACATGGCAAAAGAAAGTTCATCCCTACAAAATCATATAGTTAGGCTATGCTTCATTTTCGTCACACAAAGATGTTCCCAACTTCTATACCCCCGATGACAAGCCAAGCAATTGTTTCATACTTAAATAATCTCAAACTTTTTCAATCTTCACGCAATACATGAGCGTGAGCCATGGATATAGCACTATGGGTGAAATAGAATATGATGATGGGGATTGTATGGAGAAGACAAAAAAGGAGAAAGTCTCACATTGACGAGGATAATCAACGGGCTATGGAGATGCCCATCAATGGATGTCAACATGAGGAATAGGGATTGCCATGCAACGGATGCACTAGAGCTATAAATGAATGCTCAATAAAAGAAAACTAGTGGGTGTGCATCCAACTTGCCTGCTCACGAAGACCTAGGGCATTTGAGGAAGCCCATCGTAGGAATATACAAGCCAAGTTCTATAATGAAAAAAATTCCCACTAGTATGAAAAAGACAACTTATGAGACTCACTATATGAAAAACATGGTGCTACTTTGAAGCACAATATATGAGACTCACTACATGAAGAACAAGGTGCTACTTTGAAGCAGAAGTGTGGAAAAAGAGATAGTAACATTGCCCTTTTATTTTTTTATTTTATTTTTCTTTTTCTTTTTCTTCTTTTTTCTTTTTTTTCCCTTTTTTTGGGCCTTTCTTTTTTTTCTTTTGGCCTTTCTTCTTTTTTTAAATTTTTTTTCTTTCTGGGCAATGCTTTAATAATGATGATCATCACACTTCTATTGATTACAACATATGAATTACAACTCGAAACTAGAACAAGATATGACTCTATATGAATGCCTCCGATGGTGTACCGGGATGGTGCAATGAATCAAGAGTGACATGTATGAAAAATAATGCATGGTGGCTTTGCCACAAATACGATGTCAACTACATGATCATGCAATGGCAATATGACAAAAGTAAAGTATGTCATGATGATGAAGAACGAAACGGTGGAAAGTTGCATGGCAATATATCTCGGAATGGCTATGGAAATGCCATAATAGGTAGGTATGGTGGCTGTTTTGAGGAAGATATAAGGAGGTTTATGTGTGATAGAGTGTATCGTATCACGGGATTTGGATGCACCGGCGAAGTTTGCACCAACTCTCAAGGTGAGAAAGGGTAATGCACAGTACCGAAGAGGCTAGCAAAGGCGGAAAGGTAAAAGTGCGTATAATCCATGGACTCAACATTAGTCAAAAGAACTCATATACTTATTGCAAAAATTTAGAAGTCATCAAAAACCAAGTACTATGCGCATGCTCCTAGGGGGATAGATTGGTAGGAAAAGACCATCGCTCATCCCCGACCGCCACTCATAAGGATGCACAAGCCAGGTACACTTCATGTTTCAAATTTGTTACACGACTTTAACCATACGTGCATGCTACGGGACTTGCTAACTTCAACACAAGCATTCTTTAAATTCATAATCACCCAACTAGCATGACCTTAATATCACTACCTCCATATCTTAAAACAATTATCAAGTATCAAATTGATCATAGCATCCAATTCAATTTCTATGATAGTTTTTATTATACCCAACTTGGATGCCTACCATTCTAGGACCAATTTATAACCATAGCAAATACCATGCTGTTCTAAAAGACTCTCAAAATAATAAAAGTGAAGCATGAGAGACTAGCAATTTCTACAAAATATAACCACCGCCATGCTCTAAAAGATATAAGTGATGCACTAGAGCAAATGACAAACTACTCCGAAAGAGATAAGTAAAGATCAATGAGTAGTCTAATAATTGTGCAACTATGTGAAGACTCTCTAACATTAAATAATTTCATATCTTGGTATTGTAGCAAGCAAAAAAAATGACATTGCAAGGATAGCACAACTCATGTGAAGAAGCAAAAACTTAGGCTCAACCGATACTAACCGATGGTTGTTGAATAAGAAAAGTGGGATGCCTACCGGGGCATCCCCAAGCTTAGATGCTTGAGACTTCTTGAAATATTATCTTGGGGTGCCTTGGGCATCCCCAAGCTTGAACTTTTGTGTCTCCTTAATTCTTCTCATATCATGCTTTCTCTTTTTATCAAAAGCTTCATCCACAACAAACTCAACAAGAACTCATGAGATAGGTTAGTATAAACCAATACAAAACCTTATCATTTTCTACTGTAACAAATCACTAAAATTATTATTCAACATTGCATACTAAATGCCTCTGCATATTTAATACTCCTATCCTCAAATAGAATCATTAAACAAGCAAACATATGCAAACAATGCAAACATAACAGCAATCTGTCAAAATAGTACAGTCTGTAAAGAATGCAAGATTCATCATACTTCCCTAACTCCAAAAATTATGAAATAAAATTCCCACTGTAATAAATTTATCAGAGATCATTATGCAAAAAGTTTCAACATTATATCATTCTCTGACTCTGTTTTCAAACAGCAACATGTATAATAGCAAAATAAGCATGGCAAAGGTTATCCTTGACTTTTTTATTGAAACTAAAGATGCAAAACATTATTCTAAATAACAGCAAGCAAAAACTAACAAGAGAAAATGACGTCCAAGCAAAACACATATCATGTGGTGAATAAAAATATAGCTCCAAGTAAAGTTACCGATAAACGAAGACGAAAGAGGGGATGCCATCCGGGGCATCCCCAAGCTTAGGCTCTTGTCATTCCTTATTCCATAGTCCATCGAATCTTCACCCAAAACATGAAAACTCCACAACACAAAACTCAACAGAAAACTCGTAAGCTCCGTTAGTATAAGAAAATAAAACCACCACTTAGGTACTGTAATGAACTCATCCTAAATTCATATTGGTGTAATATCTACTGTATTCCAACTTACCGATGGTTCATATCCTCCGATACTACTCATAGATTCATCAAAATAAGCAAACAACACATGAAAAACAGAATCTGTCAAAAACAGAACAGTCTGTAGTAATCTGTATCAAACGTATACTTATGGAACTCCAAAAATCCTACCAAATTAGGAAGTCCTAAGAAATTCGTGTACCAACCCAGAGCAAAAAGAATCAGATCAAGAGCACGTTTCTGTGAATTAATAAAACTAATTTACTCGGTGCAAAAGTTTTTGATTTTCAGCAGGATCAACACTACTATCACCGTAAGCTATCCTAAAGGTCTTACTTGGCACTTTATTGAAACAAAAGATATAAAACATGATTAATACAGTAGCATAATCATGTGGACACACAAAAACAGTAAGGGTAAATATTGGGTTGTCTCCCAACAAGCGCTTTTCTTTAATGCCTTTCTAGCTAGGCATGATGATGACAATGATGCTAACATAAAAGATAAGAATTGAAACAGAACGGGAGCATCATGAAGCATATGACTAGCACATTTAAGCCTAACCCACTTCCTATGCATAGGGATTTTGTGAGCAAACAACTTATGGGAACAATAATCAACTAGCATAGGAAGGTAAAACAAGCATAGCTTCAAAAATTTAAGCACATAGAGAGGAAACTTGACATTATTGCAATTCCTACAAGCACATTTTCCTCCCTCATAATAATTTTAAGTAGCATCATGAATTAATTCAAAAATATAAACAGCACCTAAAGCATTCTTTTCATGATCTACAAGCATAGAAAATTTACTACTCTCCACATAAGGAAAATTCTTCTCATTCGGAATAGTGGGAGTATCATAAGAGACCTTAACACTAAAAATTGTTTCCACATTAAAAGGGTAATGTTCAGAAAAAGAGTAATCATATTCATGACAAGATTTGTAAATATAATCATCACTACTTTTTATAGCATAAGTTTCATCACAATAATCATCATAAGTAGCAACTTCGTTCTCATCATTATCGATTGAAACCTCTCCCAAGATGTAGAATCACTAAATAAAGTTGACACTCTTCCAAATCCACTTTCATATTCATCACAATAAGATTCAACATCCTCCAAAATAGTGGGATCACTACTTCCTAAAGTTGACACTCTTCCAAACCCACTTTCATCAATATAATCATCATAAGTAGGAGGCATGCTATCATCATAACAACTTTGCATATCAAAACTTGGGATGCTAAAAATACCATCTTCACTAAATATAGCATCCCCAAGCTTGGGACAAACATTAATTTCAGCAAATATATTCTCAAATATTTCCTCCTCATCAAACATAGCTTCCCCAAGCTTGGGCCCTTTCATATCATATGCATAATCACTCTCATCATTAATAATATTGATAGCACCAATAGTATAGCAATTATCATCATCACAATGAGTAGTAGGAGCAACATCATTTGGGAGGGATACCTTTCTACCTTTGTTGCTCCTTCTTTTCTTTTTCTTCCTCACATTATGTGTGGGTTCAACCTTCCTCTTTGAGCTCTTTATATATGAGATTGGCTAAATGGAAAGCTCCTCCTTGTTACCTGATTCATCATAAGAAATAATAGGAGGATATTGGGAAGTCTCTTCCCTTTCATTAGTATTCTCATCATCTCCTATTTGCTTTCTTTTCTTTAGGTAATTGGCAATATAAGGATTTTCAATTCAATTCTCCGCACAAAACAAATAAATCTTTTCTAGATCAATATCAAGGAATTTCTTATGGGAAAATTCTGGAAGGTCCTTAAGTAAACGTTTCAACTCTTCATAACCCAAAAGCAAACTAAGTTCATTATAATGTGCAAGGGAAATCAAATCATCACAATTTTTGGACATGATTCGGTCATGAAACAATTTGCATTGGAGATGTAAATGACCACGTTCATTGCAAAGTTCACAAGTACGGCAAAGGAATTTTAAATTTTCAGCACTCACACCTAGCCTTTCTTGCAACCATTTAGTTTCTAAATGCTTATGTCTCTTGCAATAAATATCTTCTCTATTTGGTGTGTTCATCCAAACATGCACTCCACAAAAGTTGACATGCTCATAAGAGATATTTTCATCATGACTAGAGCAATCATCATTAATACTATGGATATTCAAGGAGTTTATACTAACAACATTGCAATCATGCTTATCATTCAAAGATTTAGTATCAAGCATTTTAATGCACTCTTCTTCTAGCACCTGAGCACAATTTTCCTTTCCATCAAACTCACGAAAGATATTAAAAAGACGAAGCGTATGAGACAAACTCAATTCCATTTTATTTTGTAGTTTTCTTTTATAGACTAAACTAGTGATAAAACAAGAAACAAAAAGATTCGATTGCAATATCTAAAGATATACCTTCAAGCACTAACCTCCCCGGCAACGGCGCCAGAAAATAGCTTGATGTCTACTATGCATCCTTCTTCTTGTAGACGTTGTTGGGCCTGCAAGTGCACAGGTTTGTAGGACAGTAGCAAATTTCCCTCAAGTGGATGACCTAAGGTTTATCAATTCGTAGGAGGCGTAGGATGAAGATGGTCTCTCTCAAACAACCCTGCAACCAAATAACAAAAAGTATCTTGTGTCCCCAACACACCCAATACAATGGTAAATTGTATAGGTGCACCAGTTCGGTGAAGAGTTGGTGATACAAGTGCAAAATAGATGGTAGATATAGGTTTTTGTAATCTGAAATAATAAAAAAAGCAAGGTAACTAATGATAAAAGTGAGCGTAAACGGTATTGCAATGATAGGAAACAAGGCCTAGGGTTCATACTTTCACTAGTGCAAGTTCTCTCAACAATAATAACATAGATAGATCATATAACAATCCCTCAACATGCAATAAAGAGTCACTCCAAAGCCACTAATAGCGGAGAACAAACATAGAGATTATGGTAGGGTACGAAACCACCTCAAAGTTATTCTTTCGGATCGATCTATAAAAGAGTTCGTACTAGAATAACACCTTAAGACACAAATCAACCAAAACCTAATGTCACCTAGATACTCCATTGTCACCTCAAGTATCCGTGGGCATGATTATACGATATGCATCACACACTCTCAGATTCATCCAACCAACACAAAGTACTTCAAAGAGTGCCCCAAAGTTTTTACCGGAGAGTCAAGAACGTGTGCCAACCCCTATGCATAGGTTCATGGGCGGAACCCGCAAGGTGGTCACCAAAACATACATCAAGTGGCACATGATATCCCTTCGTCACCATAGATAAACACGGCAAGACATACATCAAGTGTTCTCATAAAAGACTTAATCCGATAAGATAACTTCAAAGGGGAAACTCAATTCATCACAATAGAGTAGAGGGGGAGAAACATCATAAGATCCAACTACAATAGCAAAGCTTGGGATACATCAAGATCGTGCCATAAAGGGAACACGAGAGAGAACACGAGAGAGAGAGAGATCAAACACATAGCTACTAGTACATACCCTCAGCCCCGAGGTGGAACTACTCCCCTCCTTGTCATGGAGAGCGCCGGGATGATGAAGATGGCCACCGGTGATGGGTTCCCCCTCTGACAGGGTGCCGGAACGGGCTCCCGAGAGGTTTTTGGTGGCTACAGAGGCTTACGGCGGTGGAACTCCCGATCTATCTTGATCTCTGATGGTTTTAGGGTACGTAGGGTTATATAGGCCAAAGAAGTCGGCCGGGGGGTGCTCGAGGGGTCCATGAGACAGGGGGCGCCCCCCTATCTCCTGGGCTCCTTGAGGATCTTCTGACTTGATATCCAAGCCTCCAGGATGATAATCTTTCAAAAAAACACGTTGCCGAAGGTTTCATTCCGTTTGGACTCCGTTTGATATTCCTTTTCTTCGAAATACTGAAACGGGCAATAAAACAACAATATGGGCTGGGCCTTCGGTTAGTAGGTTAGTCCCAAAAAATGATATAAATGTGTAAAATAAAGCCCATAAACATCCAAAAGGGGTAATATAATAGTATGGAACAATCAAAAATTATAGATACGTTGGAGACGTATCAATGCACGTGACGAAGAACCTTTGCGTGAACCTGCTAGGCTTCTTGGGCGTGTATGGGAAGAGAAAAGATACACCGGAGGCACGGGAGGACATGCAATGTTTGCACGAAAAAGACGGCATGCCTCCAAAGCAGTATGAAGGTCCTGTCAGCTATGCTCTTACCAAAGAAGAGAAGGAAATCTTCTTTGAATCCATGCTCAGTATGAAGGTCCCGTTTGTCTACTCGTCGAATATAAAGGGAATAATAAATATGGTAGAGAAAAAGTTCTAGAACTTAAAGTCTCATGACTGCCACGTGATTATGACGCAACTGCTTCCGGTTGCATTGAGAGGGCTTATACCAGAAAACGTTCGACTAGACATTGTGAAGCTATGTTTATTCCTCAATGCAATCTCTTAGAAGGTGATCGATCCAGAAATCCTACCAAGGTTAAGGAGTGATGTGGCGCAATGTCTTGTCAGTTTCGAGCTGGTGTTCCCACCATCCTTCTTCAATATCAAGACGCACGTCCTAGTTCATCTAGTCGACTAGATTGTCATTCCGGGCCCCGTATTTCTACACAATATGTTTCCCTTTGAGAGATTCATGGGAGTCCTAAAGAAATATGTCCGTAACCACGCTAGGCCAGAAGGAAGCATCTCCATGGGCCATCAAACAAAGGATGTCATTGGGTTTTGTGTTGACTTCATTCCTGACCTTAAGAAGATAGGTCTCCCTCAATCGCGGTATGAGGGAAGACTGAGTGGAAAAGGCACGCTGGGAGGGGGCTCAATAATATGTAGGGATGGGCATTCTTGGTCTCAAGCACACTACACAGTTCTACAGAATTCTACCTTGGTGACACCATATTTCGATGAACACAAGAACATTCTTCGCTCCAAACACCCAGACCAGTGTGACGACTGGATTACATGTGAACACATCAGGACTTTCGGCAGTTTGTTGCAAACACGTCTCAGGGGTGACAACACTGTTTCTGATGACCTGTACTCGTTGGAGAGGGAACCATCTTCGACTGTAATGACTTACAAAGGGTACGAGATAAATGGGAATACATTTTACAGGATCGCCAAGATCAAAATAGCACCAACCAAAACAGTGGTGTCCACTTTGATGCAGCAACCAAGAGGGGAAATGACACATATTATGGTTACAAAGTGGACATATGGGGCTTGAGTATGGACATGATTTTAAGGTCCCTTTGTTTAAGTGCAAATGGGTCAATCTGTCAGGAGGCGGGGTACAAGTAGACCCACGGTAGGGAATGACAATAGTGGATCTGAACAATCCTGGGTACAGACGAACCATTCGTCCTAGCCAATGATGTGGCGCAGGTTTTCTATGTGAAGGACATGTCTACCAAACCGACAAAACAAAAATATAAGGAAGCGGATATGTATACATCATACTATGAGCCAAAGCGCCACATGGTTCTTTCAGGAAAAAGAGACATATGGGATTGGAGGGCAAGACAAACATGTCTGAAGATTATGAAAAGTTTCATGAAATTCCTCCCTTCAAAGTCAAGGCTGACCCAAGCACCCTATTAAACAATGAAAATTATCCATGGTTACGGCACAATAAGTAAAGGACACAAGCGAAGAAAAAGTGAAGACTTTCTATCCACAACTATGAACAAATGAAATCCCTTTGTAACAGATGAGTTTTCATCCGAACCCTGATACTACCAAAGAGATTGTCTGTTTTGTAAACGAAGTGCATCCAGTTTTTGTCGTAACCCTCTCAACTTTTTAGCACATGCTATGTGGGTGAAATGATGATAACATGCCAACTTTCAACCTTTTTAGAGTTCATTTGTAGTGCTTTTCAATTTAAGGGCCATTTAGTTGAAAGAATGAACTAATAGCAAAAACAATGAACTAATAGCAAAAAGAATGAACTAAAAATAATCAATTACAATATTCTGTTATGATGAACTAAAACAAAACTATAGTATCCTTCAATAGCAAAAAGAATCAACTAAAAAGCTTTTATAAAACTCCAATAGCAGAAGGAATCAACTCAAAAAACTTTTATAAATCTCTAGTATTATTGAAACTAAAATTATATAAAATTTATGCAACCAAAATTATCAAAGTATTTTCTGTTCAAAACATTAAAAGCAAAAAGAATTTTCATAAAGAAATTTTTTGCTAGAAACTTTAATAGCAAAAAGAATTATCATAAAGAATTTTTTAGTTAGAAACTAAAATAACAAAATCTGTTTATGAATATAATGATAAAATACAATAATATTAAATAGCAGGAAAAAGAATCACTCAAACATCTATTTTTATAGTAAAGTTATTCAAAAACTAGTGATTCACACAAATTTGAAAAAATTCAAATTTAAACTATTCAAATTGGAAAACAAATGGCACTAACAAAAAGTTTAAATTTTTATTACCTAAAAGCAAAAAGAATTATATGAAAAAATAGTAAGTATTTTGCTATAAATAGAAACAAAATAAAATAAATAAAGCAAAAAATAAAACAAAAAAAAAGTGCCACCTACAGGGCCACCACGGCCTGAATACGACTAGAAACCCAACCATGGGCCAGGATTCAGGCCTGCAGCAGGCCCAGTAGGCCCACAGGCACATCGTGACAATGATTAGGGCCGAAAGCCTGTAGTTGAGAGGAGCTCGATAGGGTGGGCGCAACAGCGCTTATAAACCACTCTCGAGCTCTCTCAACTAGAGAGTTGGGACTAAACTTTTGGCCGCCACGCGGCCAGCACCAGGCCTTTGGTCCTGGTTGGTGGTACCAACCGGGACCAATGCCCCCCCTTTAGTCCCGGTTGGTGCCACCAACCAGGACCAAAGGTCTCTTTTCGTCCTGGTTGGTGCCACCAACCGGGACTAAAGGGGGGCATTGGTCCCGGTTAGTGCCACGAACCGGGACCAATGCTCAGTGTATATAAGCAACACTTGTGAAAATTTTCAGTTTCATCGCGCAGTTCCACCCGCCCGACGCCGGCAGACTGCCCCGCCGCCGCCCGCCGCCCCCGCCGTCGCTGTCGCCCGCGCCCGTCGTTGCCGAGTCTCGGCCCCGCTGTCGTCCTCGTCACCGAAGCTCGCCCCCGTCGTCTGCCCCCAACGCCGTCGCCGCGCCGCCCCTA
>NC_041385.1:822932655-822933254 GCF_002162155.2 Triticum dicoccoides
CCCTGCCCCGACCCCGTCGCCGTCACCGCCCCCGCGCCGTCGTCGCGCCGCCCCGTGCTACGGTCCGGCCGCGTCGCCCCTGTTCATGATTTTTATGCTTTTTAAGATGTATTTTTATCTTCATACGATTTTTATATTTTTTAGATGTGTTTTTATGTTCATATGTTCATATGATTTTTATGTTCATATGCTTTTTAAAATTTTTATGTATGTATTTTTAGGTGTATATATGTATGTATTTTTTAAACTTTTCATATGTATGGAAAAGAGGAAGAAGGAAGAAAAAGAAGGAGAGGAAAAAGGAAAATAAGAAGAGGAAGAAGGAGAAGAAGAAGGAAAGAAGAGGAGAGGAAGAAGAGGAGAAAAAAAATAATAAGATTCTATTTTTTGTTCTTCTTCTTCTCCTCTATTTTTTCTTCTTCCTCCTCTTCTTATTTTTTATTAGGAACGAGAGTGTCGGGAACTAGGGTGTCGGAAACTAGGGTAGAGGGTCGAGGGTTGAGGGTCGCCAAGGGGTCGTGGGTCATCGAGGGGTCGAGGGTTGAGGGTCGTCGAGGGGTCGAGGGTCGAGGGTCGTCGAGGGGTCGAGGGTCGAGGGT
>NC_041385.1:822933803-822936582 GCF_002162155.2 Triticum dicoccoides
TTCTGCTAATATTAGGAGAATAACTATTCTGCACACCACTTCCGCACTGCACGTTGAACACAAGTGCACTGCATCTTTTTGATGACGAGCACTGCAATATAGACTAGTGAACTTCGCGTCGGAAAAAACTGCACGCGGTGTTTTTCTGGTACTGTTTTCGCTCTAATTTTTTGATTGTTTAACAGAATGAGGCTTATAATATACCGTTGAAAAGCTATGGATTAGGCTCAACTTCGACATGTTGAACAGTTTTTGAGATTCCACACGGTTTAAGAGCAGTTTTGAAAATGGTGCGGCGGATGACGAGTGGCAGCGAGCGTTTTTTCGCATTTTTTTTCTCAACCGCATGTCGGAATGAAGCAAATGATACTCCGTTGGATAGATATCATCGAGGCACATCTTTTTCATATATAAATGTTTCTTTAATTCCTTACGGTTTAAGAGCAGTTTCAAATTTACTAAATTACGGAATTTTGTTTTTCAATTTTTTTTAAATTTTCGGTACTGTTTTCGCTCCAGTTTTCGAACCGTTTATCGAAACGAGGCGTGTGATACGCCGTTGGGAAGCTACGAACAAGGTGCAACTTTCATATGTTGAAATATTTTTGAAATTCCTTACGGTTTTAAGTTAATTTTGTAAATCGTGCGGCGGTTGACGAGTGGCAGCGGCCGTTTTTGGCGAAATTTTTGGAAACCGCTGGTCGGAATGATTCAAACGATACGCGTTGGAAAGATATCGACGATACGCAACTCTTTCATGTAGAACACTCTCTCTAATTCTTTACGGTTTAAGAGGAATTTCGAATTTAGCGAAATGCGGACACTCTGTTTTTTGCGACACCCTAATCGACGTGGGGAATCCGACTGAAAACCGCACTGCAACGGACGAAAAACCGCAGTGCATCACACGGGTAAGAGAACTGCATGGTTTCTTTTATTCAAACGTAATTTTTTCAAGAACGAGAAAGTAGAGTGCACTTCACATCAGGTGTAAATGAACCACAACACTATTAAGAAGTGAACCGCATTACTTTTTTTTGCTTTCGTAACAATTTTTTTGCATTTACGGGATGAACAACATCATATGGCCGACCGCACTGCTTCAGAATGAAAACCGCACTGCATTCGGGCAAGCGAGCTGCATAATTTCTTTTGTCGGACGTAATTTTTCTCATACAAGTTTTTGTTATCTTTTTTTAACTTTTTTATAAACGAGAGTGGACCACAGAGTCGAGGGCAAGTGAGCCGCGACATATGTCGAAGTGAACCGCATTAATATTTTGTTGTTTTGCTAAAATTTTCACAATTTCCATGTTAAGGTACAAGTGAGGAGCATCACTCTCAAAAGTGAACCACATGCGAGGATCAAATGCACTGCAAGTGTTGATGTAGTCGGCTGAATTGAAACACTTGTAATAAATTGCACTTTCATGCTACACAAATTGGAGTGAATACATTTTTGTCTTCTTCAAACACTTGGGTGTCCTGGCGCACCGCAAGTTCGGGACGCCTGGACTACATGGGAGGGGGGCAGCTCGTCGAGCCGTACTGCATGGACACACAATGGATGAGTAGTGAGCTGCACGCGGGCGTCGCTGAGCTACACAAGAAAAAAAGTGGCGCGCCACCAAGCATGCCGCACACCACGCTACATGGCATGACCCGCCGTACCGGACGACACACCCCCACCGAACTACATAGTCGTTCTAGCAAGGGAGGCGCACCGCACTGGAGCTGGAGGAGACTTAGGCCTCGATGCCGAACTTCAATGGAGAGCCAGACCAGCTGCACTTGTCGCTAGCCGCCACACCCACAGATGTGCAGCCCGCCACCAGCACCACCCCAGCCGTACTGCAATGAGGACCCAAGCAAACCACTCCTATAGAAAGCATACAAAAATCTGAAGAAACACGTCTTTTTTGGAACTACACACTGAGGCATCCACAGGCGAACCGTATGGAGGCCGCTGACAAACTGCGCGTGATGTTTCCGAACCATAGGCAGTGCACGATTAGCCGGCGAACCGCAACACACATTCTAGAGAGCTGCATGTTCTTCTTGCTCGAGCTACATATCCAAAATCCAAAAAATAAGTAAAAGGGCCCTTTTCTGAACTGCACGGGGGGCAGGGTGGTGCTACACGGGACCGCAGTGAACAGTGGAGGAAGGTTGGGGTCGCGGCAGTGCTGACCCCAAGCTGTCCGTCTAGAGGGGATTGGAGGTGGAGGGGATTGGGGGTCGTGGGCGGGGAAGCCAAGTAGGGGCGGGGACCATGGGAAGCCAGGTAGGTGCTGGAGGAGTTGCACGCCCCCCGGATGATGGAGGAGTTGCATGCTCGCCCGACGACGAAGGAGGTGCCACATCCCACCGGCGACAGCGCATAGCTGCGGGTGGGGCGCGAGGTGCAGGAACGCGAGGTCCCCGTCAGAGGTTGGAACGCGGCCATGCAGATCCAGAGGATGGCGGATCTGGTCGTCAGGATCCTGGATCCGTCGTGGGTGGAGGCCGGCGGTTGGAGGGGGTTGGGGGTGTGTCGTTCATCGGAGGTAGGTGGGTGAGCGCCGGCCATGGGAGGGGTTTGGGGACGCGCCGTCCTTGCACGGGAGGGGCCGCAACGGCGATAGTCTCAGGGGAGGTTGGCAGAGGGGAGGTAGCCAGAGGGCTCGGGCGGGGCCAGGGCGCCGGCGTGGCACCAGATGAAGAAGGGGGCAGCGCCACGGGAAGGTGCTGCAGGGGAGAAGGCGGCGCGTGGTGGTAGGTGGCAGGGTGGGGCTCCGGC
>NC_041385.1:822936774-822947476 GCF_002162155.2 Triticum dicoccoides
ATCCGGCGGCGTGGGTTGGAAGGAGGGCGGCGCGCCGGAGTTGCAGGAGGATTTGTGGCGAAGAAGGTTGGAGGAGATGGGTGGGTGGGCACGAGGGAGATGGGGCAGGTGGGGGTTCAGTTGAGGTTTTTTATCTCCGTGTTCGTCTGGGTCGGTAGCTGCGGGTTAGGGTGTTAGCAGAATAAGAAGTTTTGGTGTGCAGAATAAGGTCTTAAGGGGTGTTATCATAATAGACCCACCCTATATATATATATATATATATATATATATATATATATATATATATATATATATATATATATATTCTATATGTCACGTTGTCTGTCAACGTATTGAAGAAATCCATGGCTACATCATTTGCTGGAAGTATAAGGCGTATGATGCTATGAAGCTCTTCAAAGTTGTTTTGGAATGGAGTTCCTGATAGAATAATTCGCTTTTTCATACGAATTTCAGCAAAGGCCTTCCAAATAGCGATATTCGGAAGGCTCTTGCTGAACTTCGTACCAAAAAGCTAATTATCCTATCCGGGACTCCGTTCCAAAATAATTTTGGAGAGCTTCGTACCATTATGCGCTGATACGTCTCCAACGTATCTATAATTTTTTATTGCTCCATCCTACTTTTATCTACTGTTTTAGGCAATATTGGGCTTTATTATCCACTTTTATATTATTTTTGGGACTAACCTATTAACCGGCGGCCCATCCCAGATTTGTTGTTTTATGCCTATTTCAGTGTTTCGAGGAAAAGGAATATCAGACGGAGTCAAAATGGAACGAAATCAACTGGAGAAGTTAATTTTGTAAGGAAACCAATCAGATGGGCTTGGAGTGCACGTCAGGGGATTCCCGGGCTGCCCACGAGGGTGGAGGGCGCCCCCCTGGGAGCGCCCCCTACCTCGTGAGCCCCCCGGAGGTCCACCGACGTACCCCCTGCACCCATATATACCTACGTACCCTAAAACTTCCAGAACAGAAGATAGATCGGGAGTTCCGCCGCCGCAAGTATCTGTAGCCACCAAAAACCAATCGGGACCCTGTTCTGGCACCCTGCCGGAGGGGGATCCCATCACCGGAGGCCATCTTCATTATCCCGACGCTATCCATGACGAGGAGGGAGTAGTTCACCCTCGGGGCTGAGGGTTTGTACCAGTAGCTATGTGTTTGATCTCTCTCTCTCTCATGTTCTCTCTCGTGTTCCTCTATGGCACGATCTTGATGTATCCCAAGCTTTGCTATTGTAGTTGGATCTTATGATGTTTCTCCCTCTCTACTCTCTTGTGATGAATTGAGTTTCCCCTTTGAAGTTTTCTTATCGGAGTGAGTCTTTATGAGAACACTTGATGTATGTCTTGCCGTGATTATCTGTGGTGACAATGGGTTATCATGTGCCACTTGATGTATGTTTTGGTGATCAACTTGCGGGTTTCGTGACACTTGGGAACCTATGCATAGGGGTTGGCACACGTTCTTGACTCTCCGGTAGTAGCTTTGGGGCACTCTTTGAAGTACTTTTATGTTGGTTGGATGAATCTGAGATTGTGTGATGCATATCGTATAATCATGCCCACGGATACTTGAGGTGACAATGGAGTATCTAGGTGACATTAGGGTTTTGGTTGATTTGTGTCTTGAGGTGTTATTCTAGTACGAACTCTTTTATAGATTAATCCTAAAGAATAACTTTGAGGTGATTTCGTACCCTACCATAATCTCTACGTTTGTTCTCCACTATTAGTGGCTTTGGAGTGACTCTTTGTTGCATGTTGAGGGCTTGTCATATGTTCTATCTATGTTATTATTGTTGAGAGAACTTGCACTAGTGAAAGTATGAACCCTAGGCCTTGTTTCCTATCATTGCAATACCGTTTACGCTCACTTTTATCGCTCGCTACCTTGCTGTTTTTATTATTTCAGATTACAAAAACCTATATCTACTATGTATTTTGCACTTGTATCACCATCTCTTCGCCAAACTAGTGCACCTATACAATTTACCATTGTATTGGGTGTGTTGGGGACACAAGAAACTTTTTGTTATTTGGTTGCAGGGTTGTTTGAGATAGACCATCTTCATCCTACGCCTCCTACGGATTGATAAATCTTAGGTCATCCACTTGAGGGAAATTTGCTACTGTCCTACAAACCTGTGCAATTGCAGGCCCAACAACGTCTACAAGAAAAAGGTTGTGTAGTAGACATCATGCGCATGTTACTTCCGGCAAATGATGAAGAAATGGTTTTCTTGAATCCTTTGACACTAGAAAACGTGACATATAGGAGGGTAGATGAGATCAGGAAAAATATGGAGCATTTTCTGCACATCCAGAATGGTGCCATCTTGTTAAATCCCTTAAAGGTTAAGAGAATCCGAGCGGTCGAGGATCGGACTAGGGTAGAGGGTCAAGGGTCGCCAAGGGGATGAGGGTCGAGGGTCGTCGAGGGGATGAGGGTCGAGGGTTGCCGAGGGGATGAGGGATGAGGGTCGAGGGTCGTCGAGGGAAAAACGTTGTCGATCTCGTACCCCCTCCCGCCCCTACCCGACAAACTCTCTCCAGATTTATAAGAGATTTATCAAGAATGCCCCCATTATGGATGTGCATAATTAAGTTGATCCCTATTTTTTCTTATCTCATCTACCATTGTATATGTGCACGTTCTCTTGTGTCAAAGTATTGAATCCTTTGACATTAGACAACATGACATATAGAAGGGTAGATGAGATCAGGAAAAATAGGGACCATTTATTTTCTGCACATCCAGATGGCGCCATCTTGTTAAACCCCTTGTTTGACATTAATGAGAGAGGCGGTCCGGACGTCGGACATTCACGAGAGAGGCGGTCTGGGCCAAACCCTAGAAGCGTTGCCGAGGCCACCCCAAAACCTAGAAGCGTCGAGGCCACCCAAATTTACCAACTTAAAAGAGCATTGTCGAGGCCACTCCAAACCCTAGAAGTATTTTGATTATCTAGCTAGGTCTATGTTTGTCACTATTAATATATCCATCTCTCATGTTTGTATATTAATTGCCATGTTGTAATATTTGCAGAAACTATGGATCAACAAAGAGACTTTGAACAAGACATACTGGGGGACATAATCCGCGACGGACGTGATGTCTTGTTGTTATTTATCAACGAAATCGATGGTCTGGAAGGAGAGGAAGCAAGCTACGGTGATCGAACAATGGAGAAGGAAAGTCATGATCATGATGGCTCCGACGACCGTGATGATGGCTCCGGTGACCGAACGGAGTCGGGATCAGCTGTTGCAAAGTCCGGCGAGGTATATATATTAATTAATCATGTGCTGACTAGCTAATTGATGCATTAATTATTTTTTCTGTGTACATATATTAACCCTTCTTTCTTCTTTTATAGCCCTCCGCATCGAGCCAAACTTCGGTAACGAGACGAGGCCCGAAGAAAAGTTTGCGCCAGGATGAAAGGTTCACGATCACAGAAATCTCGGGCGATGGCCAACCGATTGAACCCCTCCGGACCAAGGAAGCATTTTCTGCTCAGTGTGGGGGTCTTATTAGGGACATGATCCCGATCAGCATCCACCAATGGTATAAGCCTAAGAACGAAGACCCTCAAGTTTCTTATGTCGAAGATAGACAGAAAGATGATCTTTGGGCCGCGCTAACGGAAAATTTCACCCTACCGGCAGAGGAGGATCTGGATAAGCCAGTTATAGAGCCATTGGTCAAGGCTCATGCTCTCAAGAAGATGGCAAATCTATTTAGGAGGTGGAAGAATGAGTTGAAATCAACGTATGTCGACAAAAACAAGACTCCAGAATTCACCGGCCGATTTGAGAAGATAGAGATCACTAGGCCACATTTATGGCCCACAAGACATCGGAGGAGAGTAAGAAGATGTCAGCAACAAACAAGATAAATACTGCAAAGAAGGAGTATCACCATCTTACGGGGTCGGGTGGCTACCTCAAAACCCGGCCGTTGTGGGGCAAGGCTGAGAGTGACCTGATTGCTAAAGGGGTCGAACCAGAGACATTGAACTGGCCAAACCGTTCAAGGACTTGGTTCTTTGGGGTTGGGGGGACTTTGGACCCTGAAACAGGGAAGTGTTGTTGGACGGACGAGCAACTTGCAACACCCATCACAAAGTTTCAGGCAGTAATCAAGGCAGCACAGGAAGGGACGTTCATTCCCAACAGAGAGAACGACAAGCTCACACAAGCCCTCGGGAATCCTAAGCACCCTGGACGAACACGAGACACGCCAGGCTCCGTTGCATGGAAGGTTGGGTTTTCCAACGCAGGCGGTTACAAAACCCAAGAGAGGAGGAGGAAAATGGAGCTGAACGAACTGCAGAAGCTGAATACAAGGGTACGAAAGCTAGAGGAACGACAAGCTGTTGAGAACCAACGAGATCCTGCCCAAGCTATCCCAGAAGCTACCCCGCCATCTCAGCGGAGACGCAGCGTGGCTTCCACCGAGCTTGTTCAGCAGCCTGACTTCACGGCTCCTAGCTACCCCGTGGATGCTATCACGGAGTCACACCAGTGCCAACTTATGACGCAAAGGTAGACCTCAAAATCAAGGCGGCTGTCGGCTCTGTGTTCCCTCCTGAACCCGACGCAACTTTTCACTGCCTTTTGATTCCACAAGGCTATGATGTTGTGATGGTGGATGAAATAACGAAAGGATCTGAGGAGCTCCAGCTTGACCACCCTAGAGGTGAAGGGGAGACTCAGCTGGGTCTTGCTCTGAAGACTCCATGTCTATGGCGGAAGGATCACATCATGCTTCTGAACTTCACGCCTCCGCCTCCTCCTCCTCCTCCTCCGGCGAGTCAGTTGGGCACTCCGCCTCCTCCGCCTCCTCCTACGACGACGACGAAGAGTCATCAGGGCACTCCGCCTCCTTCTCCGGTGCATGAGGGCAGCACTCCGCCTCCTTCTCCGCCTACTCCGGCGCATCCGAGCAGCCCGCCTCCTCCTTCGCCTCGTCGGCAACGGCGGAACACAGACGACGCCCCTCTGGCTGCTCCGGCGCGTCCGACCACTCCACTTCCTTCTACTACTCGTTAGTAGCAACAGAAGAGAGCCGCCGCCACTCCGGCGTCTAGCAGTACAGCCAGAGGCGGGAGGCAATACAGATTCGGTCCATCTCTCAAGCCTGTAGAGAAGTTACCATACGAGATGACCGTGGAGGAAGACGAGCAGATTGTTCAAGCCCAAGTGAAGGACTTCTTTGAAACGAAAAGAGCTATGAAACATCCACCTCTGGAGGAGAAGATAGATCCGGTGAAAGCGAAGTGCACTCTTAATGCCCTGAAGCGACCACCACCTCGTTCGCCGGATAACAACCATCTCCGCTGTCTTAAAAAGGCATTGCAAGAAGCGCGCCAGTCGGGAAGTACTTCAACTGACAAAAGGTTAAAAGAATGAAGAAGTGGGAAGAAAATTCCCCAGCTTGGAGAACAGGAGAACCAATCATTGCCCCCCGGTCAAGGTGTCTAGCGATATTGTCGCAAATCAACCACTGCTGCCCGGTTTCACTATTGGTGATTACCTGCCCGACGATGTAGAATTTGAAACAATGAAGGTGGACGAATTGAAATACCATTACGGGAAGCCTCTCGTCAAAGATACTCTTGCTCTAACAACAATGATGCAAAGATTCCATGACTGCTACATGAAAACCTGCAGCAAGTCTAGGAAGGATGCTTTGTCAATGCTAATTAAAGAGGACCACGACTTCATTGGCCAAGAACTGTTAATTGTTGATTTTGACGAGTTTTTCCAGTTCTACAATCAACAGGCCCTCGATAAATCACTTGTGGCTTGCTACTATTTGTAAGTACTACTTTCTGTAATGAAGTCTCCATATATATAGCTTAACTCTTTCATTGCATGTATGTATAATTATCCTCACTATATTATGCAGATTGAAGATCGTCGAATGTAGAAAATCACAAATCTATGACATTGGGTTCATTAACCCAAATGTCATACATGAATACACGGTCAAAAAAAGCCGAAGAGACAGAGGGCAACTTGCTCAAATCGTTGCTCAAAATCAAACCAAAGATAAAATACTCTTTCCTTACAACTTCAAGTGAGTGTTACACTGTCTTGTGCATATTCGGTTTCCCTTATTACTCGAGGTTATAGTCATGTAACTGATGAGTTGTGCATGCGTGCGCAGCTTCCACTTTATTCTCCTAGTGATTAAGCTTGAGAAGGGAGAAGTAACCATCTTAGACTCGAGACGAAAAGACCCCGAGGACTATGCGGACATGACTGGAATGCTCCAGAAGTAAGTTCAATCGATCATTATCGCACCATATCGGCAACTTTGTTCATTTCCTGATATCAAGTAATTATTTTATTTGTTTGGCAGAGTTTGGAAAAAGTTCACCGCAATTTCTCCGGGACAGCCAACCGAGCTAACATTTAAACAACTGAAAGTAAGTACTATACCTAGTTCCGCGCATCTCCCATTGATTGTAGCTAATTTCATCAATACCATTTAGCATGCTTGCTTATCAGTTTGATTGACCTCTATTTCTCATAAAGTGCTTGTGGCAGGAACAAGGAAATTATTTCTGTGGATACTACGTTTGCGAGTTCATCTACAACAAGACGACCAAGAATAAGCGGGGCTACACTGAAAAACAATACCAAGTGCGTAAGAAAAAATATTCACAATTGTATTTTATTACCATCATTTCTGTTGAGTTTAATTCATACACATGTATTGACCCTCTTCTTTGATTTAGATCTGGCAGCTGCGAGATGAGCTCCTACCACATGATCGCATAAAAGCAATTCAAGAGGAATTGGAGGGATTCTTTCTTGACCACGTCATCAAGAAATCTGTAGAATAACATGTGGCATGTGACTTCAGACTTTAACGATTGTAATAGATCTTATATTGTATATATGTAGCTAGTAGCGTCAGATAGATATACGAAAACTTGTTGTTCGACCAATCTCTCGGAGAAGGAGAGGTCGATCACTTCTCTCTGTATATGTTCATGACGATCTTCTGTACTTAATGGTTTCCTTCATTTTTTACTAGCTAGCGTGTCGAGTCCTCTATACGTATAGTATGTAGCGTCGACCAAGCACGGAGATAAAAGAGTTTTCTTCTCTTTATTAGCTAGCTAACACAATATATGAAACCCCTAATTAAATTAACCCTCCAAAACCCCCAACCCCCCCCCTTCAAAAAAACCCCCAGCCTCTGAACTGCTGACGCATGGATGCTTTTTGGTCCCGGTTGGTGTTACCAACCGGGACTAAAGGCCCTCCTACCTGGGCAAGCCGCAGCGGCCACGTGGAGCCCCATCTATCCTGGTTCGCGAGCGAGCCGAGACTAAAGGTCATGGGCTTTAGTACCGACCCTTTAGTCCCGATTCCAGAACCGGGACAAATGGGCATCTGGAACCGGGACAAATGGGCCTTTTTCTCCTAGTGTTAGGGGATCGTACCATATATCTTTTGAGCAGTTTCCGCAGGTGGGCTCTTTCTTACACGTGGGCTGAGTGGTCAGATGGCTCGGCCTTCTCTGAGTTTTTTATTTTGTTCATCTTGTCTCGATTTTTTTTGTCCTCTCCTATTTATCGCGGCAACTATATCATCGAAGTCGCTAGTTAGGGTACCCCTTGCAGATGTCACTCCCACCTCCCTCAAATGGCAACCTGAGAGTTTTCCTTTTTTTCATAGATTTGTTTTTCAAAATGTTTTATCTCTTGAATCGTGGGTCCAAATCATGAACCACTTCATCGCTGGATTCCTCGCATCGAGATCATTGAAACTAGAACGTGTATTAATAGGTTTTGACGAAACCTTTTTCATGAAAAATCCGAGAAAAAAAGATAGAAAAAACCATAGCCGGAAACACATTTTTTTTTCACTTTTTCCCTTCCCGAGAGGTATAGTTATGCTTCTCGCGGAAGCACATATGTGCCTCCACCAGAAGTAAACTTGTGTCTCTCAAGGAAAAAACATGTTTTTTTCTTTTTCCGAGAAGCACAACTCCTTGAAGCAAACATGTTCCTCCAGAAGAAACAAAAAGGCAAATAGATTTTTTTCCTTCCTTTCTGGGAGGCACAGAATAGTTGTGCCTCTCGCGAAAGCAAATCTGTGTTGCCACAAGAAGCAACTATGTGCCTCTCGTGGAAGAAAAAAAACGTGTTCTTTCCTTTTTTTGAGAGGCCTCTCGCCAAAGCAAACCTAGGCTTCCATAAGAAGCAAATATGTGCCTCTCGTGGATGCAAAAAAAGTTTTTTTTCCTCCTTTCCGAGAGGAAATATGAGCCTCTCATGCAAGAAAAAAAATGCATTTTTCACACAAAAATGTTTTTTGGGGAAATATAAAGTCCCGAAATCTAAGAAAAACCAGGCAACAACCAAAAATCCAAAATAACCCGAAAAACCATCTAAGCTCTCAAAACGCGGACAAAAAAATTCTGATGGAGCACCCAACACACGACACATGGCAGCAGCTGAGAGCATGCCAAGTGGCATTGCTCTCAACCACCAAAAGTGACCCTTGAGGGGCTCCCGCATGGGGTACCCCTTAGTTAGTTGCTTCCCTATATCTTGCTTATCGTGAGCCCATTTCTTCTCTCTACAACGTGGCTAGAAAACCATGTGATATTTGCTCGCTTGATCTATCACTGTTCGATGTTATTTCTTCTTCTTTCTTGTCTCTTGGCTTGTTGGTCCGGTTTTCATGGTTATTTCCTATCTTTTTTTTGTTTTTCTTTAAGGATTTTCAGCGGGATTTTTATTTTTCTTTTCTATGTGTTTTCATTATAGTTTTCTTAAGATTTTATTTATTTTTCTTTCTTTTTTTGTGTTTTTGTTTACGATTTTCGTCAGCTTGAGATGGTTATTTCTTTTCTTTCCTTTTTCGTGGGATTCCTTAACAGTTGCATCGGTTTTTCGCTGATTTTAGCATTCCTTGCTTTCCTTTGTTTTCCTTTTATGGCTTTCTTCAGATTTTATTGGTATTTTTCATCGGTTTTTATTATGGGTTTCATATTTTTTCAATGGTTTTCCTTGTTTTTTTCCTTTTCTTTGTCCATGTTTTTATTTACGGGTTTCTTTAATTTTTTCTGTTTTTCCTTTTTCAATTTTTATACACGTATTTTATATACATAGAAACATTTCATATTCACATTTAATATTTTGTAATACATGCTTAACATTTAATATTTTCTATACATTCGTCGTATACACAACCAGTCTTTTACCTACATATTCCAAAAATATCTTAATACATGATTAACCCATTTTCAAGTATGTATTTTGATTTCTACTTTTTTTTCTTCCACATTGTTCATTTTTTGTGTACATATGAAACATTTTTATGCAAGTTTCACATTTTCAAATGCAAGATAACATTGTTCTGAAGTATATGTGTTTGATGTCCCCTTTTTTCCATACACATTGCAAATTTTTAATACATGTTAATGTTTTCCAAATATATGATTAAAGAAATTTCAAATACATATTTTTAAACATTTCTTTGAGCATGTGCAGTACATTTTTTTAATACATGTTGTACATTTCTGTTCAACATTTTGTTGTACGTGTTAAAAAAAATCAGTTACATGATAAACACTTTCTCAAATACATGTTTTGATGTCTACTTTTTCTCATACACATACATTTACGTTTACATCAGGAACTTTTTTATACATGTTTAATATTTGCCCAATAAATGATTACAATTTTTTAAGTATGTGATGGAAACTTATAAAATGAAAGGAAAATGAAAATGAAAAACAAAAGAGAAGAAAGTGTAAAGAAAGAGAAAAAAAAATAGAAAGGCAAAAGCAAAAGAAACTAACTTGCAATACGTCACATATACACGAGTTTTTTTTCAATACACATGTACACAAGATAACCAATGGTGTAGCTACATTAATGCTTCATAAGCAATTGTGCTCGGGGTTCTCGCATAAAAAAGAACAACTTAGTGTCTCCCCTAGTTGGTTGGAAGTGAGAGCTATGCGGTACTTATTGCTCACCGAGAGGCGCGTGATGGTGCGCTGCAACTCGTATTAAACGTGTTATAGTGGCTCCCTATTTATCAGGGAGGTCCCATATGGCACCTTTAGCACCGGATCTCCTCCGTGGCACTCACGCGAAGGCTTCCTGGGCCTGGCCGAACAAAGGCATAAAAGTACATAGAACATAAATTGAAAAAATAACACCATACTGAAAAAAACATTGATTTGTAGAAAAGTTCAGCGATTTTGAAAATAAGTCCACACATTTGAAAAAAGTTGATTGGATTTGAAAAAAGTTCATCGCATTTGAAAAAAGTTCATCAAATTAGGAAAAGAGGTTAATTGATTTTGAAAAGAAGTTCATTCATTTTGAAAGGTTCATCGAATTTTTAAAAAAATCATTGAATTGAAAAAAATCTTCGAATTTGAAAAAAGTTCAAGAATTTTCAAAAAATAGTTCACAAATTCGGAAATATTTTGTCAATTTTGAAAAAAAAAATATTCACACATTTTCAAAAAATTAAAATAAAGGAAAAAGAACAAAGAAGGAAAGAGTGAAAAGAAGTAACTAAACACATTTGGGTGTGTTGCCTGGTTGGCTACTATAGCCGTAGCTAACACTTGAGGAAGAGGTTGCGTGTTCGAGTCGTAACACTTGCATGCGCTTTCTTGGCGTTTGAAAACTGAAAAAAAAACATAGA
>NC_041385.1:822947856-822956724 GCF_002162155.2 Triticum dicoccoides
TACAATAACGGGCTCCTTAAGTGCCACATAGAAATGTCTCAGAAAAAGTGCCAGAAAATGCTATTTATCACTGGTGTATATGCAGCACACGCATACCACCCTACGCACAACACGCTACTTGGGCTGGCCATTGCAGCCTTTTTATGGTTCTTTTCAAGAATGTTCTAGAACTTTCCCTAAACTGTTTTTCCTTTATTTTCATTTTCCATTTTTTTCCTTTTTTGCATTTTAAATTTCTTGAACAATTTTCAATTCAGGAACATTTCTCGAAATTACGAAATTTTTATCTGAAAGCATTTTTCAATTTGCTTACTATTTCATTAAAAATATTAACTTTTAGGAATTCATAAAAAATTGACTTGGTGACTTTTATTGAATTTTTGAACATTTTTTAAAATTCACACATTCTAAAATCTAGAGGTTTTGAATTTTAGAACTTTTGTTCGAATTTTGAAACATGTTTTTTAAAAAAAGGAGAAAATTTTATGAACTCATGAACATGTTTTAATTAGCAAACAGTTTTGGAATTCCCAAATATGTTTTGAATCAATGAACGTTTTTGAAATCCAAGAACATTTATGAATTCGTGAACATTTTCTAAATTTTACGATCATTTTTTTATTCACGAGTATTTTTGAATCCGCGAACATCTTTTGCACCCAGGAACACTCTTCCCAATTCACCAAAAAAATCTAAATCCTGAACATTGATTGAATTTATGAATATTTTTTCGAATTAATGAGTATTTCATAAAATCAAAAACATTTCAATATTGCAAAAAAAACAAAGGAAAAAAGACAAATAAATATAATAAAAACAAAAATTATAATGAAGAAAACAGTGTGTGCGCGCTCCATATATCAACAAGCTGCAAAGTCCCATATATCAACTGGCATTTTCGAACCCCACCCTTCCACAAAACAACTATATGAGTTCATCCCGGAGGTGGAGGTACGGAAGGCATTGGGCATGTTGGATTTCGCCATTTGTGAGGACCGACGGCTGAGCGTTAGAAAAGTGCATCCATCTGTAAGGTCCTCACATATGGGTTACCAGGAATTTTGGTGACCCCTAACAAAGAATTTACGGCCCATAAAGTGAATTGTATTGAGTTTGAATCACCCGATACCCTAGCCACCACTTAGGTAGAAGGAACAATTCATGCAACTAACAAAACTTGTATTACCCTCTTTAGCCGTGGCCAAAACATGGTTAGTGATTATACAGCAATTTTATATGCATTGAGCATTGTGCAGTTGTATGGCTACATTCTGGTCCAGGCGATGTAGTTTTGTTGTTCCGTGCGGATTGTAATTTGAGTAACACAAGTTCATTTTCGAAAGCATGACAAAAGTTTGGTCAGGAATTAAATGACCTCTTAAGCCGTGGGATTTTCTATTATTACTTTCTACCGGGGTACTCAAATTTATGAAGTACTAGATGATACCACACACGTTGTTGCGGAAATGATTTGCGATATATTTTAATGATATTTGATTGTATAAAACGTGAATATTTGAAGTAATAGTACGAGAACTGAAACAAAAAATACATATGATTCTTTTTGTTTGGTTAGTGCATAGTTGTAAAATATTTATTAAATATAACCTAAATACTTCAGAGTGCACGCGCACTATCTCGGCGAAACGAGCGGCCGAACGCGAGCCGCTCGATCAGCCCAGATCGTGCGGTCCTCGGCGTCAGGTCGTACCTGGTCGGGACGCGACTAAACGCGCATGTGGCTTGGCCCGCCCGCAAGCGCCGCTCTCCTGCTCCAGATGGACGGGGCTTGCCTGCGCCCTCGGCGTGCACCCATCCGTGCGCCGCTGACACGCATCACCCATCCATGCCTCCCCCTCCCGTGGCCCTTTTTAGCCGCAGAAAAAAAAACCCGGAAATACCCATCGACTAGTACAACGCTGCCCCGTCGTATTCCTCACCTCTTTCCCTTGGACCCGTAATACTTGCAGATCACCAAAACTGAATACAAAAATGGAGGAAAACACCCAATCAGATCTCTTAATCCCGTCAAATCAAATCTCTTAATCCCGCCAATAATCAGGGATGCAGAGGACTGCATCCTTGTCTCCAAATCTCACGCTGCTGCATTAGAATCAATCAGAAAATACAAAGATTAACAGAGGCTGCTGAAACAACTAGCAGACTCTTATCATTCATCAATCAGTGGCGTCAAGCAGATGCAACGTCTCGAGTCTGGAGCGACCTAGAGATTGAAGAAGGA
The DNA here is from genome assembly GCF_002162155.2 of Triticum dicoccoides. Lineage (NCBI taxonomy): Eukaryota > Viridiplantae > Streptophyta > Magnoliopsida > Poales > Poaceae > Triticum > Triticum dicoccoides. Next base: position 822,950,099 of record NC_041385.1, read on the forward strand.
TCTTCTTGTCCTCCCTGATGGCTTCTCCAAGGAGTGGACATGGGAACCATGATGATAATGGATCAGAAACACCACAAGTGAGATTCTCACTTGTATTCTTCATATCCTCCTTTCATCTTTCTAGTCTCCATCTTGCAATGCAAATAAACATGGTTGTTATACATCTATGTATGAACTAAAAATGTATATTAATTGATACAGGATGTGCAAGAAACCGCAGCTACCAATGCGAAAGATCATATTAATGAAAGAGTACCAAAGATTGGAATGAATTTTTTATCTGATGAGGAGGCTTATTCCTTTTATAACAAGTATGCTGAAGTTATGGGTTTTAGCGTCCGGAGAGGCAGTAAGCATAAAGTAAAGAACTCTGATACAATACAACAGAGGACATTTTTCTGTTCTCGTCAAGGTATTGACCACTTGTAATTTGTTTGGAGTATAATAATTTTTAGATGCACTAAGACAATATTTTCAACTACTAGGAACTCGAGCTGAAGATAAGGGAGAAGATACATTCATTTATAGTAGGCCTGAATCACGATGTGGATGTAATGCACATATGAAAATAAGTCTTAGGAATGGATTTTATCAGGTGTATGAATTTGAGGAGACACATAACCACATTCTTGCTACTGGAACCATGGCCCAATACTTGAGATCTCACAGAAAAGTTACCGATGCACAGATAGCGGCTGCAGAGGTCGCAAAGTCTGTAGGCATTTCAAATAAAGCAACTATTGATCTTATGGCCAAAGAAGCATGTGGACAGGAAAACCTCGGTTTTATCCCGCAAGACATGAAAAATCGGTTGTACTCGAAAAGAACATTACAAGCAGCGAAAGGTGATACAGGGGGGGGGGGTGTTAGAATACATGGAGAAGAAGGTAGCAGAAGATGTCAAGTTTTTTTATTCAATTCAAGTAGATGGGCGTCCATTTGGTTTGATTGTTGGGGTGAATAATCACAAGAAAACTATTGTGTTTGGTGCTGCACTTCTCTATGATGAAACTGCTGAAAGTTTTGGTTGGCTTTTTAGAACTTTTCTAAAAGTTATGTCAGGGAAACATCCACAGACAATTCTAACTGATGAAGATGCAGAATGGCCAAGGCAATCAGTGAAGTCCTACCTCACTCTCACCATAGACTTTGTGTGTGGCACATGAATCAAAATGCTTGCAAGCACCTTGGTGGAGTTGTTCCAGAATATAAGAAGTTCAAAAGTGATTTCCAGCATTGTATCTATGACATAGAGGAAGAAGAAGAATTTATAAGTGCATGGAATGATATGCTTGATAAGCATGGACTACGTGAGAATACATGGCTTCAAAGGTTGTTCGAGAAAAGGGAACATTGGGCACTAGTGTATGGTAGAAATACATTCTCTGCCCACATGAGCACTACCCAAAGAAGTGAAAGCATGAACAATGAACTGAAGCGTTACATCAGTATTAAGTATGACATGCTTACTTTTTTCGAGCATTTTGAACGGCTTGTTGCAGATAAAAGATTTGAACAAGTGAAGTGTGACTTCAAGGCATCACAAACTACTCCCAAGATGAAGGCAAAATCAAGCTATATATTAAGGCAAGCTGTAACTACATATACTCCAGCAATATTCAAGACATTTCAGGAGGAAGTGCTTCTGACCCTGAACTACGACACATTCCTTTGTGATGACAGTGATACAGAGCAAAAGGTTTATATGGTAAAATTTCATGACACAAAACGTGAGCATGTTGTTAGATTTGCTCCAAATGAACAAAAGGTGAATTGTAATTGTAAGAAGTTTGAATTCGCTGGAATTTTGTGCCGTCATTGCTTAAAGGTACTTGATATCAATAATATCAAGCATATCCCTGAACAATATATATTGAAAAGGTGGACAATAGATGCCAAAGTTCTAGAGATAACAAGCAATTGCAATCTACATGAGGATCGAAAAGCAAAAATGTCAAACTACTACAAGGAGTTGTGCAGAATGTTTGTGAAAATAGCTGCTCGTGCCTCTGAATCCGACGAAACATATGATATGGTTGCTAAATGCGCAGAGCAACTAGCACAAGCTGTGGAGAAACACTTGAAAATAAGAACTGATCCTGACCCTCCTGATCCAGATTTGGGCAACTCGTCTATTTCACAAGGTATATATTGTACTACTAATTGCATACAGTTTTGTATAAGACTTGCATTTAACTTTATAGTTGTAGGTCCACTTATCGACTCTAGTAGAGTTTCAAAACACAACGAGGGGCTTGCCAAGCCGAGAGGTATGAAGGAGAAGGAGAAGACTGCACGAGGATCAGCAAGACCCATTGGTGGATTGGAGAAAGCAATAAAAAAGAAGAAAAAGAAGAAAAATGATCGTTTACAAGTGCAACATCAAAGCACATCCATGGTCTAAAACTGTCCCACTTGTTTCACATAGAAAATTTAATTTTACTCACATTTATCTCTCACTTATTATAGGGTCGTTTGGAGCTTCTCACAAATCAAATGGGTGCACCACAATTACAGTACAACTACAACCTCAAAGCACATCAACGGTATAAACTGATCCATCTTGTTTCACATGGGAAAACTAATTTTACTAACATTTATCTTCTGCTTTTTATAGGGACATTTGGAGTTTATGGAAAAACAAATGGGTGCACCGCAATTGCAGTACAACCCATTCCTAAATGCTTCAATGCAGCAATCACTTGGTAACACAATGTTGATGTCACCACAACCCACTTGTGGCTTGGTGAAAGGAAAAAGAAAAAAGGAAAAGAAGACAAACAATTCTCTACAGGCACAACTTACAAGCACATCAACGGTATAAAACTGTCGCACTTGTTTCACATAGTAATAAATTTTGCTAACATTCATCAATCACTTTTTATAGGGTCATTTCGAAACTATGGCACATCAAATGGGTGTGCCGCAACTACAGTACAACCCATTCCTAAATGCTTCAGTGCAGCCATCACTTGGTAATACAGTCTCAATGTCACTGCAACCAACTGGTGGCTTTGAGATAGCAAAAACAACGCAGAAAAAGAAGGCCAATGATTCTTTACGAGTACAACCTGAAAGCATATTGAGAGTATAAAATGATCTTGCTTGTTTCACATAGAAAATTTACTTTTACTGACATTTATCTATCATTTTTATAGGGTCATTTGGAGTTTATGACAAATCAAATGGTTGCACTGCACTTGCAGTACAACCCATTGCTAAATCCTTCAATTCAATCGTCACTTGGAAATACAATCTCGATGCCACAGAACCCAAGAATGCTAGCAGGATACCAACAATACAATACACTAATGGTATAAGCATTCGACATTGTCAAGTTTTTTTATCACTTTGAAACTTCTGCACCACTCAACTTTGCTACATTTCTGCACATAGGGCCATCCAGATAATCACATATGCACTGAATTCCAACTGCACAACTCAGCTCTGCAGCAACAGAGCATTGGAACCTCTACCTCTACTATGATGACAGAGCAGAATCAAGTCTTCTTCCATGAACCGGAGCCAAGTTAATAAATTTGCTATGAACGATTTGTAGCTATGGCATGACTGCCGTCCTTCTGCCATCTTGGTCCACCTTTCCTACCCCGTCATCACCCTACGTGCTTACGGCAGATCGAATGAAAAAGGACTGCTCACACCAGACAAGATTTCTCACATTCGCTCCATAAGATACTCAATTTTTTGTGTACAAACTTCTGTCTTGTGTACTGAAGTCGATTTAATCAATGTCATAGTTGACACTAATTTTCTTGTTATTGGCCATGGATTGAAACATAAATCGATCAATTATCCCTATGCATTGAAGTCGATTTAATCATATGCATAGTTGACACTACTTTTAACTTGTTATTCACCATGGATTGAATGTGATAGTAATCAGATTATCTCTATGCACATAAGCATAGTTGGTGCTTGTCTCCCGTGGGATAGAATGAGATTACCTCTATAAACAAGCAATAAATCAGAGCTCACGAGAACAACAAAGCAACAAGAGAGTATACCTGTGTGGATGTGTCTTGTCTGCCGTGGAGGTAGAGCTGAATATCCTTCCAAACGGGCAAACGAACGGCCGGAGCACTCCATCGCGAGCCAGAGGAGATTCCAGCATCCAGGTCTGCCGCCTCCGGCTGACCTGCAGCACGCTCAAGGCAGCGGCTGTGCCACCCGGGATCCACCGCCTCCATGTACGGGTACGGGTTGCCGCGCTCGAGCTAATTGAGATAGCTGCGCCACCCAGGATTCACCTCCTCCCGGTCCCGGGCTGGAGCGCTCGAGCTGGTCAGGCGCGTCGCGGAGCTCAGCTCCCAGGATCCAGCTCCTCCATGTCCGGGACGGAGCACTCGAGCTGGTGATCCGCTGCACGTCCGGCGAGATAAGGATGAGGCCACCGGCGGGGGGAATTGCCATCCGGCGAGAGGGAAAGGGGCGCGGCTGCAGGGGGAGGACATCCGACGGCTTCATCCTCTCCTCCTCCATGCTTGCTCCGTGTCTGAGTTCTCGAGGGGAAAGAAGGCGGTAGTACTACAGTAGCATTTTTTCTATGGGAAATGACAGAGGTGAGGAATACGACGGGGCAGCGTTGTACTAGTCGATGGGTATTTCCGGGGTTTTTTTTCTGCGGCTAAAAAGGGCCACGGGAGGGGAGGCATGGATGGGTGACGCATGTCAGCGGCGCACGGATGGGCGCACGCCGGGGGCGCAGGCAAGCCCCGTCCGCTCCAGATGGTTCGCGTCGCCTCGCACCCGTGGCACAGGCCCCACTTGGCATGGAGAAAGTAGACACAACGAAGGGTGAGCCAAGCCTCTGTCTCCTTCCATGATCCACTTCCCTCTCTTCTAGCCCTATTCGTTCCCCAAATCCAGCGGTGAGAGGCAACCGTTGTCGCGACGCAGCCGAAGACGGGGGGCAGGGAAGGGGAAGGGCTGGAGCACGGCGGGAATCCGCTTCTCGTCGCTGGTGCAGGTACGCTCGCCCGCCAATTTGCCTCGCATCTCTTGCTTCCCCATTTTTCCACCTATCGTGGTCGGTGTCCCCCTTCATGGGCTCGCCGGAGAGGGGTTCTAGGGTTTCCGGTGGATGTCCGGCGAGTATGAGGTAGCTTTCGCGGAAGGCCGTGCCCACGGCTAACTAGTCACATCCGGTAGATTTGGGGAGTTCCTGTCTCGTCATGGGGAGTCAAGGGTGTGTGTTTTAGTGGATACGGGTTTCATGGCAACTCACCTCCATATCACGCATATTCGGCGAGGTATTCTGGCATGTCGCCCTTGTCTGATCCGGTGTGGCGATATTTTGATTTTTTGGGCGGCGATTTGAGTTGGAATAGAAGGAAGGAAGTACATAAGAGGATAGTTCCGTTGTTTTTTCTCAACCCTCTCAAAATGCATCCGTGTGGTTCTCTGTTTTCTCATAAGTTTCATCCATATGAGTGACCAGTTGGCTAGTTTTTTGTAATAGTTGCATAGAAACACAAATGTAGTTGGAGCAAAGACACTAAGGACTGAAGTATCTGAATCACTCTTCTCCAGGTTCCACAGCAGAGTAAACTTCCTCAAATAAATTTCAAAAGAAGCATCAGAATGGATAAAATATTCAGCATTGTCCCTCAGCTGCAAGATATAGCATGAGTCAGACTGTCGAGCCTGATAGCTCATTTTTCCTTGTTGTTCTGCTGCTGAGACTACCGGTCTCATGTTACTAAAATCCCAATAAGTCAAACACCCAGCATGTAAAGCAAAGGTTCCAGGGCCAAAAATCTCCTCCAACTCTACCGTTTTGAAACTTGCAGAAATACCAAATAACCAACTGTCACACCCTAGCTAGTCATGCATTAGAGTGTTGCATCATGTTTACTCTTTCATCAGAAACTTGAAATGGGGATCTGTGAAACCCTCAGAATCATTTTGAAAATGACCCAAATAAAAATTTCTCCAAAAGGGTCCAAGAAAATGCTCATGTTGCTCTCTGAAAATATTGGACAGAGATAAAAATCAAACCAATATTTTTAGTGGCTCATGGACATTTATTTTGGGCATTTGGAATTAATGCATAAATATTTGCTTTGGAAATATATTAATTATATATATTAATATATGTCCAAATATTATGCCAATTATAAAGGAGCTCTGGAATAATATATCTAGCCCCTGCAAAAATTGGCATAAGTTAAATAAATGATTTAATATATTATTTAAATCAAAACAAATGTCAGAAATTAGAAAACAGAAAAAAATAAAAGGGAGAAGCTTACCTGGGCTCCTCCCTGTGCAGCCCATCCAGCTGGCCGGCCCAGCCAGCAGCCGGCCCAGCCCACCTCCCTCCTCTGTCGTCTTCGTCCCGACAAAGGGAGGGGAGTGTGGCCGGCGCGCGCGCGCGCCACCGCGCCACGCCACCTCTCTCCCTGCCTGCCTGCCCTCCCCTCCTCGCCTCGATGCCCCTGGACGACGCCACGCCTCCCCCCTACTCTCTCTCACTCTCCCCCGGCTCTCCCCTCCTCTCCCTCGCTCTCTCTCTCACACGGCCGAACACCACCGTCGCCGCCGTTCGCCATAGCAGCCATCTCCGGCCACCCCTCGCTAACCCGACTAGCTCAGAAGCTCCGCCA
>NC_041385.1:822957375-822965657 GCF_002162155.2 Triticum dicoccoides
TCTCCAGCGCGTCTCCGAGCCCGCTTCGACGCCCACTGCAACCGCGGTGAGCCCCCGAGTCGTTTCCCCCTTCTTCCCGGGTCTCTTTCGACCTCTAGGCCTTAGCCCCACCTTGGCCGAGAGCTCCACGCCGCCGGCGATGTCGCCGTCGTGGCCACGGTCACCGTAGCGCCCAACCGAGCACACTATCGTGCTCCACGCCTCACTAGGAGCACGCAGCACGCACCAACGCCTCCCCAAACACCCTGCAACGCCGACTCCGACCGCACCCGAACTCCGGCCGCCGCTCACGAGCTCGCCGTCGACGGTACCGGCCACCCCAGGCTCGGCCACCACCACCGTTCGACGCGCGGGAGCAAGAGCTCTCCAACGAGCCCAAGCACGGCCTCTCCCGTGCCCTATAGCGCGATTCCGCATCGCGCCGCCGTCTCGGGCCTCGTCGGCGTCACGTCGCCGGTGGGTTTGACCCACCTTGACCACGGCAGGACCCCCCTGAGTCCCTGACAGGTGGGCCCAGCCCTGTAGCTAATTAGGATTAGCGCTAACCACTGTAGTTAACCCCCTGACACTGACCAGTGGGCCCCAGCGCCACTAATTAGTAATTAAGATTAATTTAACCCTGTTTAACCCCCCTGTCACTGACGTGTGGACCCCACACGTCAGGTTTGACCTCAGCCAGCCGCAGTTGACCACTGACGTCATGATGACGTCATGCTGGCGCAATAACTATAATTTCTGGATTTAATTTAAATCAGGAAATTCCAGAATATAATTTAAACTTCAAAAATTCATAACTTTTATTCTGTAACTCCAAATTGGACAAATTATATATGAAAAATGATCAGAAAAATCCAATCTATCCATCTGTACCATTTTCATGCATGATTAAACAAGTTAAATTGATGTTTTAAGCAGAACAAGGAAAAGCACTTTAAAAGGCCATATTTGAATTTGAAATTTGACTCCTTGATTCAAATTTGCTCAAACCCTTCTGGTTTTAGTTGCATTAGCCCAACACACTCATATTGCCATGTTTCATGCATGCATCATATTGTTGCACATTGTTGGTGATGGTTGTGTATCGGTGTCCTTTGCGACAGGTTCTGCCTCCGAGGAGTACCGTGATTACCCTAACGAAGAACCGTATCAGTGCATCGAACCATCAGGCAAGCAACCAACCATTTGATCATATCGATACAATCCCATGTTCTCGCTCCTGCTCTCTTTTACTGCATTAAGACAACGCGTTTCAAACTGATGTGTGCTACGGTAGTTGAACCCATTTCCTCTGCATGACCTGTCATTGCCACAGTAACTAGATGAAACCCACTAGCATGTGTAGGAGTTGATTGAGCCATATGTATGTGTTGTTCCTACCTTGCTATGCCTGCTATGCTTAGAGTCGTGTCAGGTCTGGTTCATCTGGGTGATGGCTAGAGTGAAATGATTATGTCGGTAATGAGAGTGGTGTGGTGAACACGATTTGGTAAAGGTATCGATGAGAGGCCATGTAGGAGTACATGGTGGGTTGTTTCATTGAAGCCGACCTTAAGCACTGAGATCTGTATGCGTGATTTAAGATACAGCTACTACCATGCATTGGGCCCTGAAATATGACCCCGCTCGACTTCTTATTCACCCTAGCTCTCTGTCCAGGAGTTGCAAATAGTTTCTGGTGTTTGTAGCCTACTGGAGGCCGTGGACAGCGCTGACCGTAGGGGTGGGCTGTGATGCGGTAGGTACGTGGCACGGTGTACCGAATACCCGTTAGGTATCTCGGGAACCCTGTTCACATCGTTCGGGGCCGTATGGGAAACCTCGGCCGGACTCCCTGCGGATGGAACCTGAATAGGCGATAAACCTGGACTAGAGGCTTAAGTGTTTAGGTAGGTCGTGGTCTACACCCACGTCGGCTTTCGCTTGAAGTCTGCCGAGCACATGTCGTGTGCAGACGCTAAGTGGTGGAAACATGTATGAAGAAGTACACCCCTGCAGGGTTATCATAATCTATTCGAATAGCCGCGTCCGCGGTAAAGGACTACTTGGTTGCCTATACAGTTCATAGACAAGTAAATGGAAACTACTAAAACCCTCAAGATAAGAGTGAGTGCCGAGGATGGCTCTTCCGTAGGAAGACGGAGGTGGATCCTCGGTGGTGTATTGAAGTGGTGAGTAGTGGACTCGTGTGCGCAAAACCATTTCAAGTTGGAGTATCATAGGATAGTCTAGCCAAGAGTCAAAGCTGGCTTGCTGCAATAACTCCACCAACCCTTCTTGATAATATGCATGTATGTAGGATCTGATGTAAGTCTTGCTGAGTACCTTTGTACTCATGTTGCTATAATTTACATTTTTACAGAAGACGCTGCAACCCCTTCTGATGGGTTCTATGTAGACGTTGACATCAACGAGTAGGCTAAAGACCCAGGTGGTGACCCTGAGCTTGTGAAGGACCACGTAGTATAGCTAGGCTTCCCAAGCCTCTTTTATTTTACTAGTTGTCTGTACTCAGACAAGTTACTTCCGCTGCTGGTTTGTATGACTGTATGACTTGTATGTTGGGTCGTGAGACCCGTATCTTTGTGTATGTTATGTATGGCTCCCTGGGCCTTAAATAAAGTACTTATGTCGTAGAGTCATGTTGTGATGCTTCGTTGTATTGCACATATCGAGCATATTGTGTGCATGATTGAAATGCTTGGTATGTGTGGGATCTGACTATCTAGTTGTTTATCTTTAGTAGCCTCTCTTACCGGGAAATGTCTCCTAGTGTTACCGCTGAGCCATGGTAGCTTGCTACTGCTCTGGAACACTTAGGCTGGCCGGCATGTGTCCTTCTTCGTTCATGTGTCTGTCCCTTCGGGGAAATGTCACGCTTTGAGTACCGGAGTCCTGTTAGCCCACTACAGCCCAGTTTACCGGAGTCCTGCTAGCCCAGTGCTACAGCCCGGACCCACTTGCTGATGACCGACACGTTCGAAGCTGGGTCATGGATGCCTGTCCCTGTAAGTCTGTGCCACTTTGGGTTTACGACTAGCCATGTCAGCCCGGGCTCTTTATCATATGGATGCTAGCGACACTATCATATACGTGAGCCAAAAGGCGCAAACGGTCCCGGGCAAAGGTAAGGCGACACCCGTGGGGATACCGTGCGTGAGGCCGCAAAGTGATATGAGGTGTTACCGGCTAGATCAATGTGACATCGAGTCGGGGTCCTGACAGCGTTGGCATCAGAGCCGGACTGCCTGTAGGTTCTTCAAGCCAAACTGGTCGATGTTGAGTCTAGAAATTCTTTAGTTATATGTAGGGGAATTGATTGTGGGATGGAACGTAAGGCTCTTTTTACTCCTTTATCTCATGACATTCTGATCTGAGTCAGTCCATTCTTTCCACCGGGGGTTAAGGAATTAGGATCTATTCTCTCTATCAGGATCACGTGTTACTAATCAGTAGTACCTTATAAGTTTGATGGATACAAGCCTAGTTCAGTTCTACTACCACATTATGTTGCTAGAATGGATTCAGAACTTTGATATGATGATGATGAGTGTGTATGCAACCCTTTGTCAAATGTCTCAAAATCCTTCTTGAGCATTTACAGCTGTTATGCTGCCGAAATTTTGCTAGAAATTCTAATGCCCTTGCATTATGATTGTGCTTTCAGATGGCCACTCGCGACCTCAATCAAGTGGTTCGCCTGACTCGATGCCTAGATGTACCCGGCCATACTGCCAAATTGGTCAGGGTAATGACTGAGGCTGGATACCGCTGGTATCCCGAGTACACGGTCGAAGAGCAATTCCGAGACTTTAATCAAAGCCAGTATCTCTGCACTGTCAGGATATTTCCATCTTATCCTGGATCCACCGAGCCTCTTCACTGCTCCTATGGACTCGGGGTTACTATTGAGATGGCTGTGCAGGACGCCGCCTACTCTATGATGACCATTATGCGAGTCAGATCTGGTTTATTTCGGGACTCTGACTTCCGGTATATGCCAGGATCACTTCCGGGAGCACAAGGGTATCTCCAGGCTATCTATGCTTACCCCACTCAGGAGGATTCACGGACTCGCACCACTGCTGAGATGCTCGAGGATAAGGACCGTGAAAATCGGGCCGTAAGGTTAGAGCTCTTCAATACCCGTGCTGACCACTGGGCCACTTTGACTCGGTTCGCACCGGCGGTGCAAGCTGGATATTCAGATATGCGCGATCTCTATCCTGTGAGATCTGCTCTGCCAGACGTGATGGTTTGGCGTGATGTAGGAGGCATCACCCCACCTCGCGGTCCCCGCAGGCCACCGTCTGTTGGTCCAAGGCCTCATCCTAGCCCCTATGGTCCACAAGCTCCGCGAGATCGTCTGTTTCCGGATGATCATGTTGAGCTTCCAGGCTATGGAGGTGACTTTTACGAGGACTACTACGGATTGGTCTGAGTTAGTGGTAGTATCACTAGTTCGCACTAGCTGTGTCTTCTATCGTCCCGCGTGACTCGTGGGATATGACCTAGTTTGTACTCTTTCCGGAGGTGTAGAAAAATAATGTATAGGAGCTTGGAATGCCTCCAATGAGATGTAATCCTCTTTCACCGTAATAGTACTTTGTTTGGTCTTGTACTAAACCCTGTATGGTGTGTATGACGATGGAATAAAGAAGCAGTTTCTGTATCTACCATGTCATACGGATGATCATCTTGCATTTCGAGTTATTCCTTACATTTTTATCCTATGTCGGAATCTTATCATCCTGACTAAATCATTGTCTTGTTTACCTAGGATGGTCAACACGCGCGCTAACCCTGCTTCTCAAGAGCAGGCCGAAGGCAGTGAAGGCAGGAATGAAAATCTGCCTCATCCTCCTTCACCAGCCGAGGTTATGATGGAAGCTGAGAGAAACAAGCGGGAGACCAATCGTTTGTTGGAGCGTATTGAACAGAACACAGCACACCATCAGAGGGCTAACGTGGTGTCACTCAGTGATTTTATCAAATTGCATCCACCCACGTTCCACCACTCCGTCGAGCCTCTCGACGCTGATGACTGGCTTCGCAGTATCTCTCACAAACTGCGTTCCGCGCTGGTAGCGGAGGCTGACAAGGTCACCTTTGCTGCATATCATCTTGAAGGCCCCGCCAGTCTATGGTGGGAGAATTATGGAGCTATGCGCCCAGCGGGCCATGTCACTACTTGGGCTGAATTCAGCGAGGCTTTCCGTGAACATCACATTCCGGAGGGTCTCATGGACCGTAAACGTGAGGAATTTTGCAGTTTCACCCAAGGCCGACTTTCTGTGGATGCTTACAGCAGGGAGTTTGGTAACCTCGCACGATATGCAACCGAGGAAGTTTCTACTGACGCCAAGAAGCAAGCAAGGTTCCGTAAGGGCCTTAGTCCTGAGCTTCGCCGCGACCTCCGTCTGCATGAGTGCACAACTTTTCAGAAACTTGTCAACAAAGCCATCAGTGCTGAAACTGGTCAGACTGACTATGACGCAACACGCAAGCACGGCCTTGACATGGGTTCCTCATCCGGTGCTGGTCCTCAGAAGCGCCGCGTGTGGGTACCCAACACCGCCCTGCCACCCAGGTTCACACCGAGGCCATCTTTCCAGGCGCCTCGCCCCGTTCAACAGTCTGCACCGGCCAAGCCCTATGGGGGTCCAACCAATAATGCTCCTCCACGTACCAGTTCCGTGACTTGTTTCAAGTGTGGGGAATCTGGCCACTATATGCGTGAGTGTCCCCAGACCAACCCCAATCAATCTGCTAAAGCTGTTGGCCGTGGCAAGCCGACAGGAAAAATATTCCACGCCAAGCCGGTCACCGCCTCACGTGGCCATGTCAACTGTATCTCTGCCGCAGAAGCTCAAGAGGATCCCAACGTCGTTCTCGGTACGCTTCTTGTCAATTGCCACCCGGCATCTGTTCTTTTCGATACAGGAGCCTCTCATTCTTTTATATCTGAAAATTATGCTCGTTTGCATAATGTCGCATTCGGTGATATGCCAACCTCTATGGTAATTCAAACTCCGGGATCCAAATGGCAAACTTCTAGAGTAAGCCATGGAAATGAAATCCAAGTCGACAGACTTGTTTTCCTTGCCTCTTTGATAGCCCTTAAATTTTCAGATATTAATATCATTTTGGGTATGGACTGGATGTCAGCTCATCATGCCAAAATTGATTGCTTCTCTAGGACTGTTCAACTCACCCATCCTTCGGGGAAGATAGTCAATGTCTTGACCCGAATAGCCAAGCGACAATTATATTCTCTTAACGCCAACCCTTTGCCAGACCTTGAGGATGTTCCGGTAGTCCGTGACTTCCCGGATGTCTTTCCAGAGGAATTGCCAGGTGTTCCACCTGACAGGGATGTTGAGTTCGTAATAGACCTCATTCCAGGAACCGTTCCGATTGCTAGAAGACCCTATAAGATGGCACCCTTAGAACTAGCCGAGCTTAAGAAACAACTCGATGAGTCCTTGAAAAAGGGTTTCATCCGACCTAGCTCCTCTCCGTGGGCTTGCCCCGTCCTATTCGTCAAGAAGAAGGATGGTACGGACCGGATGGTTGTAGATTACCGACCTGTCAATCTGGTCACAATCAAGAACAAATATCCGCTTCCCAGGATCAACGACCTGTATGATCAGCTCGCTGGATCCTCAGTCTTCTCCAAGATGGATTTGAGGTTGGGCTACCATCAAATCAAAATCAGAAAGGGACATTCCTAAAACGGCCTTTGTTACTCGTTATGGCCAATACGAGTACACCGTCATGTCCTTCGGTTTAACCAACGCTCCAGCCACCTTTTCTCGGTTAATGAACTCAATCTTCATGGAGTATTTGGATAAATTCGTCGTGGTTTACCTCCATGATATACTCATCTACTCCAAGAACGAGGAAGAACATGCCGAACATCTAAGGCTAGTGTTGCAGAAACTTCGAGAGCATCGCCTTTATGCCAAATTTTCTAAATGTGAATTCTGGTTGTCAGAAGTGACCTATCTGGGTCATGTAATATCTGGTAAAGGTATTGCTGTTAACCCTGAGCGAGTTCAAGCCGTTCTTAATTGGACTCCACCTGAATCGGTCAAGCAAGTTCGGAGTTTTCTAGGCTTAGCGAGCTATTGCCGCCGCTTTGTCGAAAACTTCTCCAAAGTTGCTAAACCTCTAACCGAACTCCTCAAGAAAGATAAGAAGTTCGAGTGGACTCCGCAATGTGAGCACAGCTTTCAGGAACTGAAAAGACGCCTGACTTCTGCTCCCGTACTGGTACCGCCAGACTTCTCCAAGGACTTTGTTATCTACTGCGACGCCTCGCGACAAGGACTAGGTTGCATTCTCATGCAAGATCGACACGTAATTGCCTACGCTTCACGGCAATTGCACCCACATGAGGAGAACTATCCCACTCATGATCTAGAGCTTGCAGCCGTAGTCTATGCACTTAAGACCTGGCGGCATTACCTCCTCGGTAACCGTTGCGAAATATTCACTGATCACCAAAGTCTGAAGTACATTTTCACCCAACCGGATCTGAATCTCAGGCAAAGACGTTGGGTTGAGTTGATCACAGACTTCGACTTAGGAATAACCTACACCCCAGGGAAAGCCAACGTCATGGCTGATGCGCTAAGTCGTAAATCTTATTGTAACAATCTGATGTTACAACAAAGTCAACCGCTTCTCCATGAGGAATTTCGGAAGCTTAACCTTCACATTGTTCCTCAAGGATTTCTTTCCACCTTGGTGGCGAAACCTACTCTTACGGATCAAATCATTGCTGCCCAGAAGCGAGATAAGGGAATAGCTAAAATCAAAGAGAACATTGCTAGCGGAGGTGCTAGTTGTTTCTCCACAAATGATCATGGTGTTGTGTACTTTGAGAACCGTCTAGTGGTTCCCAAGAACCAGCATCTACGACAGTTGATCCTTAAGGAGGCTCATGAATCTCCTCTCACTATTCATCCCGGTAGTACTAAGATGTATCAGGACCTACGCCAGAGGTTCTGGTGGACTAGGATGAAGAGAGAAATTGCTCAGTATATTGCTAATTGCGACGTCTGTCGTCGTGTAAAAGCAGAGCACCAACGGCCTGCTGGCACCCTTCAACCCTTAGCTATTCCTGAATGGAAATGGGATAAAATTGGTATGGATTTCATTACCGGTTTTCCCAGGACCAAGAGAGGGAATAATGCTATCTTCGTCGTTGTCGATCGTCTTTCCAAAGTAGCCCATTTCCTACCTGTTCGTGAGAGTATAACCGCTAGTCAGCTGGCAGA
>NC_041385.1:822967129-823086123 GCF_002162155.2 Triticum dicoccoides
CCGGAAGCCCTGCATCGCCGCCACGTCGCCGTTCCCCTCTTCGGGCTCCGACCATCATCGCCGTCGAATTCGCCGTCTCCAGCGCGTCTCCGAGCCCGCTTCGACGCCCACTGCAACCGCGGTGAGCCCCCGAGTCGTTTCCCCCTTCTTCCCGGGTCTCTTTCGACCTCTAGGCCTTAGCCCCACCTTGGCCGAGAGCTCCACGCCGCCGGCGATGTCGCCGTCGTGGCCACGGTCACCGTAGCGCCCAACCGAGCACACTATCGTGCTCCACGCCTCACTAGGAGCACGCAGCACGCACCAACGCCTCCCCAAACACCCTGCAACGCCGACTCCGACCGCACCCGAACTCCGGCCGCCGCTCACGAGCTCGCCGTCGACGGTACCGGACACCCCAGGCTCGGCCACCACCACCGTTTGACGCGCGGGAGCAAGAGCTCTCCAACGAGCCCAAGCACGGCCTCTCCCGTGCCCTATAGCGCGATTCCGCATCGCGCCGCCGTCTCGGGCCTCGCCGGCGTCACGTCGCCGGTGGGTTTGACCCACCTTGACCACGGCAGGACCCCCCTGAGTCCCTGACAGGTGGGCCCAGCCCTGTAGCTAATTAGGATTAGCGCTAACCACTGTAGTTAACCCCCTGACACTGACCAGTGGGCCCCAGCGCCACTAATTAGTAATTAAGATTAATTTAACCCTGTTTAACCCCCCTGTCATTGACGTGTGGACCCCACACGTCAGGTTTGACCTCAGCCAGCCGCAGTTGACCACTGACGTCATGATGACGTCATGCTGGCGCAATAACTATAATTTCTGGATTTAATTTAAATCAGGAAATTCCAGAATATAATTTAAACTTCAAAAATTCATAACTTTTATTCTGTAACTCCAAATTGGACAAATTATATATGAAAAATGATCAGAAAAATCCAATCTATCCATCTGTACCATTTTCATGCATGATTAAACAAGTTAAATTGATGTTTTAAGCAGAACAAGGAAAAGCACTTTAAAAGGCCATATTTGAATTTGAAATTTGAATCCTTGATTCAAATTTGCTCAAACCCTTCTGGTTTTAGTTGCATTAGCCCAACACACTCATATTGCCATGTTTCATGCATGCATCATATTGTTGCACATTGTTGGTGATGGTTGTGTATCGGTGTCCTTTGCGACAGGTTCTGCCTCCGAGGAGTACCGTGATTACCCTAACGAAGAACCGTATCAGTGCATCGAACCATCAGGCAAGCAACCAACCATTTGATCATATCGATACAATCCCATGTTCTCGCTCCTGCTCTCTTTTACTGCATTAAGACAACGCGTTTCAAACTGATGTGTGCTACGGTAGTTGAACCCATTTCCTCTGCATGACCTGTCATTGCCACAGTAACTAGATGAAACCCACTAGCATGTGTAGGAGTTGATTGAGCCATATGTATGTGTTGTTCCTACCTTGCTATGCCTGCTATGCTTAGAGTCGTGTCAGGTCTGGTTCATCTGGGTGATGGCTAGAGTGAAATGATTATGTCGGTAATGAGAGTGGTGTGGTGAACACGATTTGGTAAAGGTATCGATGAGAGGCCATGTAGGAGTACATGGTGGGTTGTTTCATTGAAGCCGACCTTAAGCACTGAGATCTGTATGCGTGATTTAAGATACAGCTACTACCATGCATTGGGCCCTGAAATATGACCCCGCTCGACTTCTTATTCACCCTAGCTCTCTATCCAGGAGTTGCAAATAGTTTCTGGTGTTTGTAGCCTACTGGAGGCCGTGGACAGCGCTGACCGTAGGGGTGGGCTGTGATGCGGTAGGTACGTGGCACGGTGTACCGAATACCCGTTAGGTATCTCGGGAACCCTGTTCACATCGTTCGGGGCCGTATGGGAAACCTCGGCCGGACTCCCTGCGGATGGAACCTGAATAGGCGATAAACCTGGACTAGAGGCTTAAGTGTTTAGGTAGGTCGTGGTCTACACCCACGTCGGCTTTCGCTTGAAGTCTGCCGAGCACATGTCGTGTGCAGACGCTAAGTGGTGGAAACATGTATGAAGAAGTACACCCCTGCAGGGTTATCATAAGCTATTCGAATAGCCGCGTCCGCGGTAAAGGACTACTTGGTTGCCTATACAGTTCATAGACAAGTAAATGGAAACTACTAAAAGCCTCAAGATAAGAGTGAGTGCCGAGGATGGCTCTTCCGTAGGAAGACGGAGGTGGATCCTCGGTGGTGTATTGAAGTGGTGAGTAGTGGACTCGTGTGCGCAAAACCATTTCAAGTTGGAGTATCGTAGGATAGTCTAGCCAAGAGTCAAAGCTGGCTTGCTGCAATAACTCCACCAACCCTTCTTGATAATATGCATGTATGTAGGATCTGATGTAAGTCTTGCTGAGTACCTTTGTACTCATGTTGCTATAATTTACATTTTTACAGAAGACGCTGCCACCCCTTCTGATGGGTTCTATGTAGACGTTGACATCAACGAGTAGGCTAAAGACCCAGGTGGTGACCCTGAGCTTGTGAAGGACCACGTAGTATAGCTAGGCTTCCCAAGCCTCTTTTATTTTACTAGTTGTCTGTACTCAGACAAGTTACTTCCGCTGCTGGTTTGTATGACTGTATGACTTGTATGTTGGGTCGTGAGACCCGTATCTTTGTGTATGTTATGTATGGCTCCCTGAGCCTTAAATAAAGTACTTATGTCGTAGAGTCATGTTGTGATGCTTCGTTGTATTGCACATATCGAGCATATTGTGTGCATGATTGAAATGCTTGGTATGTGTGGGATCTGACTATCTAGTTGTTTATCTTTAGTAGCCTCTCTTACCGGGAAATGTCTCCTAGTGTTACCGCTGAGCCATGGTAGCTTGCTACTGCTCTGGAACACTTAGGCTGGCCGGCATGTGTCCTTCTTCGTTCCTGTGTCTGTCCCTTCGGGGAAATGTCACGCTTTGAGTACCGGAGTCCTGTTAGCCCGCTACAGCCCGGTTTACCGGAGTCCTGCTAGCCCAGTGCTACAGCCCGGACCCACTTGCTGATGACCGACACGTTCGAAGCTGGGTCATGGATGCCTGTCCCTGTAAGTCTGTGCCACTTTGGGTTTACGACTAGCCATGTCAGCCCGGGCTCTTTATCATATGGATGCTAGCGACACTATCATATACGTGAGCCAAAAGGCGCAAACGGTCCCGGGCAAAGGTAAGGCGACACCCGTGGGGATACCGTGCGTGAGGCCGCAAAGTGATATGAGGTGTTACCGGCTAGATCAATGTGACATCGAGTCGGGGTCCTGACACCAACATTGCATCGCTTTTTGTAGGTGTCTCCTGATGCTTTTTTACTTCTAAAGATGGCTCCTCGAGATAGCCTGGATACTTGTAGTCTGTCCTCCTTCGATTGGCACCCAACTAGGCCCGTCCCATGAGCTGATGGCCTTGCTGCTTGGGCTCCTGCTGGTGGAAATTGGGTCGCTGACATTCCATGCATATGAGTGACCACTTGACTAGTTTCTTGTAGTAGTTGCATAGAAACGCAAATGTAGTTGGATCAAATATATACATATCTCAGTTGGCTAGCCAACTTAAGAAGTTGCACAGTGAGGGCTAATCCGTTGCACAATCGATGGTATTCAGATGGATATTATGTAAACTATGTTCAAGCAGTGTGTGCTTTTTGGTTGCACACCCATGTGTGCTTTGTTGTCAAGGGTATGTGTTCATGCAAAGTTTGCAGATCAAAGTAGTATATATCCTAGTCCGCTGCGCTTAGTCACACTTTTGTAGAGGGAAGGGCTATGTACTTGCAAGGTTGACGGCTAGTTTAGTTTTGGCTCCAGTGCCTAAATCATGTTCAGCCATTGTGTATGCTGATTTTTTGGTTGCACACTCATGTGTGCCCTGTTGGCCACAAAGTGCATCAAGTTGCACACATTTTGTTTTGTTTTGTAGGTTTGCTTTGAAAAATCAGCATTAGTTGTTTACTTCATGGCAATGTTTTTTATATCAATTGTTTTTGCTCATTTTTTCCTTTATACATTTGGTTTGGTTGCTTCGACTAATTTGTTTGTTCATATTTTTTTCACAGACCAAAAATGGTTGTAGAAGGAGATGCGATTCCAAGTGAAGGAGAGGTATGTCGCTTTTTATAGCAGTTTTGTTTTGCAATTATGATAACTGTTTTTGGGGGGTTTTTTCTGACCATCACTACTAGGGAAAAGCCTATACACAGAATCTTATCAGCAACGCGCTTTCAAATAAGGCGCTGCTGCTAATTAGCAGTAGCATGCTCAAGAGTAACTCGCTGCTGAAACAAATATAGCAGTAGCGCGCCCACTCAAAAATGCGCAACTGCTATAATTCTCACGAGGCCGCCGCGAGGCTAGTTATAGCAGCAACGCGTTATAACGACGGGCGCTACTGCTACGTAGCATAGTAGCAGCGCATTTCGCCAGTAAGCGCTACTGCTAAGTTTACTACAAAAATTTAGTCCCACACCTCGCTCCGTGAAGAGAGTTTCTACCACCTTAAATATGTTACTTCTCAAACTTTGACAAGCACTTGGTCTTCATTGAACTCTATGTGTAGAATTTGTGGCTGCAATATGAGTCTTCACCTGTTCCTAAACCGGTGAGGACTCATATTGACAAATCAGATTGTACACAAAAAAATCGTTGACAATCAATGTATTTTTGATACATTGAACAAAGTCTATTTTTACATGCTGACACATAGCAGTAGCGCTTTTTTGTGAAAAGCGTTGCTGCTAGGTAGCTTAGCAGTAGCGTCTTTCTCTATAGCGCGCTACTGCTAAGCCATTCCATCTCCCACCCCCATCTCCTCTATCCGGTCCACTCACAGTCACACACTCACTGGATCCCCTCTCAATCCCCCGCGCCGGTCCACCCCCGTCGCCCTCCTCCCTCTGCGCCGCCGTCACCTCCTCCTCCTTGCTGGACTCGGTACCGGCCTCCTCCTCCGTCCTCCCTCTCCACTCGCCGCTGGCCGGCCCCTCCTCGCTTCGCCTTCCTCCTCCGTCTGCCCTCCACTGGCCGCCGACCGGCCCCTCCTCGCTCCGCCTTCCTCCTTCGTCCTACTCTCTTCTCCCTCCTCGAGTCGCCCCTCCTTCTCCCTCCTGCCTGCTACATTTTGATTTAGTACACTAGT
Organism: Triticum dicoccoides; assembly: GCF_002162155.2. NCBI lineage: Eukaryota > Viridiplantae > Streptophyta > Magnoliopsida > Poales > Poaceae > Triticum > Triticum dicoccoides. The sequence goes on from NC_041385.1 coordinate 822,972,293, forward strand.
TCATATGCAATATTTTGATTTAGTTGATATGATTTAGTTGATTTAGTAGGCTAGTTGATTTAGAACATTTTGATTTAGTTGATTTAGTAGGCTAGTTCATTTAGTTGATTTAGAACATTTTGATTTAGTTGATTTAGTAGGCTAGTTCATTTAGTTGATTTAGAACATTTTGATTTAGTTGATTTAGTAGGCTAGTTGATTTAGTTGATTTAGAACATTTTGATCGACATGATATGGTATGTTATACTTACAAATGCAAATTATCCGATGAAATACTTAGTGTATAGTCCGATGATATGGTATGTTGTGTGAAATCTAGTCGATGATATGTTTTAGTGTAGAGTTCGATCACATGCTTATTAGTGTAGAATCTAAGGAAACTATTAATAGTGTAGATAATCCATATGTACTTATTTGCGAGGCTATTTATTAATAGATATGTTTTTCTTATTCAGAAATTGGCAAAGAGCATATCTGTGAGTTATGGTATCGAGCCTGATGAAGAAGGCTCAGCTGGACTACGCCTTACTGCAAGGGGCTCCGTCACAACCTGTACTTACCGCGTGGACACGGACGGTCACACACACTTAAACTCGGTTGGGTGGAAGAAATTCCTCGATGGCAAGAATCTTCGTGTTGAATAGGCCATTCTAATTACTATCAGGAACACCAACCGCCCAGGCTTGAGGATGATGATTGTCTTCGATATCATCTAGAACTACATATGTGTGTGTGGCTATATCATCTAGAACTACATATGATGATCGCCGTCGATATCATCTAGAACTACATATGATGATCGTCGTTGATATGACCTTGTACTGCTTGAGGATGCATGTTGACTATGCATGAAATTGTTATCTAGTACTCCCTTCTTTCCAAATTACTCGTCGTGGTTTGAACTAAAACCACGACGAGTAATTTGGAATGAAGGGAGTACTACCCAGTAATGGTTTATCAATTTGATATCTACTAGCAGTACCTAGTATTTAGTATCTGAAAGGGAAACTGAAAGGGAAAGGGGTACGGGGAAAAATGATGAAAGATATAGCAGTAGCGAGGGACTGCGAAATCGCTACAGCTAGGTAATAGTAGCGCATTCATAAAAAGCGATGCTGATATCGTCCACAGTAGTAGCGCGGGGTAAGGGCCGCGCTACTACTATAAGTTAGTTGTAGCGCCTTATTAGTAGCGCGGCCACCCGCGCTGCTGCTAGCCTCAAAACCCGTGCTACTACTAGGGTTTTCCCTAGTAGTGCATGTTTTGTGTTATATTTGTTCTATATGCAGGGGTCTACAAACCATTCTTCTCGGCGGAACTCGAAACGGCCGCCGAGCGGTAGCCGTGTCGTGCTGATATCGACGGGGGGTAGAGAATGATGAGGTAAGTATCGAGCAAGTAGTGTGGGTGCATTTACCTTTTTTTTGCACATGCACACACACAGAGACAAGTAACTTTGTGAAACGGCGAAAATGGAAGGCGACCATGCATGTGGGAGTTGTAGCTGGAGCTGGCACATCGTGTGGGTTCTCATTCAGTTTGCCACAGGGGATCTAGGGATGCTTTTGTTGTGGGTGCTTCATGAAATTGACCGATTATGCAGTTTTTTTGGGTGTTTCACGGGGTGGGTGAGTTGATTCTGTTGTTTACACAAAATGCTATGTGCATTGGTGTGCTTGATTAAACTAGTTGGCTAGTCAGGCTTGTGCAGTTGCACAACAGGCTCTATCTAGTTGGCTAGTCAGGCTTGTGCAGTTCCACAAGAGGCTCTACCTAGTTGGCTAGTCAGGCTTGTGCAGTTGCACAAGAGGCTCTACCTAGTTGGCTTCTCACTAGACTAAGCAATTGATTTTCATTTTTTGTGTTATTGGAGGAGTGAATTTTGTGGATGTATATGACCTATGGAGCTTGGTGAGAAAGGCGGTGGTTATACAGGGTTTGCGATGTGAGGGCTCTTTGGGTTAGTTGTTGTAGGAGTTTGCAGATTTGTTTCTTTTTTAGCCATTTTTGTGCAACCGGGCGGCCCCCTTTGTGCAACTTGTTAGATAGAACTTACCAACATTATGATAAAAAGAGCCAACTTAATTTTTGTTCTGATGGAGTGTTGTGTTTTGGGTGGCATTTATTTTTTGTTCAACTAGGCAGCAAATCATGTGCAACTTATCTTTTAATTCAAACTAGCCAACTTCATATATAAAAGTAGCCAACCCACCACATTTTCTCTCCCCTATGCAACTTCTGTTAATTTGACTAATACATTGTTCGCATTTTTTTGTTGCAGAGACCAAAATGGCTGGAGAAGGAGATGTGCCTGACAATAAACAGAGGTTGCCATTTTTTCTTTTTACCCTATTACCACTTTAATTTTTTTGGTTTTATCCTCTGACCATTTTATTATGCCCTTCTCTTTTACCCTCTTAGCATCCCAATGTTTTTGTTCATTGTAGGGTTCTGCAAATCCCATCTCACGACGGAACTCAAAAAGGGCTGCTAAGCGGCAACCGCGTGGCGATGATAAGGATAGAGATGGAGAGGGTGACGATGTCAGTGGAGAACAGCAGTCCTTTGGAATTTATTTTCCTTCATTTTTCTTTTGTCCTTTAGGTTTTTTATATGGCACACATACATGTTTAATTTTTTCTCAACCCCTTATGCTTGTTCATTTTTTTCTTACACAACTTTAGGGAGGCGAAAGATTCCTCTTAGTAAAACTGCAGAGAAGAAAGGTGCGCACAGAGGCAGTATCCAAAGGGGTAGATGCCACATCTTCTGCAGCAGTCGCTGAGGTAACATAAAATTCCATCAGGAATATTTTTTACTCCACATATATACAGGCAGCCAAGTGTATTAATTTTCATACATAGTTGCAGAAGGACTAATTAATCTTCAAGTTTTTTAGAATTGTCCCAAGAGTATGTAACGACTTGGCATCCTTAGGCTTTCTAGTTGCAGAATAGTATCTAATTAGTTGGCAACCTCAGTAATTCTAGTTGGACAACATTATACAACTAGTTGACATCCTCGGCTTCTCTAGTTGTACAACATTATACAACTAGTTGACATCCTCGGCTTCTCTAGTTGCACAAGAACTCAGATTAGTCCCATCTTAAAAAAACTGAGGATTGCCCAACAGTATCTAATGACTTGGCACCCTCAAGCTTTCTAGTTGCAAAAGAGTATCTATTTAGTTGGCACCCTCTGCAATTCTAGTTGGACAACTTTATCCAAGTAGTTGACATCCTCAACCTCTCTAGTTGCACAAGAATGTTTCATTAGTTGGCATCATCAGCATTTCTAGTCGTACAAGAATATCTCATTAGTTTTCATCATCAGCATTTCTAGTTGCAAAACAAACAGGATATCAAGTTGACATCCTCAACTTTTTAATTTAGTTTTCCAGAGAACAAATATTTGTACCCAAATTCTTAAAAGCGTGCACGCGTTGGAGCAGATGAGCGGCCGGCTCCTAGCTGCATGATCCTCAATTTTAGTTGGCACCCACAACTAAAAATTAGGAGTTGGCATCCCCAACTTTTTTTAATAGTTGGACAACAATGCCACATGAGTTGGCATATTCAACTTCTTTAGTTGCACAAGAACCATTCAGTAGTTGGCATCCTCATGTGTTCACATGCATACAATTTTCTTGGTTTGCAGATGCACTTGAATGTAGTTGCACTACTTATTTGGAAGATTATAATCTTTTAAAATTCACTATTTTTTCATTTTTTGTGTTTAGACAGGCTAAATTCATGTTTATCGGTTCAAAATTCATTACATGGTTGCACAAACATGCAACATGAATTGCATGCAGGAGTACTTGAAGTTGCACAAAATAGATGATGTTGCACAATAGCCAGCATAAAGTTTGTTTGGAATTATGCATACATAATATTATCTAAAACCAAAATGAATATGAAATTATATGATTTGGCATCTTCTACTTTTATATGAGTTGAAGATGCCAACTACGAAAATTCAAACCCCACAAGTAGATGGATATGGGAGTGTTGTCAATTTGCACACTTGTACTGGAGAAGTTGCACAAATACAAGTCAGAGTTGGTTCACTTTTTTCTCAGGCTTCTTTTTTGCATCATATGCATGTTTTACAAGTTATGGGGGTGGATGAGCTGTTGTAGGTTTGTGCACACAAGTCTAAGCTACAAAGTCACATATACTACTGTGTGGAAAATCGAAGGAAAAAACACATGCAAACGAGATTATTGTCTAGTTGGTAGTTATGTTTTCATAGTACATACAATATATACTTTTATTTTCTTTTGTCTGCTACATAGACATTGGTTCTCCTACATTATGTGTGAAATAATACTCTCTATGTGCTCTCTTCCATATATTTGAACACTTTTCTGCATCTTGTTGCACACATTGCTGCAAAAGTTGGCTAGTCCCATGATGTAGTTGCATGAAAATCAGTTGAAATTGCACAGGTACCATATGTTCCTGTTTTTAATCTCTGTTTATGCTTTCTTCAACTATGGAGAAGCTACTTTTGCAAGGAGAAATTTGGTTAGGGGGGAAAGGGGAAGTCAAGGAGGAAGGAGCTGAACAGGAGGAGAAAAGGATCACCTCCTTTTCACCCTTGTTGGTGCTGCCTGGTACTTTCTGATATGTATGTCCTTCCTCTTTCTTTCTTTTTCGTAGAAAATTGTTCCAGTTCTATTGTTATTTCACCTTGATTCATCTGCCATGGCAGCTCTGGCGATGGAGATCCAGACCTGGGAACCCCTTGTTCATCAGGGAAGAAGGTGGGGGCTTGGGGAAAAGAAGTTGGTGGCCAGGAGGGCATGAGAGCTTCTGAAGGGGATGGGAGGGCACGTGATGGCCTGAGGACTGCGTCCAGTGCGTGGTTTGTTGAGTTGGCATGCATATGCTGCTACCGGTGGAGGGCTTTCCTTTTCTGAAATCGGTGGGGACCGAATCTTTTCTTTTATGGGGGCCGCTCGGGACCGCTAGGGAGCGGCCAGCCACTCCCTAGACGCGTCCTAAATATAAATAGCATAACAGAATGAAAATTGTCAAGCATGATTCCATGTTGAGATGGGATTTTTTAATGCGTGGTTACATGATGAGGTGGATATTTTTCCATGCATGTTACATGGTGAGGTGGCTTAAAAAATGTTAGTGTGATTAGCTATTTAGATATATAAAAGATAACTAGAATAAAAACTAATAGGAACATTCTTAACCAATCAACACCGGTTATTGCCGCGTAAATGTGCGGGCCATCCGGCTAGTTTGTGAACGACTTGCTTGTGTCGTAGATGTAAAAAACCGTGCATTTTCTATGTTTGATGATCGCCCAAACGCGATGTACAATCGGGCACGTTTGGATGTGCATGCTGACCACATACACCACGATAGAATTGTTAAACATGTCACGTTACACATGTTAACTTGGGCTTCACGTAGAGTAGTTAGGAGGATCTAGTTCGGTTAGTACCTACTTATCTCTTTATGTAATCCTCCTCTTATCTCTTCGGTTGTTTGAACCAACAATGTAATCTCACGATGTAGTCTATCGATGTATGCCTCTGGGAGAGCTGGCCTCGCCATATCAATATAAATACATGCGGGCTCCCATGTCACGGGAGTTGAGACGCTTTACGAAACCTTTCATGGTATACAGAGCCTCCTCTTCCATCTCATCTAGCCTCCATCGTTCCTCTCCCACCCGCCATGTCTTCCTCAAGCCAAGTTCCCTCAGCCGGCCTCAACAACACCATCTCTGAACCCTTAACCCGCACAAACTATGTGCTTTGGCGTGCCCAAGCACGATCTCAAATCATTGGGGCAGGCCTCTTTGGTTACCTTGATGGAACCATCCCCGAACCACCATCCAAAATCACCTCAAAAAACTCCGAAGGGAAGGAACAGATCGTTCCCAACCCAGCCTATGCTGCTTGGTTAATCCAAGATCAGCAACTAGTAGCCTATCTACTCAGGAATCTTTCTAAGGAAGTCCTGGTGCAAGTTGCCTCTCTGGAAAAATCGCAACCCATCTGGTCCGCTCTCGTAAACATGTTTGCAGCCCAATCCAGATCGAAAGTAAACACCTGCCGCACTGCCCTCACCAATGCCCAGAAAGGATCCCAATCTGCTGCTGCCTTCTTCGGCCACATGAGATCCCTGTCAGATGAACTTGCTATGGCAGGGAAACCCCTCCTAGAGGAAGAACTAATCTCCTTCATAGTTGCTGGCCTTGATATGGATTACCAGCCACTTATCTCAGCCCTAGATGTCCGCACCGAACCACTATCTGTTGATGATCTCTTCGGCATGGTGGCAAACTTTGATCAGCGCATGGAGCTGTTCTAGGGCACAGGCGCCGGGTCCTTCAAGTCGTCGGCCAACAGTGCCTCACGGGGACGCGGCGGCGCTCCAAAGGGCGGCTACCGTAACTCACCCAAGGGTGGAAACGGTGGCGGCAGCAGCAACTACAACGGTGGCGGCGGCTACCGTGGCAACAGCAGCGGAGGTGGTGGTGGCGGCTACAACCAGGGCAGCGCCAGTGGCTACCGCGGCTCTGGTGGTGGCTACAACAGCGGCTACAACGGCGGCGGTGGCGGGGGCTACTACAACAACAATGGCCCCCCACGTCATAACTACAACAACAATCAAGGTCGCCAAGGCGGCCGCTTCACTGGGTATGAAGAATATGAGAACAAATGTCAGATTTGCAAAAAAAACTAACCACATTGCAAAAGAGTGTAAGTGGCGCTATGTAGAGGACAACTCTCAGAGGAGACGAGTTGCAGCTGCAGCAGATGCCTCATATGGAGTAGATTCCAACTGCTATCTTGACTCCGGTGCAAATGAGAACATCACCTCCAAGCTAGAGAAAATGACCATGCATGAGAAATACCATGGCCAGGAGCAAGTCCACACTGTAGAAAATGGTCCAGGTATGATGATAAGTCATGTTGGCAAGTCTATTATTAAAACCCCACATCGTGATATTCTTGTAGATGAAGTTCTACACATTCCCAATGCATCAAAAAATCTTCTTTCGGTTCATCGTATTACTCTTGACAATGGTGTCTTCATTGAGTTTCACCCTTTTTTCTTCTTGATAAAGGATCAGGTCACGAGGAGGGTCCTCTATCGCGGTAGATGTGTTCAAGGTCTCTACCCGTTGATTTTCCAAGTTCAATAAACAAGCCTATAGATCCTTCAAGGTGTCTTCAGAACGATGGCATAATCGTTTAGGCCACCCATCCTTTTCTATTGTCTATCAAATTCTTAGCAAAAATAAGCTCGCTTTTGTTGATGAGCATGATCGTGAAACTATTTGTGATTCTTGCCAAAGAGCAAAAAGCCACCAATTACCATATCCAATTTCCTCTAGTGTGTCTACAAAACCCTTGCAACTTATTTTCTCGGATGTATGGGGGCCGGCTCCCTCTTCTGTTGGTAGGCACACCTATTATGTAAGCTTTATTGATGATTTTAGCAAGTACACGTGGATATATCTTCTTAAGAAACGCTCCGATGTTTTCCAAGTGTTTCTTAACTTTCAGGCTCTAGTAGAAAGGAAATTTGATTGCAAAATACTTGCTATGCAATCGGACTGGGGTGGTGAGTATGAGAAACTCAACTCCTTCTTTCAACGGATAGGCATCTCTCATCATGTTTCTTGCCCCCACGCTCATCAACAGAACGGTTCCGCTGAACGTAAGCACAGGCACATTGTTGATATAGGTCTCTCCCTCCTTGCTGCCGCATCTATGCCACTCAAGTTTTGGGATGAGGCTTTTCTAACAGCCTTTCATCTCATCAATATTCTGCCTAGCCGTGTCATCAATCATGAAACACCCACTGAACGTCTTCTTCACACCAAACCAGATTACTCGTCACTTCGGGTATTTGGTTGTGCTTGTTGGCTGAATCTACGTCCTTATAATAATCGTAAACTCATGTTTCGATCAACCCAATGTGTCTTCCTTGGTTATAGTGCACAACACAAGGGTGTCAAGTGTCTTGATGTTGCTACTGGATGTGTTTATATCTCTAGGGATGTTGTCTTTGATGAAACCGTTTTTCCTTTTGCCAAACTCCACCCAAATGCCGGTGCCCTTCGCCGCAAAGAAATACTTCTTTTGCCCTCAACCTTATCCGGTGTTGATCATGGGGGAGTAAATAATAGTACTGATCAACTTGTACCTAATCATCATATTATGCCTGAGATTACTGCTGCAAATTATTCAAATGGTGCAAATCACAGAGAAAACAGCCCTCATTTTATGTGCCCCCCAGCTGGAGACACTGGTGAAAACCGAGGCGTATCCACCTCGGGATCTCCATCGCAGCAGGGGCCAGAATCCGCCTCGGGTCTGGAGCGCACCACCGAGCGAGACAACGACGGCTTGGGTCCGCTCCAACCTCCCGATGCCGCATGGCGGGCGGACGCTCCTGGACACGCGCCTGGCTCACGGGATTGGCCTGCGCCAGATTCGCCGGGTCCCACCAGTCCGTCCCGGTCGCCCACGCCGCGACTGTCTCCCGCAGGTGCGACGCGATCTGCCTCGGGATCAGCAGCGCCAGCACCTGAGGCTGACGCATCCGAGGGATCTGCTGCGCCTTCGTCCCCTGGAGTTGCTCCTGTGGCTCCGCGTACAAGACTTCAGAAGGGAGTTACAGCTCGTTTAAATTACAAAAATTTCTCTAAATTTGGTATGTCTTGTACAACTGGTGAACCTAACAGTTTGATAACAGCACTTGGTGATCCTAGGTGGAAGTTGGCTATGGAAGAAGAAATCATGGCATTGAAGAAAAACAAGACGTGGCATTTGGTTCCTCGTCAGCAAGGCAGAAACTTAATTGATTGCAAGTGGGTCTATCGAATCAAGAAAAAATCTGATGGCACTATAGATCGGTACAAGGCAAGACTTGTAGCAAAGGAATTCAAGCAAAGGTGTGGCATAGATTATGAGGACACATTCAGTCCCATTGTTAAAGCTGCAACGAATCGTCTTGTGCTGTCAATAGTTGTGTCCAGGGGATGGAGTCTCAGACAGCTAGATGTACAGAACGCGTTCCTTCATGGTGTTCTGGAAGAGGAAGTGTTCATGAAACAACCTCCTGGATTTGAAGATAAAGATGCACCCTTTCATGTCTGCAAGCTGGATAAAGCACTATATGGATTGAAACAAGCACCTAGGGCCTGGTACTCACGGTTGAGTATGAAACTTCAGTCTCTTGGTTTTGTTCCATCAAGATCTGACACATCTCTATTTATCTATAACAAGCATAAGATGTCCATATTTGTCCTCATATATGTTGACGATATTATTGTTACTAGTTCTTCTGATGGAGCCGTAACAGCACTACTCAAAGACCTAGGCTCTGAGTTTGCTCTCAAGGACTTGGGAGATCTGCATTTCTTCTTGGGTATTGAAGTTCAGAAACATGGTAATGGTATCCATCTATCTCAAGCAAAGTATGCCACTGAATTGTTAAGTAGAATTGGCATGCAAAACTGTAAATCTTCTCCAACACAACTGTCTAGTTCAGAGTCTCTATCTCTGACAGAAGGCGAGCCACTGAATCAAGAGGACATTACTGGCTACAGAAGTTTAGTTGGTGGTCTGCAATATCTGACTCTTACTCGACCTGACATCTCCTTTGCAGTTAACAAGGTGTGTCAGTTTCTTCATGCACCTACCACAGCTCACTGGACAGCAGCAAAACGGATTTTAAGGTATATAAGGAATACTATAACCACAGGCCTCACAATCAGTAAGTCTTCTTCCACACTTGTTAGTGCCTTCTCAGATGCAGATTGGGCTGGTTGCCTAGATGACAGAAGGTCGACAGGTGGTTTTGCTATCTTTTATGGGTCCAATTTAATATCGTGGTGTGCAAGAAAACAAGCTACTGTTTCCAGGTCAAGCACAGAAGCAGAATATAAGGCATTAGCAAATGCAACAGCAGAAGTCATTTGGGTTCAATCAATGCTCAAAGAACTTGGAGTAGCACAAGATAAATCTCCTTGCCTGTGGTGTGATAATCTTGGTGCTACCTATTTGTCTGCAAATCCAGTTTTCCATGCCAGAACAAAACATATTGAAATAGATTTTCATTTTGTAAGAGAACGTGTTGCCAACAAACAGCTTGAGATCAGATTTATACCTTCCAAAGATTAAGTTGCAGATGGATTCACAAAAGCATTGCCAGCTAGAAGTTTTGAAGAGTTTAAGCGTAATCTCAACTTGATACAGTTGTGATTATGGGGGAGTGTTAAACATGTCACGTTACACATGTTAACTTGGGCTTCACGTAGAGTAGTTAGGAGGATCTAGTTCGGTTAGTACCTACTTATCTCTTTATGTAATCCTCATCTTATCTCTTCGGTTGTTTGAACCAACAATGTAATCTCACGATGTAATCTATCGATGTATGCTTCTGTGAGAGCTGGCCTCGCCATATCAATATAAATACATGCGGGCTCCCATGTTACGGTAGTTGAGACGCTTTACGAAACCTTTCAAGCATGTCGGCTTGAAGCCAGGAAATCATACGGCTCTCCCTAAGGTCGTGATGGTCGGCTTGGTCAAATCCTACCATCACCGTCCACTTTAGCTTTCCTCGTTTCCAAGCTGTAATTAAATTTGTAGTCTCCCATCACCTAGATACACCCACGAGTCAACATAATGCCACTACTACTGCAAAAACAAACTAGGAGTAGTCAATATGAGAGTTAAACTCCTCTCCTACACACAAAACAAACAATAGTCCGGTTTACAAATCAAGTTCTCCTGCAATTTGCTGGCCAAAGAATATGAAATTTGAACGAAACAATAATTCGAAATCAGTTTCTCAAATTTCCTGCGGAAGTACAGAAGAATCTCCTCGAATTACCATTAGTGTACACACTACTATAGTAGTATTTACATCAGCTGACCACCAACACGTACGTGCAGGGTCAGCCAAGCGTAACACGTGACGCGTCGTCGTGCGTGGTGGCCGACGCCGGCGACGAGAAGTAGGGGTCGGACACCACGAGCCCGTTGAGGAAATCCGCGAACCGGTGCTCATGCCGCCGCCTGGCGCCGGCGGCGCCCTCCTCCAGCGCCCTCAGCAGCGCCTCCGCCTTGGCCTTCCCCCTTGGGCTGGCCTCGCCGTCCTCCGCCAGCTCCCTAACGGCCTCCTCGGCGCCGCCCACGTCCAGCACCTCCGCCACGGCCCGCTCGCCGCCGGCCATGACGAGGTTGAGCAGGGCGGCGGCCGCGTTCTCCCTGGCCCGCCCCGTGGCGGCGCCCCCGGGCTCGACGAGGTCCGCGAGGATCCGCACCCCGGACACCGCGGCGAACGCGTCGAGGCTCTCGGCGCAGCCGGCCACCTGCGCGACGACGGCGGTGGCGTCCTCGACGATGCCCGCGCGCCCGTCCGTCATCACGAGCCCGAAGAGCGCCCGCACGACGCCAAGCTCCACCAGCGCCGCCCGGTTGAGCGGGTAGAGCGCGACGCCGAAGAGCGCCTTGAGGGCGTCCTTGGTGGCGCGCGTGCCGCGGGCCTTGGAGGGGAGGAGCAGCGAGACGAGCGCGGAGAGCAGCGCCCGCTTGGCGCCGACGATGGGGCGGTAGGCGTCGACGCAGAGCAGGCTGGCGACGACGGCGGCGGCGTGGTGCGCCGCCGCGTAGTCCTCGGCCCGGATGGCCCGGGCGAGCGCGTCGAGGATCCCCGGGGCCGACATGAGCTGCTCCCGCGCGGAGAGGGAGATGTTGAGCAGCGCGGCGGCCGCGTCCTCGGCGGCGGCGGACGTGGAGGGCGCCGTGAGCTGCGACGCGAGGAACGGGACCGCCCCCGCGTCCGCCAGCGGCGCGCGCACCTCCGGGTCGTCCTTGGAGGCGCGGCGCAGCTCGGCCACGGCCGCCGCCGTGGCGCCCGCGTCCCGCACCGCCGCCGCGCCCCGCAGCCGGCCCACCAGCGTCCGCGCCGCGTGCAGCTTCACTTCCATCGCTGTGTGCGCCTTGCCGGATTGGATGGTTGCGGGTGGATCTGGCCGCGGGAGCTCCCGTCGTCGGTTGGTGGGTGCGGAGGTGGCGGTGGCGCGCGCGAGTGATAGTTGACGTGTGATTTCTTTACGCTCGGTCGTAAGGTTGAAGCTAAGCTACTTTGTTATCTTTTGTTTTGTGGAAAGTACGTGTGAAGCTTCTTGATCTCGTTGCTAAGTTTAGTGGGGTGGTGTTGAACGCTTCTCCCGCGCTTTTACCATTCCCGGGATCACGGGTTCAAACTTCTTTCTGCTGCTTCTGGCAAATGCTGTCTGTGTGCTGGATGGAAATCTATCTCAATCTATGCTCATGCGTTCACGCGAATGGTCGCATTCTGCTGAGAGAAGTCTATGCCTCTAATGTAAATTAGAATCGAAGTTACTTTGCTCCATTCTAGTTGGGGAATAAAGAACGAGTGCGACGGGCACGTGCAGGTGCGGCCGCCCATCGCATCATCCATGACGCGACGGCTAAGGTGTTTAATGCGGGGAGCTGTGAGCGATAAGAATGGTGGGTTCTTCCTCTCGATCAAGCAGTTAATCAGTTGACACTCCGGAGAAAAATGGCGCGAGCTTGTCGCTCAGTCGGCATCGCGCGCGCCTCGGTGGGGGCTGAGCTGCAACGCGTTCGTACGTGTAAAAGTCCAAAGCTGTATTAAAGTCTTGAGACACTTATTTTCAGACGAAGAAATACACATACATATACGCATTCTTCCGCCCTCCTCCTACAGCCGCGCCTCACCTCTGCTCCCCTCCGCCGCCGTCGTCCGGGGCATCACAGGGCAAAGCCGTTGTGGCGTGGCGGCGGCGGCGGTTTTCTCCTTGGATCTCGATCTGGTTGGGAGGCGGCGCTCCTTTCCGGCCAGATCGGCAGCGGTGGCACAGATCGGTGGCGACATGGATGTGTTATGGCGGTGGTGGTGGAGGACGGCACCAGCAACGGCGGATCTGGCCTTGACTCAGTCGGGCTAATTCGTTGTGCTACCGATCTCAATCGCCGTCAGCGATGCACTGCTCCTGGACTTGATCTGCAACACGAGGATGTCTGGGGCGCCGCCCCTAGGCTTGGTAGTGGTGGCCTTCTTCTTCATCGGAGTTGGTCGGCCGGCTGGCTGTGCTTGCATGGTCATGGCGGCGGAGGTCGCAGTGGCTGGCGGCTTGGCCGGTCGGCGGCGTCGGAACATGGCCGGTGGCAGCGGCAATGTTCTGTCTGGATCCCGGGGCTGCGGCCCTGGATGGTGGCGGCCAGTGAAGTTAGGAATTCCCGCGGCGGCATGGCATGGTGCAGTCCCCTGTCCAAGGCGGATCTGTGATGGCGATCTGATCTACAGATTGGTTCGGATCAGAGACGGTGACGAGCACGCGGGATCCATCTCGGCGGCTCTCGCGGCTTGGCGGTGCGGGGTAGGAGCCCTCCTCCTAGGCTCAAGTGGTGGCACACTCAGGCAGTGGCCGGTGCGCCAAGGCTCGTACTGTGGCACTGTTGTTGCGGTTGGTCGCCGGATCTGGGCGGCTAGATCTGGGGCTTTGAAGGCAGTCGAGACGATGCACAGGTTGTTGGGTGGACTACTTGGGACGGATCCGAGTGAAAACTTGGTCTTCGATCGATGGCCGGTGCCGGTGATGATGATGCCTTGATCATCGTTTCCTTCATGAAGGCATCATCGAGGTGAAGCTCCCAGATACACTCAATACCTCCAGGGGAAAGCCTAGATCAGCTGATCGGATGTTGGCGGCAATCATGTGTCGTTACCCCCTTGGGGGCGGCATTCTTGGAGGTGCACTCCTTCTCGCGGGACGAGAGGCCGGCTTCTTTGGTGGAGCGGTGCTTCATCCTACACATCGATGGTGACGGATCTCGACGGCGTGGCGCAATGCAGATTCAACGTTCGATGTGCGAGGATGGACTCGCGCAGGAGGACGACGCTGTCTGGCGTCATGGTGGCGTCGATGGCAGAGCGACCTGGCACGGTAGATACAACAATACAATTCTGAAGATGGACTGGTGGCAGGTGGCTGTGACGGCCTCATACCCGACAGACGTCCTGGTTGAGGAATGCGCCGGACTGGTAGGTGCCCCATACCCGGTAGGCGTCCTGGTTGGGACCTCAGGTCTTAGATGTTTAGGTTTGGTTGCGAGGTCTGTTTGGTATTAGGCCCAGACTATCAGCATCCTTTCATCAACTGGATAGGAGTAGCGACTGATGTTGCCTAGACGATGGCTTTAGTCTTACTGTTGTATGACTTTGTAAGGTGTGAATAATTAATAAAGTAGTTGCATGCATCGTCCAGATGCAGAGGCCGGGGGTCCTCCTCCATTTCTAAAAAAAAATCAACACACTCTAGATTGGAGGAGATTTTAATATTAATAGAAAAGTTTCAGAAAAAAACCCGAAACACCAGGACACTGGAGTTTTGTTTTTAATGCTATCATACAGCAAGCCGGATTAAGAGAGTAGGATTTACATGGGAGACATTTCACTTGGGGGAACAATCTGCGTGTTCTCACTTTTGAAAAATTAGATAGGATTTTGTGTGTCGATTGGGAGGAAAATCATTCCCTCTCTATGGTTGGTGCTTTGGTTAGAGAGAAATCTCATCACACTCCATCATTCCTAGATACTGGTGATATACCAAAAACTGATCCAATTTCCAGATTTTAAAATGCATGGTTCCTTAGAGTGGGCATCGATAAACTAGTTGCAGATGTTTGGAATGATGATAGTATCACTGGGTCTAATGTAGAGAGGTGGCAGAAAAAACATTTGAGATCCCAGCTAAAAGGGTGAAATAGAAATATGAATACTTGGTATAGGGAACTTAAGAAGCATATCTTGAGGAAGTTAGATGATATTGATAAGCATTGTGAAATTTATGGACTGACAGCTGTAGATAAACATGAACAATTGGAATTGAGAGCTCAACTTGATAGGTTACTGCAACAAATAAATAGAAACAAATGGCCAAAATTGATGAGCTCCTAGAGGGGGGTGGTAATAATAAATATTTTTCATGCTAAATAAACTGGTAGAAGGAGGAAAAGAATACTTATTTAGAATAGGATGAGGGTAGGATAGAATGTGATAAAGAAATTATTGACTATATCACTAAATACTACTCCCTCCGTCCGGAAATACTTGTCTTCAAAATGAACAAAAGGGGATGTATCTAGACATATATTAGTTCTAGATACATCTCTTTTTATCCATTTTGATGACAAGTATTTTTGAACGGAGGGAGTACAAAGAGAATTTTGGACACCCAGAGAGGTATTCAATTACTCTGAACTTAGATAACCCTAGAACTTTTCCAGAGGGGATTGCAAAGAGATTGACTAAAGAATTTTCCATGAAGGAAATTAAAGTGGCTGTGTTTGGGATGGCACATAATAAATCCCCTGGCCCTGATGGATTTACTGCTGAATTCTATCAGGATTTTTGGATTTGGTTAAAAAAATATAAAAGCTCTGTTTGAAGATTTTTATGCTGGAAACTTGGACAATACTAGAATTAATTATGGGATTATCACTCTTGTGCCTAAAACAAAAGATCATAATCAGATCCAAAAATTTAGACCAATCTGCTTGCTTACTGTGATTTTGAAAATCTTCACTGAAGTTCTTATGAACATATTGAATAGTGTAGCTGGGGAGGTGATTTCACCAATACAAACTACTTTTGTAAAAGGTAGGTACATTATGGAGGGGTTTCTTATTTTGCATGAAGATCTTAATTGTATTCGTAGGAAAGAACAGAGTGCTCTAGTATTTAAGGTAGATTTTGAAAAGGTTTATGACAAAGTGAAATGACCTTTTGTCTTACCGATGCTTAAACTTAAGAGTTTTCTTGAGAAGTGGATAGATTGTGTTACACAGACTATTACGAGGGTAAAGTTTGCATTAAGGTAAATGACAACTTAGGGACTTATTTCCCTACCCATAAAGGGTTGAGACAAGGGGACTCTATGTTACCTATGATTTTTGATATAGCTGCAGATGTACTGGTTATGATGTTGGACAATGCTAGAATAAATGGTATGGCTTAAGGAGTTTTAGAAGATAACATTGATAATGACATTAATATGTTGCAGTATGCAGATGACACAATCTTTCCGTTGCAGGATGATTATGCTAGTGCTCACAATTTAAAGTTTATATTATGTTTGTTCGAACAAATGTCTGGATTGAAAATTAGTTTTCATAAGAGTAAATTATTCTTGTTTGGAGATGCAGCCAACAGGGCAGGGAGCTCTTCCTAAATCTTTACCTGTCCTGTTGGTTCTCTACCCATGAAATATTTGGGGTTACCAGTTGATAGAAAATAATTAGGAATAAAGACTGGAAACCTATTTAGTATAGGATGGAAAATAAGTGCATCAGGGAGACTCCTTGCTAGTGCTGGCAGAGTAACTTTAGTTCAATCCTCTCTGACTGGTATACCTTACTTTATGATGTCATTTTATGGACTGCCAGTGAGTGTGAATAAGAAGATGGACTACTTTAGAGTTTGACTTTTGTGGCAGAAAGAAGAGAAAAAAAAATATCACTTGGTAAGATGGAGCGAGGTGTGTAGACCAAAGGATATGGGGGGGGGGGTGGTTTATGGATTAAAAATCTAAAGATAATGAACATTTCTTTATTATGTAAGTGGTGGTGGAAATTGTTCAATATTGAAGGACCGTGGCAGTAAATATTGACTAGCAAATATTGTGAAAATAAAAAATTAGCTGATTGCAAGATCAGGGGGTCTCCCAGTTTTAGTCTGAGCTCTTTAAATACAAATAACATTTTCTTTCCCTATGTAGATTTGAGGTTGGAAATGGAGATAGTATTAGGTTCTAGGACAACAAATGGTTGGGAGATAAATCTTTGAAGGAAAATTTTCTGAGACTATACAATCTGTGTTTGACAAAAATAAGTCACTAAGACAAATTATTGATAATGGATTGGATACGGTCCAGTTTAGGAGAACTTTATATGGAGACTCTCTATAATTGCGGACCCACATAAAAGAGTGTTGTGCTCAGGTGGTGCTATCTACGCAGAGAGATACCATAAAATGGACAGTTACTAAAAATGCGATTTACAGTGTGAAATCTCATTATAGGTACATGATTGGAGATGGGATTAAATATTCACATGCTTTTATGTGGAAAGTTAAAATGCCACCTAGGGTGAAAGTTTTCATGTGGCTGGCACTTAGAAATAGTATTTTAACTAGAGATCATTTACACCGGAGAGGATGGAGTGGTGACAGACGATGTCCATTTTGTATGCAAGAGGAAATCAGATTTTCTCAAATTCCTGACAATCTTCTAGATCTGTTCAATGTATGGTTGACATCCTTTAGTAAACATGAAAAGAATATGGTAACTATTGAGGTCTCTGTTGTATGCTGGACAATTTGGAAATTAAGAAATGGAGTTGTGTTTGATAATAACAAGCTGACTGATCCTTCTGTGCCTGTGAATCTAATTGTTAAAATGCGACACGACCGGCTTGTTTTGCAGATAAATCTAGAAAAACAAAGGCTAATGAGGGAGGGCGTCAGAAAAGTTGAGATGATTGCTGCGGAGGTTTTCAGGGTCATGCTGGGATGGAGGAACGGGCATAGGATCGCTGTGGGGTGAAGACATATCCATCTCGCGTGGCGTTTGAAAGCTCTGAGTTGATGGAGTCTCGACTTAGATGGCCTTTTATCCCTCTTTGCTACTTAGTTGTTTTTCGTTGATGGTCTATAATATAAAACTTAAAATCTGCATCACTTGGTAGGCTTGGCGGTAGCTTTGCTTAGGGGCTATGTTGCTTATGCGTTTTGGGCTGCTGAGCGGGCTCGGCTGCTTAAGCTCTCAGGGCGTGCATTGTTTTTTCTTTTTTTACATATTTCCCTAGTCATGTTTCCTTCTAGTAGCTTGTAACTGACGATGTGGTTTCTGATATATGGAAATCAGAGAGGCCGCTCTCTTTTTCAAAAAAAAAAATGTCCAACAGCACACTGCAAGGAGAATGGGTGGCGTGAGAAAACATAGTGAAATATTTTCCTATCAAGATTAGTATGTGACGATGAAAAGAAGACAAGTATGTTAGTATTTCTGTACGTTGGGTCTGGGTTTGGATCCGGGTGGTTTTTGGACTTTGTTCTTCGATACACTGTTGGATCCCGGACACTGATCCGGGATCGATGGTCGTGTGCAATGCAGCCGTACAATTAACTATGCATGCATCATGCCGCCGCTATAGACACGGACGTCCTTTAATGCCATGGGCCGTAAGAGATAAGGGCATTTCTAACGCCAACTATAGACCGCAAATGTCACGGATCTGTAGTTATTCATAAACGCATCTATTTGTCAGTTTTTCCCGCAAACCGAAAACAAATCTGCTGAAGTTTTGCGGTAGTTCCAGCATCAACATGGCGAACTAAAAGCCATCACATACCCCACACATTGCATCCTCCCCTCTCTCTTCTATATCAAATGGCGGAAGGTGTACTAGCTATACTTAGCTCAAACGGCGGAAGGTAGCTGCTAGCTCGAATGTCAAATGGAGGAAGATGTAACTCAAAGGGCGAAAGGTAGCTAGCTCAAATGGCTCTCTTTTTCATTTCAAGTGTCCTTGTAGTTTGGCGCGCACATTTGAGTATATGGTTAGATGACCGGCTCCCGTCTTATGTCTGCAGACGCGTTTAGTTGTGGTTCATGGACGTGTCTATTTTAGAGGATAACGTTCTAGTTTCTTCCTCTGTTGGGTTGAACTTCACGCTTGTACACACACGTAAACTGCGCAGGGCTCTGCTGAAATGAAACCAGGTCGCTACTTGATCGAGCTGCGTTCGCACGTTGCTGGCATATCATTTAAGCGCACACAACAAATTGACACGGTCCATATTAGGTGCTGTCGAACAATCTAGTCGGCTTTCGACGGGTAATCCTAGCTAGCAGAAGCATACGCGTACTTTCCGACCGCAACGTGCCCGTTTTATATCTACAATTTTTTACATAACATATATCCTCGATCGAAATGTGGACGTCGGACGAATAGACGATATCTTCGTTTATACTCCCTCCGTTCTATAATATAAGCATGTTTTTTTACAGTATATTAGTGTGAAGAAAGCTTTTATATTACGGACGGAAGGAGTAAGTAATAAGGAAGAAACATGTCATGTCAAAGGGACGGGTACACCCCGTGTGCTTCAGCTTGCGGTTGGATGCTTCGCTTGAGCGGAAATTTGGACTGAGCTTTCATCCATCCATAAAGGAAAGTCAGCAAGCCGATGCTCGATGATCAGCGTTGAAAAACTTGCACGGCAGCTCGAGTTGATAACTGTGGTGACGTACGGCGGCCGGACCTACTTTGACCTTAGTGGCCATCGCTGATGTAAAGCGTAAGCACCAAGCCGTCGATCTACACATATGTTCTCTTCATTGACAAGCAGTTTCCAAGTACGTACTTGCCGTTATTGAAGTTACTTGCACGATGCATATTGGTACGTAGGAGTACGTGCGTATGTTGTTTCAGTTACAAGGACGTAAATTGCGGTCGCCTTTGACCTTGGATTATCCGGAGCAGATCGATGAGTAAGATGTTGTGCACGCATTCTTTTTCTTTTCAGCGTGCTTTTTAATAGGAGTTTTTTTTTTTTGCATGGTAATACGTGTCTCATTCATATCATAAAGTACAAGTCACGTAAGGACCGACATGACAAAACTGAAAAGATAGTAGAACATCTCTGAGCTTGACACCAACGCCCATCACCTGCCTCCGGCACCACGGCAGCAGCCACCGAAGAAAAGAATGATGGATCACCTCCTCACCTGAGCTCGACGCGACTCCATCGCTGATATGCAGCTTTGCGGACCTCCAAGGTGGCTCACCAAAAGTGAAGCCCTTATCGTTGAACGAAACAGACCGGGGCAACACCCCGGACACGCCATCGAACTCCAGATTTGGCATCCCACCGCGACTAAGACGTCGCGGAAGGAAACCATACCTGCCATCCACGAACCACGAACCCAGCACATGCTCCGTCTTCCAGATGTCGTCGATGCAGACCACAATCTGCATCCGCTCCTGGACTACCTCCCAAACTCCGTGCCGATGCTGGAGCAAACGCCGGCGCAACGGCGGAGCCCGAGGACACAGGTCCACCATAAGAATGTCGTCACCGCCACGCCATCCTTGCTTGAACAGACTGGTTTCCAAATCCATCCCGAACCATAGGACCAATGGCCTTGTCAAGGAAGGATCCGAAGAATCTTTATTCAGCGCTCTCATCGTCGCCGCCGAAACAAAAACGATGAACAACCTAAAAATCTAAACTACGAGGGAGTAAAAATGATCCACACGCGTGGATCCGGCGACCCCCCTTACCACCGACGACCGAGGTCGCCGGCGGAGGGGAGTCGCCGGAGGACGGCGCTGAAAGATTGGGTCTCCTGGCGGCGGCTAGGGTTCCAGCCGCCAGGACAGGAGGAAAACACGATCCGTTGCTTTTTAATAGGAGTGAAATATACAACGAGGACACGCACTACGTACACGTGCCACGTGGTAGTACTTAGCAAGTTTGTTGGTTAGAAAACAAATCTTTGATTACTTCTTCCGTAATGCTCGCTTCTAGACTGCTCCACAGCTCTTGAACAGCCATGTGTTGAGACACCTCATGGGTCATGGAAAATGCCGAGGACCAACCGTGGACCTCCCTTCTCCATTGCTGGTGCCTATGTGTTTAATGTCTTTTGTACCTAAAGAATACTGGTATATTTCCGTTAAGAAGTTATTGAGACGGGGATGCCCATTGTTAAAAATTAGACATGAATTACAACCTAGTCCCTAAGTTATGCAAAGAGGACCCCCAAAATCCATAAGAGAGATGCAATTGGGTCCACAACTACTTCCGAGCAGCACCAATCTTGTATGCGCTAGGGACGAGACCACTTGGTCCGCCGGGAGCTCCACAGTTGCACGCCATGGACACAACCAAGAAGTAGGCCTACCTCCCATCAGGCTTCATGGACAGGAGGAAATAGGATTGGCCTCCCTTTGACCAAGAGGGCTGCTAGAGTGGTGATGACGGACGGCTCTCTAACGCGGGAGTCGTAGCTCCATCTACGACACCATCGTTGATGAGCTCTAGACCCAACAATTAGAACCTTCTTCTCACTCCTCTTCTTTGCCTTGCCAAGCACCATGGCGACTACAACGTGCTTGCTCCGGAAATGCACTCCAGTCAGGCATATTGCCAAACACCCTTAAGGGAAACCACAACCAGCTAGCTCCGGCGATGCACTCCAGGCTGGTATATTGCCAAACGCCCTTAAGGGGAGCCAGAACCTATTGCTACTATGTAAAGGATAGCATCTACTCATTTCTCAAGCACTATCCGGTCGGCAATGACGATGGCAGAGGCAGGGAAGCCTTTCTGGTCGCTTCTCAAGATGCTAATGTAGAGGTTTCTATGATTCACTATCTCTGGTATCCTTACGCGGGGAAGGACCTCTTTCTTTAGCATGTGGTGCGACGGGTGTCACCAAAATGCCCGCACTTTTGTGTCGGCCCATATACCCGGGCCGCGCGCCCTTTTTTTTGTTTTCTCTTTTTTTCCTTTTTGTGTCCTCTTTATTTTTCTTTTTTCTGCTTCTTTAAATAAAATTTGGGATTTCAAAAAGGTCATGATTTTCAAAAAATGTTCTAAGTTTTTCAAAATGTCATGAAATTGAAAATATTCCCCAAATTCAAAATATGTTTTAAATTTCAAAAATAAATCACGTGTTTGGAAAATGTTCCCATGTATCAAAAAAATGCTTGCAAACTTCTAAAAATATTCCAAAATTTCAAAAATTCTCACGAACTTTAAAAATGTTCATGAATTTCGAAAATACTTTGCAAATCATTTTTTTTAAATCCGTAGGTTCCAAAAATATTTTCTAATTTTTCAAATGTTTGCCATTTCATAAATTGTTCAAGAATTGAAAAATCATTATCTGAAAAAGTTGCAATGCTTTCAAATTTCCATGAATTTGAAAAATGTTCAAGTATTTCAAGAAAATTAAAAATATTTTCGAAAAATAGAGATTTTAAAATATTAATGAATGCAAAAATTGCGGAGGATTTAAGAAAAATCATTATTTAGGAAAATGTTCACGAATTTGAAATATGTTTGTGAAATAAAAAGGAAAAGAACAAGAAAAAAGTAAAAATATAATATACTACAAATAATTAATGAAAACAAAAAAGAAAAAGAAAGTAGAAGAAGAAAATGAAAGGAATCACACAAAAAGACACGAACCGGTCATGGAAGGTTGTAGAACTATCCCAAACCGGAAGAGAATCCTTGCTGATTGGGCCAGATCAGTCATAACTAGCGGCACAATACGGAGTCCGTATTTATTCTCCAACATACGCCGGAATAGGATCCACATCGTAAACGCACACCTCCTAGTGTTGCAGTGCTACTTGGGCCATCCCATTTTTCTGTTTGGGCTTCCCACAAGTTGTGGAAGTCTAGAACATTCCCAAGAACGTTTTTTTGCTTTTGCTTTATTTATTTATTTTCTTCGTTCCTTTTTCCATTTTATTTCTTCCATTTTTAATCTTTTGAACAGTTTAAAAATCCGTACATATTTGTTAAATTTAGGGATAATTTTTGGAATTCAGAACACTTATTGAAAGCCGGAAACATTCTTTAGATTGGATAACAGTTTTTCAAATTCATAAACATTATTTGAAATTTGAAACAATTTTGAAATATGGGAACATTTTCTTAAATCCAAGAACACTTTTCAAAATAACTAGATATTTTTTGAAATCCAAGATTATTTTGTCAAATTAATGAACATATTCTGAAATCCAGCAAACTTCTACAAATTGAGCAATTTTTGAATTTTTTTACATTCTAGAAATGTAGCAACAAAATCAAAATTCATGAAAACTTCAAATTTAGATATTTTTTTTGAATTCATAAACATTTGTTTGAACCTATGACCATTTTTTGAAGTTAAAAAAAAAGAACGAAAGAGAAAAAAAATGCAGGGATGCCCTGTCCCCAGGAATATCCCAGTGCAATGTGTGACCCGAGGAAGGGTACACTTTTTTTTTTGCCCCGCTGGTGTACTTTCCATATTTGTCGCACTTTTGTTGCAGGGGATGTCGGGCAAGCGCACATGATCTTTGTACCGTGTGATAGAGTGGGCCTGCCCATTATCTTGTTTTGTTCCTTTTATAAGGTTCCTTTCTGGTTGTTCTCTACCAGTTTTCCAGGTTTTATTTTTTTGATATCTTCCTGATTTTCCAAAAAGTGTTCCAAATTGTCAAAAAACTCCTCAAGAATTTTGTAAAGTTCTATTTTCCCGTTATTTATAAGAAAATGTTTGAATAAAATGTTTACACTTTTAAAAACTACATATTTTAAAATATCACATTTTTCAAAAATCATTTTAAAAATAAATAGCCTTTTGTTTTAAAAAAATAACACAAAAGCCACTGTAAACAAAAAAGGAAAAAGAGAGCAGCACACTATAGCACCACCAATAGGCCCCCTGTCGAGCGGAACCCGGACTGAACATTTTGCCTGGGTTGGGCCGACATATAGGAGCTCACGCTTTGCACAGCACTGGCCCTTGGTGTTTAAAGTGAAGAATAGTTCCCATATCGCGCAGTAGGCCAGCCTACTGTGGCCTTCCCATTCTCTATTACTAAAGAAAACAGCCTCAGACTAACAAACGGCTTATTATTTAGGCGATTTCAAAAACTATTATTGGTAATGTTCGTGCGGTGAAAGAGTGACAATATCATTGCTGCAGCCTCTTTACCGAAGTCTTTGAAGTATTTCTTCGAGCGGAGATTGATACCGCGAAAAAAGTGTTTAAAAAAATCTTTATAATTCTTAGTCATAGGAGTTACTTTGTATTTCTTGGATCTTAGGTGCAAATCAGTGTACCTGTAATTGTTATGTGTATGAATAAAGTTACATGTGTTTCTCGAAAAAAATTTAGGAAAATAGAATCCGCTTACTTTATAAAAAGATATATTTTGCATGTTTGAAAAGAAATAACATTTTTTATAAAAAAAATTCAAGATTTTTTATGGATTTAAAAATTCCATTAGAAAATTCACTATTTTAACTAATGTTTATGAACTAAAAATAGACTAAATTTCATTTTTCAAAAAGTGCAAATGCATTGAAAACTATTTTATTGAGACAAATTACATATGCTCTATTAGTATTAAACAAGCAAACATATTTATCACTAAACGCACCCAGCCTAACCTACACGTGACGTCCCTAATTGATTACAGCCTCATGATCAAAATCACTTAATTTCATCTAGCTGTCCAGATTACACTAACCGTCAGCGACGAGTGCGTTTACCAATTTCCCCTGGCGGACAAAAATTCTGCCATCCCAACAATCCCACATACGCACTTGTTCAGTGACAGGAAAAGAAAAATATCCACACGAAACTCGACGTAAAATCAATGACCTAGGATTTAGATGTGCAATACTTATGGCACATCTAGATGCGCTTTAGCAAAACTGATTCTTATTTGCATTTGGTCACAGGATTGTTCTCTCCAGCTGTTCGATTTGCACATGCGACAATCGAAGTGTGCCTATGTTTGGCCGCCCCTGGCGGCCCCATTCACAGATATACATGTCAAATTCTTTGTTCTTCATTATAGGCCGGTTCATGTGCTTTGATTCGTGATCTGGGTTGGCACATCTATTATTTTCGGTCGCATAGGTGCGCTAGCTCATGCCTCTCTTGGGTGATATTTTTTTTGAGGGGGGAGGGGGGTTTCTCATAAACTGCAGTGTATGTGTTATGCAGATGAAAAAAACCATTCAGGTTCTTCATCCACCCATCGGGTTCTCTATTATACTGCAGGAGGTAATCCTTTCTTATTGAACATTCAAGCGGGAGTCTTTTAGGTTGTGTTTGGTTGCAT
Source organism: Triticum dicoccoides (assembly GCF_002162155.2). Lineage (NCBI taxonomy): Eukaryota > Viridiplantae > Streptophyta > Magnoliopsida > Poales > Poaceae > Triticum > Triticum dicoccoides. Next base: position 822,997,254 of record NC_041385.1, read on the forward strand.
TCTCATATTAGCATAGTTGTTTCCTCTTCGTGCATGCTCATCTCAACACCCCTCTTCATGCATACTCTCCTCATGCATGCTCCTAGTGTATTTGTGTTGAGCTAGTGTGGATTCATGCACCCTTCATACACTCTATCAAATACACAAAAGTGGGTGGAGAAGGAAACTTTCACTCTCATGCACCCTACCAAACACACCCGAGGCAGCTTTCGTGCTTTTCCCTTCTGGTGGAACTGCATGCAGAGTCTGAGCTCACGGAATGCATTTGGCCTTCACAAAGAAGAAGAATAAATGTTTGGTCGTTGATCTTTCTTATTTTCCTAGGTGCATTGTTTTAAGTTATGCCCTCATATGCAGAGATGGAAAATCACACATTTTGCATCCAGCTTTCAATGGGTAGAAATTGAATTTTGTTTCGAAGCTTGCTGATGATTCAAGAATATATCTTCGAAAGCTGCTTCTTTTTTGCAAGAAAAAAAGCTGATTTAAGCATCATTGTAATTAAAAAACCTAGACAATATTTATTTGTGCATTCATTTGAAGATGAGAATGCGTTCAATATCGAGTGTCGATCCATTGTTTTTCTACAGGCAAGTATTATTTTTGATTTCCCAAAAAAGATTTGAATATCATTTGATCTGTTATTGACTGGGGATCAACGTCTTGTACAGTATGATTTTATGGTTTCTCTTTTTTTTAGCTCGGTCCTAAAATGTACTGTTGGGTGCAAACATTTCACTGAAGCCATGTTTGCAAAATGGGCATGTCTAGGTCAAAACCTAAGCCAGTTATTGATTTCTTTGAGTTGGGTTCAGATAGCTTTAATAAACTATTTCTGTAAAGATTTACCATGCATTTTCGAACAAGTTTAAATCTCCACACATTGTGTATCTGATGCAATTGATGGATCATTTTCATTAGATTTTTTATTTAGAAATGTTGTTTTTTCAGTTGCTTGGTCTTTATCTCTCAAGATAGAGAAAAGGGTCATCATGACTATGCAAAAGTTGAATCTATATAGTTACATATTTTTGGCAGAAGAGGGCATGGAAATTTATGGTTTATCAGTCATATTCTTAGTGATTATGTAACTGTAAACATGCATGGATTTCGTGTGCTTTCAACATGCTCCTTTTGATTATAATTAGTTGAGACGTAGTTTTGGTATGTTGTCTAGAGTTCCAACATGCTACATATTGGCCCATACGTGCATTGCTTAACATGTTCTGTACATAGATTCTTTTGTACGTGATATTTTTCAGAACCATGAGTTCACTATACGTACTATGTAATTTTCACTACAAGAAAACTGTTATTCCATGACGGATTTATGGTGGCATTCTAAGAAATCGTCATGATCTATGACGGATTTCTCTTATTCGTCATGAAATCCGTCACAGGTTAGCGAGATGAGAACAAGCCCAACAACAATGGCGCCCTTACGATGGACCGTTATGGATACCGTCACGTATCTACCAACTGCATACCCCACAGACCGTCATGGATGGCTCATGCTGACGTGTTATGCGTGTTTCACCCACACATATCGGGCTTTGTTTTCTTTTTTTTCAAGTTGTTGAATTGTTATGGGCAGCTTTCTGATGCTTTTTTTAAGGAAAAAATCATACACACGGACGACAGCAATTTGCTCTCCCGGACCGGCCGTATGCATAAGTCCATCGATGTGTACACCTATATGTATCCAGGTATCTGTACAACTTTCATGTACTAATGTACCTCGCACGTAAAAAGGTACACGTACGTGTACACGATGATGATATCCGTACGTATTTGCTCAAATCAACTAAGAGCATGATGCTGCTGCTGTTGCGTCGTATCGTTGTTGTAAACATATAAAAAGAAAAGAAAACAAGTGATGTGGTACAAGCGGATCGTAACAGGGACCTCACGCTCATGTGATTGGGTCGCTGCCGCTTGGCAGAGTCCATGTTTCAGATATAGGGGTTTCTAAGTGCTTAATATAACAAGCGGAGTTTTTTAGTTTTAGAAAAATTGAATGGGGATTCAAACCACGTAGCACTAACCTCTACAGCTACAGTGAGCAGACCAAACATACTTGAGCCTCATTATTTTTGTAATTTTCATGCGTAGGCAATAATGTGTCTTTTTATGAAAAGACAACAATAGTTTTGAGAGCGGCGAAAGGTCGGATGAGCTCGCCTACTCCTGCTAAGTGGATGAATGGAACAACGCGATAATGAAGGTGGCATTTACTGGTCAGATGAATTTGCACAGCGGAAGAGGTAGACATACAGGTGTGGGCCTGTATTAGGAGACAATGGCGTGAGCAGGTGTGTTAACAAAGGAGACCTCCACCTTGGCGCCGTCAGCGCCCGTTAGCAAACTCCAGTGCCCGCATCGCTTGCATGGGCCTGGCGAGGGCAACGCTCGCAGGCTACCGCTGCTCGCAAGCTAGTTGCCGTTCAATCACTTGATCACTTTTTTTTTGTTCGCTAAATTTTTTGTTATAGTATGTGCCGTTTTTCTTAGAAGGAAAAGACAAACCAGTTTGCTACATAAGTACTCTTGTTCGTGGCAAAAAAAATTATCGATTTTGAAAAAAATGATGTAATTTGAAAAAAAAATCATCGAATTTGAAAAAAAGTTAATTGAATTTCAAACAAAACATCAAATTTGAAAAATCATCGAATTTGAAAAACAATTCATTGAATTTTAAAAAAGTTCATCAAAATTTAAAAAGGTTAATCGAATTTGAAAAATAGTTCTTAAAATTTTAAAAGGTTCATCAAATTCGAGAAAAAGTACATTGATTTTGCAGAAGAAAATTCATTAAGAAAGTTTCAAGAATTTGAAAAAAGAAAATAAAAAACACATGCACATAACCACACCAAGTGAATTGGTTAGGTGGTTGTCGCGTCAGACTCTGAATTCACTCGCCGCGGTTCAAAACCCATCTCGCGTGAAGTTTTTGAAGTTTAGGAAACAGAAAGAAGAAGTCAAAACTGGGCTGGCCCAACGTGACGAGCCGCTAAAGGCGTCGAATAGCATTTGTCTTAACAGAAACGGCTATTTGGTGGGCGTTGCTATTTTATGAGCAGAAAAATGCTACCTACATACTTCCGTGAAAAAATGGAAAAAGTTACAACGCACTTAGTAAAAAATGCTTGTTGACCGGACCCTCTATCATTGTTATCTTCTTTTCTTTTCCCGTTTTCTTTACATTTTTTTGTATTACTTTTGGTAAAAACACGCGCTACAAATATATAAAATGTTCACATACACCACAGAAATATTCGTGCATATTAAAAAAAGGTTCATGTGTCTTTGGGAAAACATTATATGTACGTTAAAAAATGTTTGTCGTCTTAAACAAAATCATCGCATATTTATAAAATGTGCATCATGTATTTAAAAACTTAATTGTCGTGCACTCAAAACTGTTCATAGCGTAATTCAAACATGGTGTATCTAAAAAAAAATTCAATGTATCTATTACAAAATGTTCAACGTATTTAAAAAATGACCACCGTGCATTTATAGTATGGTTGACATATTTTGAGAAAAAAATGTGTTCAAACATTTTTACCAGATATTTTAAAAAATTTAGCGTGTATCTTAAGAAAAATTCAGCACATTTACATAACATTCACCATGTATTTAGAAAATTATTTGACAACATCTTTGAAAAATGTTCAATGTGTGTTTAAAAAATATTTGCCATGTATTTTAGAAATACTCAGTGTGCATTTGACAACTGTTCAACATGTATTCAGGAAAATGTTTAGGAGTATATTTGAAAAATATCCACATGTATTTTAAAAATAGGATTGATAAAAATGTCAACATGTATCACTCATGGCTACAGTGGAGGAACGGGGACTCAACGTCAACATCTCCTAGGGCAGGACAAGGATCGCGGCACGGACGGGGAGCAAGGGTAGAGGAGACAACAGCTCAGACGCAGGAAATGGAGGACGGACGCGGAAGGAGGGTGGTCAATTCGATGAACTTGGGTTTTTTCGGAGCCCGTTTGCATTGATTTTTTTTACACTGAAGATACATCATTACATGATTCATGTAAAAATGTGGCATTTTTCTGAGCCCATTTGCTATATTTAAGCCATTAAATGCATTTATAGACATTTAACTGATATAATTCAAATTTGAAATGCAAGTGGTTGAAAAGGTTGGCAAAATTGGGTTGAAACATCGTATTTGTGTCCTTGAGTCTTTGTTTAAGTGTTATACAACAAAACGAAAGGAATACCAAACAGGATTGTGCCAAAATGCGACCCCAAACATGGAGTTTTTTTGTTTTTTTAGTTCCAAAGAATGAATACGAACTCCGAAAAGCATGAAAATTGGCATGTTGTGATCATATGATTCCTGTAGGGCATGGTAAAAATTTGAGAATGTTTCGCCAAAGTTATGATGTACATTGCTTACAAATTGAACCATCCGCGAGAAGAAACACGGTTTCGAGAGAAAACGGGTCTACTTTGAGGGCGAAGCAACCGATGCTTCATCCGTTCGCATTGAATGTTTTTCTACACTCAAGATACACGATTACATGAGCCATGTCAAAATTTGGCATCTTTCGAAATCTGTTTGCTATATTTAAGCTACCAAGTGCATTTCTAGATATTTAACGCATATAATTCTAATTCGAACGGCAAGTGGTTTAAAAGGTATGAAAACTTGGATTGAAAAATTATATTTGTGTTCTTGAGTCTATGTTTAGGTCTACAAGAAAACGTATACAAGAAAACGAAAGGATTCCAAACATGAGGGTGCCAAGACTTGACCCTGATCATAAAGTTTTTTGTTTTTAAATTTCAAAAAAATGCAAATGAACACCGCAAAGCCGGAGAATTTTTTTAGCCTGCTGCGTTCTGATTGGTCCAACCAGGCCTCCCACGGATCAAGCCTCTCCACCGTTCATTCTTACTCGATCCAACGGTCCCTACTTCTTCTACTATCTATTTGTGCTTTCGTTGGTACCTTATCCTCTCACACGAACACGAGCACCATACCAGCAGCAGCCGCACTCGAGTACCTTCTAGGTTCTCCGCCGCCGGCTGCGCGACGGGCCGTCGCCCGCGCCTCCCACCGCAGCACGCCGGTGAGCCCCGCCTCGCGCTGCCTCTCTTTCGGTTGCTCTCCTATCTCATCTCTCTCTCTGCCTCTCCTTGCAGCAATGGAGGCCGAGCGCCCATGGCGTCACCCGAGGACACCTTCCAGCCGCCGTTCTCCTTTAAATTCATCGGGATCCGGCCTGATCCGGACGGATCCGGATGCCGGCGGCCCATTCCCGACCTCCCTGCCTCGCCTGGTTCGTCGGCCACTCCGATGTCGTCATCTTCGTCACGGGATCCAGCGCTACCGATGGCTAGCCTCCTCCTCGCCTGGATGTGACCCCCCCACGTTGGCGCCTCCAACACGAGCAGCAACAGCGAACGCCTCGACAAGGGCATCTCTGGCGTCGTCTTTATTTTAATTTTATTTTAAAGAAGTTTGCCAGATCAGTGGCCAGAGAAAAGCCATGGCAATGAAGTCTGATTGATGTCTCGCGAGCGCTCGGCGGTGCTTGATGTGGTGGATGCAGAATAGTATAGCTCAGAGTAGTAGGCTAGATCTGAAAAAAAATTATCTGTACTTACATTTTTTGCTGTGTATTTCTTCATTTTTTTATAAAGAAGTTATGTATATTGTATATATATATATATATATATATATATATATATATATATATATATATATATATATATATATATATATATATATAGATGCAAACTCCTTTTTTCTATAAGGCAATGAGCATATTTAATCAGAATTTTTTTATCGACTTAATTTTCCATGGACCAAAAGAAACGAATTCATGGGCTATCTCTCAATTGCAATTAGTGGGCCTTTGACTGATCTGAAATTTAATGGGCTAAAATTCATACAAGGCTGATCGAAACATGGGCCGATGGTCTTGACGAGATGAAATTTGGTGGGCCAAAATCCTAATTGGGCCGACTACCACATGGGCCGCCATGTGAGATCCATGTTGGCAGCCATGTCAGATGATGACGTGGAGTACATGATTAACCCCGTTACTTGACAGTAAACTGTGACGGTCAAGAACCGTCAAGGATCCATGACGGTACAGACGATCCGTCATCGAGTGCATGGTGGTTAAATTATGACGTGATATACATGATGGATTTCAGGTCCGTCACAGACGACCTACCTTGACGGTTTTGCGCACGTATGTGACAGTTTGTATCCGTCATAGATTAACACATTTCTTGTAGTGTTTGTTAACTTGGGACTATGAACCATGCTAGGTTTTTGGAGAACCATATACTAGCGAGAAATATTTGACTCGTTGGAGAACTATTGTAGTGTTTCTTGCCTTTCTAATGTTTTTCTTGTTTCTTCACTCATGACTATGTGATGGATCCTTTCTAGCATCGCCAATTCAGCTATACCAGGTAGGCTCTCATGTTTGTTCAGTGAATTTTAGCAAGAATATGAACTGTCCTATGTTCTGAAAGATAAACTAATAGGAAAACTTTCTTATGTTTAACAGGCTTCTTTGTTATTCCTCTATATGTATCGACCAATATCTTCATATCCCATTTCACTACTAGGGAAAACCTTATACACAAAGTCTTATCAGTAGCGCAGGTTAAAGAGACGCGCTACTGCTAATTAGTATTAGCGCGTGCTAGTGTCAAGCGCTACTAGTAGGTGGTTAGCAGTAGCGCGTTCTGGTGAACCGAGCTGCTGTTATGGCCAGCCCAGGCCCAGGTGCCCGTCCCCACTTAGCAGTAGCGCTTGTCTTAGACCGGCGCTACAACTATTGAGTTTAGCGGTAGCGTTGGGCCAAATCACGCGCTACTACTAACCACATGTTATCATCGTCCTCCCCGCCTGACCTCTCAGTCTCCCCTCTTCACTCTCTATCTCCACTGTCTCTCCCACCCTCATCGGCCCACCCCCGCACTGCTCCGGCCACCCTCCCCACGCGCGGCTGCCCTCCCTCGCACTATGGTCACACGCCCCGGCACCGTCCCTCCCCCACGCGCGGCCGCCCTCCCCCGCGCCCGCGCTCTCCATCCCCTTCTAGGCCCCGGGCTACCGACCGTGTGAGTACTTCCTTCTCCTCTCAATTCACCCAAAAGCTAGGTATCTCTGAATTTGTTGGATGAATTAGCAAATGCAATATGTTCAGATTTTTTACTAATTTTGTTCATATATATGAACCCTAGGTGTTCATATATATGAGCCCATTTCATCATTAGAGCACTAAATATGTTTTTTGAGTACAATAGAATGTAGATATATGTAACCCTATGTGTTCATATATATGAACCTACTACTAGTAGCAATCTTATAGATAAATGGGTGGATGAAATTAGGTTTTTCTTAATGCTTGGATAGATAGATGGATAGCCAGATGGATTAAACTAGGTTTTCTTTAGTTATGCTTTAGATAGATGGATGGATGGATGGATAGCTGTTAGGGTTAGAACTAGGGTATTTTAGATAATATTTTTTTAGTAAATATAGGTCTTTTGAATCAGCATAATAATGTTTAATTGAAGCTTATAGGGTTTCACTAATTCCTAAAATTAGGATAATAATGTTTTTGTTTATATATTTTTTGTAGAAATCAAGGAGCCCTTGCATCATCCCCGCCATCGTCCCCATCATCGACCCCCTCCGACCTTGAGGTGAGACCAGCCAAATCCCCATGTTGTTGATGTCGATGATGATGTAGATGTTTTCATAGATGTAGTAGAGTAGTAGATGAGTAGCTGTGACAATGTGATGAAGCTAGTCTTTTTTAGAAAGTATCCGTGATGCTACTCCCTGTTATATGCACTTATGTTTCATTATCAATGCAGAGAACACCTCGGAGTGGCCTATGTTTTGCCAGAATGTTGATTCATTACCGTTCCGGCAAATTTCAAGTGCTCGATATGTCCTATTTTAGCAAAGGTCATGCCAGAATTTTCCATGAATTTTAGCATGGCTATTGCTAGAATATAGGAAATATTGGGTGCCTTGGATTTGCCAGAAAGAGAATTAAACGACATTTTGGGTTGAGTCTAAGTCTGTCGGGGATCCATACATGACAGTGAAAAAAACAGTGAGGGAGAGTGTCCACCATATATGAGAGAAGAAGAATCCCGACTGTTGTCATGAGGGGAGCTTCTTCTTCATTTGAAGGTGCTAGACATTTTGGTGTAATGCACTTTCAAATGAACATAGGAGCTTCCATCACCGACGGTCGCAAATGTTAGAGAGGAAGAAGAATCCCGACTGATGTCGTGGGGGTCGCTTCTCCTTCGTTCCCGTGTGCTAGACATTTTGGTGTTATGCACTCGGGGACGAAGGGAGGAGCGACCATCACCGATGGTAGAATATATACACCATGTTAGCTAAGAGTTTTCAAGAAAAGACCCGACAGACCGATATTCAACCCTTGATGAATAATAATGATCTAATTTAGTTTTTGTAGTACATATATTGAATTTCAGAACTTTAATCTTTGAATTATGAGCATAGGAAATGTCTGTCGACGACGATAGGATCCAAGAGTGCGAGTACTGCGGCGATGACCGGGGTCTGTGTGACAGGCCTCACCTGGAAGGTGGTCGGCGCTTCAGTATTAAGCTCGACGAGACCTTTGATGTTTATACGGTACGCAACGACGACAAGTCTTTTTCCATAATTAAGCATGACTTATGTTTGTTCAGCGTGTAATTTCCGCTTTCTACAATTCAACTAGTGCATCTCCTGCCATGCAAGACGTTATGTGTTGGAGAAGTTGGATTTCAAAGATCATGAGAATATGCAGATCATCGTTATGCTTTTAACGTAAAGCTATACAAAAAGGTGACCTACTCCCATTTTGGTTGCTCGAATTGGGCAGCACTATGAAAGGCATATGGTTTTCAGGAGGGTATGTATGTCACCTTTGATCTGGGTGATGATCCTGAAGATGACATGGATGAAGATAATGTCGACGAAGCTAATATCAACATTTTGGTCGATGTTCATACGCTTCCACTTCTACCTCTATTGTGAGTTTCTCAAACATATTGAATAAGTAATTTATATTGTATTTATAAAAATAGTTGACAGCTTATTTCCATTCTTCAAGAAATGTACGAAAATTAGTAGACAAAACCTACTACAGTTATGGGTCTGAGCTAAATTGCGAGGAGATAAATCATTTTGTTTCATGGACTAAAGATGTTGAGACTTTTAAGATGAATTGTCATACCCCTCCAAGTTATTCTCAATATGTGCCACTAGTGCACGTGTTGAACTACGGTAACATCCATCGAGACATCATGGTAAGATTTTTCCTATTATGTCATCACTACATTTTTTGCATAGATTTATTTAAGCTTAACTACATTTTGCTAAGTATGTTATTATGATGTTCTTCAATAGAAACTCCCAGCGGATTGTATACATAGTCTTATGGAAATGAAAGGTGACATGAAGATTGTTAGCTCACGGCCAAGTTAGCCTACGTTGTGGGTGTGAAGTGGATAACTTTGCATGATATCGGAAAGCTAAAATATAAAAGTAGGTGTTGTTATCATAGAGTTAGAATATATTTCTTAAGTATTATAAATAGCAAGTGTGGAATAATGATGGGTCGGTGTGCGGAATTATCCTAGGCAATTTTTAACAAGACCGGTAATCACTATTGCAATTTCATATGAGGGAGAGGCATAAGCTAACATACTTTCTCTTCTTGGATCATATGCACTTATGATTGAAACTCTAGCAAGCATCCACAATTACTAAAGATCATTAAGGTAAAACCCAACCATAGCATTAACATATCAAGTCCCCTTTATCCCATATGCAACAACCCCCTTACTCGGGTTTATGTTTTTGTCACTCAAGCAACCCACTATAAGCGAATCATGAACGTATTGCAACACCCTACAGCGGGAATCCCTCACGCCTGTGCGATAAGAAGGGCACAGTAGGACAGCACCAAAATAAAATATACAACTCATACCAATCTAGATCATTAATCAACCCAAAGACAAAAGATATCTACTCAAAACATCATAGGATGGCAACACATCATTGGATCATAATATGTGGCATAAAGCACCATCTTCAAGTAGGGATTACAGCGGGGTGCGGGAGAGTGGACCGCATAAAATAGATGAGGATGGTGATGATGATGGATGTTGATGAAGACGATCACCGTGGCGATGATTCCCCTCCCGATGGCACTCTGGTGCCACCGAGAGAGAGGAGGAGAGGTTATCCCCCTTGTGCTTCCTCCTCCATGGCCTCCCCTGGATGGGGAGAGGTCCACCCTCTGGTCCTTGGCCTTCATGGCGATGATGACCCCTCAGAGATCCTTCCCCATGGCCTCCGGTGATGATGGCCCCCTCCGGTAGGGTGCCAGAGAGGGCCTAGATTGATTTCTCGTGGCTACAGAGGATTGCGGCGGCGGAACTTCCGATCTAGGTTATTTTGTGGAGGTTTGAGCATTTATAGGAGTGGTTGGCGCCGAGAACAAGTCAGAGGCCCCACGGGAAGTCCACGAGGCACAGGGGCACGCCCTAGGGGGGTGAGCGCGCCCTCCACCCTCGTGGGGCCCACGAGACTCCCCTCTAGTAACTCTTTGTTCCATTATTTTTTATATTTTCCAGAAAAATTCTCCGTTGATTTTCAGCGCATTCTGAGAACTTTTATTTTTGCACAAAAACAACACCACGGTAGTTCTGTTGAAAACATCGTCAGTCCGGGTTAGTTCTAATCAAATCATACCAAAACCATATAAAACTATTGTAAACATGGCATGAATACTTCATAAATTATACATACGTTGGAGACATATCAGCATCCCCAAGCTTAATTCCACACATTGGAGACATATCAGCATCCCCAAGCTTAATTCCTGGTCGTCCTCGAGTAGGTAAATCATAAAAGAAATAATTTATGAATTGTGAATGCTAGCAAGTGCTTAAGTTTGATCAATGATAGTTTCAATCACTTTCTCTAGCATCATTATATATCATAAGAGTATCTCAACTCATAAAACTTCTCATGATCAAGTAATTAACAAGCTATTCACATGTTAAAGTATAGATCATAAACTTTCTTGAAAACTAACAAACCATGCTCTTAGTCATCAAATACTTGCAATTCATCTTATTTTCGGGAAGGTTCTATGCAAGAGCTTTGATTCAGAAAACTCCACATACTCAACTATCATTTAATCTTTCACAATTGCTAACACTCATGTGATATTTATGGGTTCAAAGTTTTAATCGGACATAGAGAAAGATAGGGGCTTATAGTTTCGCCTCCCAACCTTTTACCTTAAGGGTAATGTCAACAATAATAATTTATGAAAACCTACATCCAAGTGGATATATATATATATATCCGGATCGCTCCAACTCAAAGTGCTTCCCAAAGGAAAAATTGTAAAAAGGAAAGGTGATGATCACCATGACTCTTGTATAAGGGTAGCAGATAAAAGTAAAAGATAGGCCCTTTGCAGAGGGAAGCAGAGGTTGTCATGTGCTTTTATGGTTGGATGCACAAAATCTTAATGCAAAAGAACGTCACTTTATATTGCCGCTTGTGATAAAGACCTTTATTATGCAGCCCGTCGCTTTTACTTCTTCCCTATCACAAGTTCGTATAAAGCTTATTTTCTTCGCACTAATAGATCATACATATTTAAGGAGCAATTTTTATTGCATGCACGATGACAACTTACTTGAAGGATCTTACTCAATCCATAGGTAGGTATGGTGGACTCTCATGGCAAAACTGGTTTAAGGGATGTTTGGAAGCACAAGTAGTATCTCTACTTGGTGCAAAGAATTTGGCTAGCATGAGAGGGAAAGGCAAGCTCAACATGTTGGATGATCCAAGACAATATAACATTTCGGATATAGGAAAACATAACCCATTAAGTTGTCTTCCTTGTCCAACATCAACCTTTTAGCATGTCATATTTTAATGAGTGCTCACAATTATAAAAGATGTCCAAGATAGTATATTTATATGTGAAATCTCTCTTCCTTTAATATTCTTTCATGAATTGTTCAAGTGACCAATTCTGTGTTTGCTAACTTTCAATAAGTTTACTACCTATACTTATTATGTGTGAAGTCATTACTCCCCATGTTATAAGCAGATGAAACAAATAGAAATTCAGATTTATGATATTCAATTCATTCAACCATTTACTCATAAGATATACGTGAAGCACGTGAGTAAATGACAAACTACTCCAAAAAAGATATAAATGAAGAACACTGAGTAGTCAAATAATTAAACAACCATGGGAGGATTCTTTTTCATTCAAGATTTCAGATCCAATGATTTTATTCAAATAGAAAGTGAAATTTAAAATACACTCCAAGCAAAACACATATCATGTGGCGAATAAAAATATAGCTCCGAGTAAGGTATACCGATAGTTTTGAAGACGAAAGAGGGGATGCCCTCCGGGGCATCCCCAAGCTTAGGCGCTTGAGTCTTCTTTTAATATTACCTTGGGTTGCCTTGGGAATCCCCAAGCTTAGTGTCATGGAATTAACACGTTAGATGTCCTCATGAAAGGACTTAGTCGCGGAGCCATCGCTACGGGTTAGCTTGAAGGGGTTAAATCAGACAAGGGACACGGGAGTTTTATACTAGTTCGGCCCCTTCGATGAAGGTAAAAGCCTACATCTAGTTGTGATGGGATTGATTGGGTTTCGATGACCAGGGAGCAAATATGCTTTGCCCGAGTCTCGAGTTGTTGTCTGTTGTCCTTGAACCGCCGCCGGGTCATCCCTTTATATACACAGGTTGACGCCCGGCCGGTCTACAGAGTCCCGAGGCCAACTTATACAAGAGTCCGGCTCGGTATCTCCTTTCCTAAATTACAACACAAGTTTACATAAGTATGACGGTTTACTATTATGGGCCCTAATCCGCCACTGGGCTCTGGGCCTCTAAGCTTCATAGTAAAGCGCCATTTTCTGAGTCTTCATGGGCTTCAATACGGTTGAGGGTAAACCGGCCCCTCCTGGGTGGTTTATACTCAATAGTTATATCCCCAACATTAGGCCCCAGAGTGATTTGAACCTGTTCATGTCAATCTTCAGTACTTAGAAAAATCCTGTAAACATCTTCCTTCGTTTCTCATAAACCGCCGTGACATCATCCTCCGATTACCGCAATGGATCATCATGACGTCATCTCTGTAAAAAACGAATAAAAAGATTCCCTTCATTGAATGTTATCCCAGAAATCGAGGAGATAGCTATGCTCTCATTCGCCGCTTCAGGCTCCTCGATCTTTGCGCGTGTCACTTATCCATTTTCCTTATAAATAGACCCGGGGGCCCTTTCTTTTCTTCCCCTTCCGTACTTCTTCTTCTTCCTCGCGACGCCCCAGCTCTGAAGCTCCGCCGCCGCCCTCAACCTTCGAACGCTGCATCAACAAAGGCCGCTGCATCAACCTGGTTGTACCAGAGATCTTCGGCGTTCCTCCGCTACCCTGCACATCCGGTAAGCTTCTCCCTCATAACCCTAGATCTGCATTTTAGGGCTCCTGTTTTCATCTGCGTTCATAGGTATTCATCCCTAGTTTCTTCGTATTCGCTTCTGCCATAGCTTCTTTGATTCAACTGTAGCATAAATCTCGTGCGGTAGTTGCTCCGCATCCAGTTTAGTACTTAGTAGGTCTTCCTTCTTGTATAGAATCCCTTGATATAATGCACGAACTTCTCTGCTTTGTTTAACGCCTTTATAGATCGCAGACATTTTTTCTTACTGAAGCTTTGGTAGATCCAAATTAATTCCGTCGTTGTGTGAAACCTGTTTCTGTCAACACTTAGCAGATTTTGAACCCAGGCCCTTCTGCCTGCGGGCGGTCTAACCTTTGATAACCAATCCGCCATATACCATCAGCCCTCTCTTAAACCGCCAACTGACTTTGAACAGCAACTCTCTGATTTAACACTGAATAATGCACTTAAACCATTTAATTGTAAACCGCCTTTTTATTTTTCCTTTCAGTTTCCTTCCGAGATGACCAAACAATTCTCTGCTTGCAATTGGGTTCCGTCCTGGATTACGGAGACACAAATTAACAGTTATGTCACCACTGGCGCTTTAGCCTAAAAAAGGGTCCTTCATTGGCGAGTTCCGGGCTCTGAATTCCCACCTGAACGACAAGATGGAGAAGTGATTGTATTCATGCAACACTTAGACCGGGGATTCAGCCCGCCCGAATCAAAAAAATTCCGGGATGTCCTCGCAAACTTCCAGCTCCATCCACAAGATATTGGACCAAACTCTGTGTCCAATATATGCAACTTTCAAGTATTCTGCGAAGTCTACCTTCAAGAAGAGCCATCTGTGGAGTTGTTCTGGGATTTTTTCCATTTGAACCGCCGTACAGAGTTCTCTGATGGTCCCAACACAGAACTTGGTGGTGTTTCCATTCAAAAGAGGAAAGAAGTTGACTTCCCACATGCAAAACATCACAGCCATCCTAAAGATTGGAACCAAACTTGGTTTTATTGCCGGAACACCGCCCCTGATGGAGAAAATCCTTTGCCGGGTTACCATCCTCACCGGCTTAGCAACGGTCACCCATTACCTTCACGCTTGTCCGCCGCGGAACGGAAAAACTTTGCACCTCAAATTGCCAAGCTCCGGGCTCTCATGGCCAACGGTTTGACTGGCATTGACCTCGTCCGCTGCTGGGTATCTTGGGGCATTTTTGCCTTCAAGCCGATGCCCAGGATTGATGCATGAATATACTGGCAACGTCAAAGACCCTCAACGCTATCATGAAGTAGTAATGACGGATCTAGAAGTCACTGAATCTGTGAAGAAAATGCTTGATGAAACAATCTCTGTATGCAGTCAAACCGGGCTGCCACCTTTTTGTGTCTCCAATCCTCCGCCAACGGTAAAGTCTATCTTAATACTTACTGAACCGCCTCCGCTTTAATTATATGCTAACATTTCCTTGCCTTAATGAAACAGGCCAACAACTCTTTCTGGAAACGGACTAAACCGGCCAGGGCTCCTCGTGCCAAGACTAAGGCCACCAAGAAAATTTCCAAGAAGAAAACCACCGAGTCTTCTGATCCGCCAGAAGATGAGGAATCAGACGCAAGGGTAGAACTTGACTCACTTGGTTCCTTATTTGTACATCTTATTGACAATGATTATTCTCAGGATGATGCTGAGGCCATTCACGCAGACCTTGTTGAGGTAATCACTCTTTCTTCCGATTCAGATCTTCTGCCGGTTCAAAGAGTTCGCCACACAGTTCAGAAAGAAAAACAATCTCACCCCCTTGCTCATTTGGATCCAAAATTTTCTTTGAAGACACAGCAAGCTGTAGAACGTCGCACAACCCAGCATAGTGGCCAGCAAATCACCTCGTCCAGTTTACCAGATACACCAACCCGGAAACATCGTCCAGAGGTGACTTGTTCTCCTGAAAAACTTTATCCTTTGAAGGGTTTGTTCCGATGCCCACTCAATCCGTCTGATCCGAATTATTAGGCATCTTCCAACTCGTCTGGCGGTTCATCAACCACTCAGCTGCCTCCCCTCAAGACCGTCGCTGGGTAAGTACACTGTTCCACAATTTGTTTCTTCATGCATCGGTTTATCATATTCTAACTTTGGATGTTTTAGTGCCAAGGCCCGATTGAGTAAGAAAGCCAAGACCAGTGGCGGTACCGACGATGTTGATCCGGAGAAGACCCCAGAGAATGAGGGCGAAAATCCTGAGATTGCCACAGACCACTCTGCTCCGCCAAACCCAGGTGCTGATGTTAACCCACCAGAAGTTGAACCGGAGACGCAGGTTGATACATCAACTCCTGATGCCACCCCTCCAAGTCCAACTGTTAATCCGCCAATCCCTGTGACCAAACCGCCAAGCCCTGCTGCCAAAGCACCAAGCCCTGTTAAGGAGAATGTCAATCCATCAAGCCCGGCCAAGGATGATGACGTTGTTATTACTGGCACTGCATATACCACCCCGGGCAATCCAATTGCTTTGTCTAAACATTCCGCCAAGGATGAATTTGCTTTTATGAACAAGGGGAAAGGCAAGACCGATTTGTCAGACTATGCTGATTTATCTGCTCAGGACCTTCATTCCGGTTTCTTAAACCGTCTCTTCACCAACCGGGACTATGAAGCCGGTTTGGTAAATTTGATGAAGGAGCGCTATGAGGTAAACCGTTTGATCCTTTATTCTGTACCTTCATTGCATTGTAGCCCCCAAAGGCCGGTTTGTCTTAGAGAGTCAAACCGGGACTTTGTATATTCCATACTGTACTTTGTTGATTTTCCTTGTGTATTTTTGATCAAACACACATTAGCCCCCAAGTGCCATGATTAAAAACTTGTATTAATCCGTGGGACTTCAATAATTAGTAGAAAAAAGTGATCCACATTAGCCCCCAAGTGCCAAGTGTATAACTGGTTATATGCTTGGGACTTTCAAAAAGGTATTGACATGCTCTTCTTACTATTGCAGAGTGAGATAAGTCAACAAGTCTCTCAGATTGCCAATCTTCAGGAAAATCTGAAATCCCAACAAGCAGAAACCACCAAGGCCAAGGATGAATTGAAAACCGCCTTAACCACCATGGAGCAGCTCAAAGAGTGGTTCAAATCTGAGCGGGCCAACTGGGATACCGAAAAGGCAAGATTGCTGAAGCGGGCAGAAGACGCTGAATCGGCTCTTAAACCGGTGACGGAAGAGCTTACTGAATTAAAGCGCCAAATCAATGCCATGACTTCTGCAATATTTGGTAAGTACTATTTACCAAGGCTTTATAAATATTCCGCTTTGAAATTTTGCCGATTTAATGTGAAATCCTTAAATCGCTGTAGGTAGCCGCATTGCTCATCTGGGCTCTGATATGCGGATGAAGCTCAAGGCCACCTATACGCTGATTGAACAGCTGTATACCGGTACCCAACGGGTTATCAGTGCAACTTCCTATGACAATGCGGCCCCAACTCTGATCAAGGACACTCTGGCCAGGTTATCTATGACGCCAGCACAAATAGAAGAGGTGAAGCGATCCGCTGCCAGGGCTGGCGCTTTGTTAGCACTTACCCGAGCCAAAGCATGGATAGCTGACCTTGATCCGGTCGATATTGCCAAGGGCTTTCCCAGTGAGCAAGAAAACAGGGTAGTGTTTGATAACGACGCCCTCAAACTTGTGACAAGGGAGATGCGTCCTCTGGCGAGTCAGTTGGCCGAAGAAGCAAACTTGATGGTTCACCGGTCCTTCTATGATGCTAACAACAAACGGGTTGAGGCTGTTATTCCGGAAGTGCAAAATCTTATCCCGCCAACCCGTAAGCACACTTACGCCCCTGACGTTGATCCGACTAAACTTATAAGTGAAGAGGCTGTCTTTCAGGCCTTAACCCGGATTGACTGGACCACCACTGATTTCCAGCCACTGGATGGGGAGGAGGAGGTTGAACCGACGCCAGATGACCCATCCACTTCGCGTCAACATGGCGATGAAGCTTGATCCGGCAATTCGGTGGATATTGCAGAAACTGGCAGGTTTAAGATAATTCCATATTTTGGGCCGTGAAGCGCCTTGTAATAGGGTAGCAAAAATACTTTGATCTGCTGCCATCGTGTAGTGGGAAATACTTTATGTGATCCGTCATGAATAGTTCACTGTTGCCTCATATATGAAATAACTCATAAAAAGAATTCCTATGTCTGCATAAAAAGAATTGTCCTGGCGGTTTACCGCCAAACGGGTCATAATGCCCAAGATAAAGCCTGATTGATAATCAATCCTTAAAAAATATGAAATAACTCATACCTGTGATGTGATATCACATTAGTTGGTTTACCAACTTTGATTGTAATAAGGGTGAAGACCCAAATTCGGAAGTTTGAATAACTCCATCATGTATTGATGGCGTATAATAAGTCATGCCGGGTTATAATGAACCTCAGATGATCAAAAACTGGTGACGAGTAGTCAAGCTAGGCTGGGTTATGAAACTTCGGTTTGATAATAAGGTCTGTCAACTTGTAGTTGAAAACCAAGCCGGTTTAAGTAACACCATGCTAATAAGATGACTGAAAAGCCATACCAGGTCATAGACACCGGTTTAACATAGAATTTATCAAAGGAAAAATGACAAACGCAAATAAAAACATGTAGTCGAGGCTTTTCAAGGGCTGCCAGGCCCAAATTCGAGGCTTTTCATGGGCTGCCAGGCCGCTGAGTTAAACCATTTAACAAAGCCTTTTAAGATGGGCCTCCAACTAACCAATCACTGTTTTAACTTTGACAAGTTCAGGGTCTCAATGAGAGTAACTGTCAAACATTCGGAGGGTCATGCCAGGATTACCTGGATAGGAGTGGCTTACTTGATGAAGGCAGGTTAACCCGGGGTTTTAGGTAAATATACCAGGCTTCCAAGCCGTGGGTCGATACCCAGCTACAAGGGTCCTTTCAAACTCCTTGGTATTTGACACAAGGAGCCCCCAAGTAACATGATGAGCTGTGCTCATTGGGTGCCTATGTTTGAGCTGTGCATAGCATCCAGACTCTCTTTGTCCCCTTGGGTGTGAAGCTCCCAAGCTGTATTGTGTCATGATAGCCGGTTTAACAGGCAGTGCTCCGCTTTGTCGGCTGAAGCTCCCATGTAACTCAAAGGATATTTGAGAAAAAATAGCAGAGGCCCTGCTTATAGCAAGGATGCTAGTTTACTTTATTGATCATAATATATACATTGTCAAAATATGTACATAGGAAAAGGCTATGGCTCAAGTGTAGTAAGGCCGTAGGAGAGCTATGTTCCATGGCCGCTGGGTCTCTTCCTCAGAGCTGCGTGAGTTGTCTCGAACGTCAATGAGGTAGTATGATCCATTGTGCAGATTTTTGCCGACCACAAAGGGCCCTTCCCAAGGTGGGGATAACTTGTGCATGTCGGTCTGATCCTGGATGAGCCGGAGCACCAAGTCACCTTCTTGAAAGGTTCTTGTCCTAACCCGGCGGTTGTGATAACGCCACAGGTCTTGTTGATAAACCGCCGATCGGGCTAGCGCCATGTCCCGTTTCTCATCTAACAGGTCGAGCGCCTCTTGGCGTGCTTGCTCGTTGTCCGCTTCAACATAATTAGCAACCCGGGGCGAGTCATGATGAATATCACTTGGGAGGACCGCCTCTGCCCCGTACACCATGAAGAAAGGTGTGTATCCTGTTGAACGATTGGGGATGGTGTTGATTCTCCATAAGACAGAAGGCAATTCTTCCACCCAACAACCTGGCATCCGCTTCAAGGGAATCATGAGCCGGGGTTTAATACCCTTCAAAATTTCTTGGTTAGCTCTCTCTGCTTGACCGTTGGACTGAGGGTGCGCCACAGATGCTAAGTCAAGCCGGATGTGCTCTCTCTGACAGAAATCTTCCATCTCACCTTTAGAAAGGTTTGTGCCATTATCCGTGATGATGCTGTGTGGACAGCCAAAGCGGAAGATAATCTTTTTGAGAAATTGATCGCCGTAGCCGCTTCACACTTGCTGACAGGCTCCGCTTCAACCCACTTGGTGAATTTATCAACCGCCACCAATAGGTGGGTCTTCTTATCCTTGGAACGCTTAAAGGGTCCCACCATATCAAGCCCCCAAGTGGCAAAAGGCCAAGTGATAGGAATCATCCGTAGTTCTTGAGCCGGAACATGAGCTCTGGGTGAAAATTTCTGACAAGCATCACATTGCTTTACCAAATCCTCCGCATCAGCATGAGCTGTCAGCCAGTAGAACCCATGTCGAAAAGCCTTTGCAACCAGGGACTTTGAACCGGCATGATGACCACAATCCCCTTCATGAATTTCCCGTAGGATCTCTTGGCCTTCTTGCGGAGAAACACAACGCTGAAATACGCCTGAAACGCTACAGCGGTGTAACTCGCCATTGTGAATGACCATGGACTTGGATCGCCGGACTATATGCCGAGCCAGGACTTCATCATCTGGTAACTTGCCCCGGTTCTTATACGCTAGATATGGAACCGTCCAATCCGGCACAACGTGTAAAGCGGCCACCAATTGAGCCTCCGGATCAGGAACAACCAATTCTTCCTTTGTAGGCAACTTAACAGACGGGTTATGCAAGATATCTAAAAAGGTATTGGGAGGTACCAGTTTGCACTGAGATCCAAGCTAGCTTAAAGCGTCTGCTACTTTGTTTTTGCGCCGATCGATATGCTCCACCTGATACCCTTTGAAGTGACCTGCCAGAATATCCACCTCACGTCTGTAAGCCGCCATGAGTGGATCCTTAGAATCCCAAGTACCAGAAACTTGCTGAGCCACCATATCAGAATCTCCAAAAGAACAAACTCGACTTAAGTTCATCTCTTTAGCCACCCGGAGACCATGGAGTAAAGCTTCGTACTCAGCTGCATTGTTAGTACAGGGAAACATCATATCGATATCTCACTCAAAACTTGAAAACTTCAATCACACAAAACTTAACGGAACTTTGTGAGATGGGTTAGTATGATAAAGAGTAAATCATTCACTTTGTTACTGTCAAAGACAAGATTCATAATTGTTTTCACACAATTACTACTGTACCATATCATTTCTACAATTTATATTGAGAAATATAAGCCATAGAAACTAAAAAACAAGCAAACTATGCATTGAAAACAGAATTTGTTAGAAACAGAACAGTCTGTAATGATCTGAACAACAACCATACTTATGATACTCCAAAAATTATGAAATAAATTGGTGGACGTGAGGAATTTGTCTATTAATTTTCTGAAAAAATAATAAACTGAAAAGCACTCTTCTGTAAAAAATGACAGCTAATCTCGTGAGCGCAAAGTTTCTGTTTTTTACAGCAAGATCACATTAACTTTCACCCAAGTCTTCCCAAAGGTCTTACTTGGCCCTTTATCGAAACAAAAGCTATAAAACATGATTAGTACAGTAGCTTAATCATGTGAACACACAAAAATAGTAAGGGTAAAAATTGAGTTGTCTCCCAACAAGCGCTTTTCTTTAATGCCTTTTAGCTAGACATGATGATTTCAATGATGCTCACATAAAAGATAAGAATTGAAACATAAAGAGAGCATCATGAAGAATATGACTAGCACATTTAAATCTAACAAACTTCCTATGCCTAGGGATTTTGTGAGCACACAATTTATAGGAACAAGAATCAACTAGCATAGGAAGGCAAAACAAGTATAACTTCAAAAATTTAAGCACATAGAGAGGAAACTTGATATTATTGCAACTCATACAAGAATGTATTCCTCCCTCGTAATAATTTTCAGTAGCATCATGAATGAGTTCAA
This sequence comes from Triticum dicoccoides, assembly GCF_002162155.2. NCBI lineage: Eukaryota > Viridiplantae > Streptophyta > Magnoliopsida > Poales > Poaceae > Triticum > Triticum dicoccoides. Next base: position 823,018,618 of record NC_041385.1, read on the forward strand.
CAATATAACCATCACATAAAGCATTCCTTTCATGATCTACAAGCATAGTAATTTTTCTACTCTCCACATAAGCAAAATTCTTTTTGGTCGGAATAGTGGGAGAAAACTCAACAAAATAACTGTCATGTGAGGCAAAATCCAATTGAAAATTAAAAGCATGATGACAAGTTTCATGGTTAACACATTCCTTTATAGCATACATGTCATCATAATAATCATCACAGATACCAACTTCATTCTCATAATCAATTGGAACCTCTTCCGAAATAGTGGAATCATTACTAACTAAAGTTGACACTCTTCCAAATCCACTTTCATAAATATCACACTAAGATTCAACACCCTCCAAAATAGTGGGATCACTAATTCCTAAAGTTGACACTCTTCCAAACCCACTTTGGATGATAGTATTATTCATAATCCAAAAGATAATAAGTGAAGTTCATGGAGCATTCTACAATTAATATAGATTAACCAATATCCATGCTCAAAACATATAAGTGAAGCACAAGAAGCATTCTATAAAACCATACTCAAAAGATTTAAGTGAAGCACAAAGAGCATTATATAATATCATTGAAGGGCTATCTCATACTAGCATGGTTCCTAAAAAAGGAAAAACACAAAGGACACAAATCATGTCAACAAAACAAAAACCGAGGTATACCGATAATTGTTGAAGAAGAAAGATGGGATGCCAACCGGGGCATCCCCAAGCTTAGATGCTCGAGTATCCTTGGAATATTTACTTGGGGTGCCTTGGTCATCCCCAAGCTTGAACTCTTGCCTCTATTTATTCTTCTCACGTCGGTAACTCCTCATTCTTCGAACACTTCATCCACAAAAACTTAACAAAAACTTTGTGAGATCCGTTAGTATACTAAAGCAAACCACTACCTTTAGGTACTGTTGTAAACTCATTCCAGTTTCATATTATCACTTTATCTACTGTATTCTGACTTCTCTATGGTTCATACCCCCCGATACTACTCATAGATTCATCAAAATAAGCAAACAACACGCGAAAAACAGAACCTGTCAAAAACAGGACAGTCTGTAGTAATATGGAAATTTAGTATACTTCCCTAACTCCCGAAATTCAAAAACAAATATGAAAATTTAAAAATTTTGTACAGAAGTAATGTGCAAAACGTTTGATACCCATTTGACTTTCCAGTAAAAAATGTAAATTCACGCGCTACAGCCAAAGTTTCTGTTTTTGTACTGCACATAGTAAACAAGCAATCTAATCATCCTAAAACCAAAGCTTGGCACATTATTTTTATAATACAATGGATATATACAAGGGGATAATTATTTAAAGATAAACTTCCATGAAAAATTCTACATTGTTTCCATTATCAAGAACACAAGTGCTCAAGGTCAACCCTCACTTCTTCAAGGCATAACTTTCCAATCATTTCTCTTTTTGAAAAACTTTTTAGGTATACGAGGCAAGTGAATCTTTTTGTATTTTCATTCTTTTAAAAAAATTGTATGTTTCACCCACAACTAAGCAAAACTAGAAAGGGAAAATAAAAACTACTTAGTGAAGGAAGCAAACAAGCACACACGAGAATATCAACCCCACACTATTGCTCCCCGGGAACGACGCCAGAAAAGAGCTTGATAATCCCCAAGTGCAGGGAATCATCGTAGCAATTCCCAAAGGTGGAAGTGATAAATATGGAGTGTCGAACCAACAAGGAGCTAAAGGTAATATCAATATTCTCTCAAGTCTTATCTACCACTGATACGACTCTACGTACACCGAACGTTTGCTTCCAACTAGAAAGGAGAAATAAAACTACGTTGTGGGTATGAAGAGGATAACTTTGCATGATATCGGAGAGCTAAAATATAAAAGTAGGTGTTGTTATCATAGATTTAGAATATATTTCTTAAGTATTATAAATAGCAAGTGTGGAATAATGATGGGTCGGTGTGTGGAATTGTCCTAGGCAATTAATTGTTAACAAGACAGGTAATCACTATTGCAATTTCATATGAGGGAGAGGCATAAGCTAACAAACTTTCTCTTCTTGGATCATATGCACTTATGATTGGAACTCTAGCAAGCATCCGCAACTACTAAAGATCATTAATCTAAAACACAACCATAGCATTAACATATGAAGTCCCCTTTATCCCATACGCAACAACCCCCTTACTCGGGTTTATGCTTCTGTCACTCAAGCAACCCACTATAAGAGAATCATGAACGTATTGAAACACCATACAAAAAGAATCCCTCACACTTGCGTGACATGGAGGGCACAATAGGACAACACCAAAATAAAATATACAACTCATACCAATCTAGATCATCAATCAACCAAAGGACAAAAGATATCTACTCAAAACATTATAGGGTGGAAACACATCATTGGATCGTAATATGTAGCATAAAGCACCATGTTCAAGTAGGGATTACAGTGGGGTGCGGGAGAGTGGACCGCATAAAAGAGATGAGGATGGTGATGTTGATGAAGACGATCACCGTGGCGATGATTCCCCTCCCGATGGCATTCCGGTGCCACCGAGAGAGAGGAGTGGAGGTTCTCCCCCTTGTGCTTCCTCCTCCACGGCCTTCCCCCTAGATGGGGAGAGGTTCCCCCTCTGGTCCTTGGCCTTCATGGCGATGATGGCCCCTCCGAGATCCTTCCCCATGGCCTCCGGTGATGATGGCCCCCTCCGACAGGGTGCTAGAGATGGCCTAGATTGATTTCTCGTGGCTACAGAGGCTTGCGGCGGTGGAACTTCTGATCTAGGTTATTTTCTAGAGGTTTGGGCATTTATAGGAGAGGTTGGCATTGAGAACAAGTCAGGGGCCCCCACGGGAAGTCCACGAGGCACAGGGGCGCGTCCCAGGGGGGTGGGCGCGCGCTCCACCCTCGTGGGGCCCACAAGACTCCCCTCCAGTAATTCTTTGTTCCATTATTTTTTATATTTTCCAGAAAAAATCTCCGTTGATTTTTAGCGCATTCCTAGAACTTTTATTTCGCCACAAAAACAACACCACCATAGACCTGCTGAAAACAGCGTCAGTCTGGGTTAGTTCTAACCAAATCATATAAAACTATTGTAAACATGGCATGAATACTTCATAAATTATAGATACGTTGGAGATGTATCAGAGATCAAGACCAAGAAGAAGAGGAATGGCAGGCCCGCCTTCAGCCATAAGACCAACTTCTGCTGCATCCAGCAACCGAGTGATACCCTTAGTGATGGATTCTATGTCCTACACGACATGCTGGAGTACAGACGGGATCAGCAAAACCTTCGCATGTCACCTACATCCGGGGATTCCCATATTCTGCAATGGGCAAAGAACATAGGAGATATCGAGGATCATTGACTTCGAGCTGAGTTCTATCATATCCAATGTGAACTTGCCCAAATCATCATGAAGGAGGTCCTTGAGGAAACAGGGATGTTTTACAAGGAAGGGAAAATGTCGCGGGAAGACATCCAAACACACGTAGCCGCTCAGCGTCTCGACCTGAAGCCTTTCACTAAGCTCGGAGACTATCTCCCTGACTTGGATGGATGGCATGACATGTTTGAGTGATTGTCGATATATGACAATGTGTCCGTTTAGTCCATACTTTTTGTATGACGAAACTTTGAGTTATGCACGACGAAAATTTATTTGTGATGTAATTAAACCGTCCTCCTCGACTAGCGAAGATCACTCTACTTAGGGCATTTTGGGTACGATGAACTTTGTTATTTATGCTTATGATATCTTGCTTCTATTTTTGCCAAGTCCGTATCTTTCTGTTGCTCAACTATATATGTTGCATATCATCAACTCATGTGACGATGTAGGTGCATAGATCATCGACGGTGAAGAAGTGCTACGCAAGGAGTATACGACGAGTGGCCGGAGTGTCAGGTCCAGGTGTACCGCTTTCTGGTTTCCGAGCAACATCCAGTAGTTAGTTTAAGTTCACGCTAGTGCGAGAGGGATATGAACTCATGTACTGCATAGTTCCGCTCTCACTCATAGTGATAGCTCTTCTCGCGTATATCATTGTTTAGATGGATGACGATGTAGTTGCAAGTAATCGAGACTTGTATCGCTATTTTCGAGATGATGACGAGAGACCACTTTGTGTTGAATAATGATTATGATGATGACATGATTTGATGCTATGATTACATTTGTATGTGTATGATATGCTAAAGATTATTGTATAAAGCCTGTTCAAATACAAAACAAATATGCAGAAAAAACATAAAAACTAATAAAACTAACAGTAGCGAGGGGAGTAAAGTTAGCAGCAGCGCGCTCTTACGAGTAGCGTGCCCTAGATAAAAGCGCTGCAGATATCAGCAATAGCGCGTTGCGCTAAAGCTCGCTGCTGCTAGCCATGTATAGCAGTAGTGTGGGCAGGCACACGCTATTGATACATGTTAGCTATAGCGCCGTATCAGTAGCGCGGGGCCACGCGCTACTGAAACACCTAATACGCGCGCTACTGCTAGGCTTTTTCCTAGTAGTGCTAATCCATGTTTCTTCCACCTAATAATATAATAACTCAAGATGATCATAATGATATAACAATCCCTATGTGACCAAAATTTGTATAACGATGTATAAATACAAAGGAAAATATGCAGCAGATTTTTTTAGAAACTAATAACAGTAGCGAGGGGCATGACTTTAGCAGCAGCATGCTCTTAGCAATAGCGCTTTTCTGTAAAAGACGCTACTGCTAGGCCTACATAGCAGTAGCGCGGGTCAAAACGCACTACTGCTAAAAAATAGCTGTCGCGCCATAGCAGAGCGCCGCACCCCGATGGCCCCTGGACCTGCGCTACTGCTAGGCTTTTCCCTAGTAGTGTTTGAAGGGAATATTATGATGCTACGGAGCTTTATGTTATCTTACCCTACTATATGGTAAAAATGATTCTCTTCTTCAATACCCGTCTATCCACCTCTAACATGTTGTTTGCTGGCCTTTTCTTGTTATGATTTTTTTGTTATTTCCAAATTCATTAACTCATTAGGCATATAAGTGATACGTCTCCAACGTATCTATAATTTATGAAGTATTCATGCCATGTTTATAATATTTTTACATGATTTTGGTATGATTTGATTAGAACTAACCCGGATTGACGTTGTTTTCAGCAGAACTACCGTGATGTTGTTTTTGTGCAGAAATAAAAGTTCTCGGAATGCGCTGAACATCAACGGATAATTTTTTGGAAAATATAAAAAATACCACAATGAAAAAATACCGGAGGGGAGTCCCGGGGCCACCATGAGGGTGGAGGGTGCCCCCCTAGGGTGCGCCCCCTGCCTCGTGGACTCCCTGTGGGGCCCCCTGATACGTCCATTTTGCATCATGCTTTTATATCAATATTTATTGCATTATGCGCTGTTATTACACATTATATCTCAATACTTATGGCTATTCTCTCTTATTTTACAAGGTTTACCATGAAGAGGGGGAATGCCGGTAGCTGGAATTCTGGCTGAAAAAGGAGCAAACGTTGGAAAACTATTCTGCATAGCTCCAAAAGTCCCGAAACTCCATGAAACAACCTTTTGGAATTAATAAGAATTTCTGAGCGAAAGAAATAGGCCAGGGGGCCCACACCCTGTCCAGGAGACAGGGGGCGCCCCCCCCCTATAGGGCGCCCCCCTATCTCCTGGGTCCCCTGGTGGGCCTCCGGCGTCCATCTTTCGATATATCATCACTTTTACCCTGGAAAAATCGGGGGCAAGCTTACGGGAGAAACTCCGCCGCCACGAGGCGGAACCTTGGCGGAATCAATCTAGGGCTCTGGCGGAGCTATTCTGCTGGGGACACTTCCCTCCGGGAGGGGGAAATCATCACCAACGATCCTCTCATCGGGAGGGGTTCAATCTCCATCAACATCTTCACCAGCACCATCTCCTCTCAAAACCCTAGTTCATCTCTTGTATCCAATCTTGTATCAAAACCACAAATTGGTACCTGTGGGTTGCTAGTGGTGTTGATTACTCCTTGTAGTTGATGCTAATTGGTTTACTTGGTGGAAGATCATATGTTCAGATCCTTTTGTATATTATTATTCCTCTGATTCTGAACATGAATATGCTTTGTGAGTAGTTACGTTTGTTCCTGAGGACATGGGTGAAGTCTTGCTATTAGTAGTCATGTGAATTTGGTATTCGTTCGATATTTTGATGAGATGTATGATGTCTTTTCCTCTAGTGGTGTTATGTGAACGTCGACTACATGACACTTCACCACTATTTGGGCCTAGAGGAAGGCATGGGGAAGTAATAAGTATATGATGGGTTGCTAGAGTGACAGAAGCTTAAACCCTAGTTTATGCGTTGCTTCGTTAGGGGTTGATATGTGTTGGGGAACGTAGTAATTTCAAAAAAATTCCTACGCACACGCAAGATCATGGTGATGCATAGCAACAAGAGGGGAGAGTGTGTCCACGTACCCTCGTAGACCGAAAGCGGAAGCGTTAGAACAACGCAATTGATGTAGTCGTACGTCTTCACGGCCCGACCGATCAAGCACCGAAACTACGACAACTCCGAGTTCTAGCACACGTTCAGCTCGATGACATCCCTTGAACTCCGATCCAGCCGAGCTTTGAGGGAGAGTTCCGTCAGCACGACGGCATGGTGACGATGATGATGTTCTACCGACGCAGGGCTTCGCCTAAGCACCGCTACGATATTATCGAGGTGGATTATGGTGGAGGGGGGCACCGCACACGGCTAAGAGATCCAAGGGATCAATTGTTGTGTCTTCGGGTGCCCCCTGCCCCCGTATATAAAGGAGCAAGGGGGAGGCGGCCGGCCTAGGAGGAGGGCACGCCAAGGGGGGAGTCCTACTCCCACCGGGAGTAGGACTCCTCCTTTCCTTGTTGGAGTAGGAGAGAAGGAAAGAGGGGGGGAGGAGGAAGGAAAAGGGGCTGCACCCCTTTTCCAATTCGGACCAGAGGGAGGCTGCGCGCCTCCTTCCTTTCGGCCTCTCACCTCTATTCCCGTATGGCCCAATATGGCCCATATACTCCCCGGCGAATTTCCGTAACTCTCCGGTACTACGAAAAATATCCGAATCACTCGGAACCTTTCCGAAGTCCGAATATAGTCGTCCAATATATCGATCTTTACGTCTTGACCATTTCGAGACTCCTCGTCATGTCCCCGATCTCATCCGAGACTCCGAACTCCTTCGGTACATCAAAACTCATAAACTCATAATATAACTGTCATCGAAACCTTAAGCGGGCGGACCCTACGGGTTCGAGAACTATGTAGACATGAACAAGACACGTTTCCGGTCAATAACCAATAGCGGAACCTGGATGCTCATATTGGCTCCTACATATTCTACGAAGATCTTTATCGGTCAAACCGCATAACAACATACATTGTTCCTTTTGTCATCGGTATGTTACTTGCCCGAGATTCGATCGTCAGTATCTCAATACCTAGTTCAATCTCGTTACCGGCAAGTCTCTTTACTCGTTACGTAATGCATCATTCTGTAACTAACTCATTAGCTACATTGCTTGCAAGGCTTATAGTGATGTGCATTACCGAGAGGGCCCAGAGATACCTCTCCGACAATCAGAGTGACAAAACCTAATCTCGAAATATGCCAACTCAACATGTACCTTTGGAGACACCTGTAGAACTCCTTTATAATCACCCAGTTACGTTATGACGTTTGGTAGCACACAAAGTGTTCCTCCGGTAAACGGGAGGTGCATAATCTCATAGTTATAGGAACATGTATAAGTCATGAAGAAAGCAATAACAACATACTAAACGATCAAGTGCTAAGCTAACGGAATGGGTCAAGTCAATCACATCATTCTCTAATAATGTGATCCCGTTAATCAAATGACAACTCATGTCTATGGTTAGGAAACTTAACCATCTTTGATTATCGAGCTAGTCAAGTAGAGGCATACTAGTGACACTATGTTTGTCTATGTATTCACACATGTATTATGTTTCCGGTTAATACAATTCTAGCATGAATAATAAACATTTATCATGAAATAAGGAAATAAATAATAACTTTATTATTGCCTCTAGGGCATATTTCCTTCAGCCTCCCACTTGCGCTAGAGTCAATAATCTAGTTCACATCACCATGTGATTTAACACTAATTGTTCACATCTGTATGTGATTAACACCCACAGTTCACATCGTCATGTGACCAAGACCCAAAGGGTTTACTAGAGTCAATAATCTAGTTCACATTGCTATGTGATTAACACCCAAAGAGTACTAAGGTGTGATCATGTTTTGTTCGTGAGAGAAATTTAGTCAACGGGTCTGTCACATTCAGAGCCATATGTATTTTGCAAATATTCTATGTCTACAATGCTTTGCACGGAGCTACTCTAACTAATTGCTCCCATTTTCAATATGTATCCAGATTAAGACTTAGAGTCATCTGGATCAGTTCCAAAACTTGTATCGATGTAACCCTTTACGACGAACCTTTTGTCACCTCCATAATGAAGAAACATATCCTTATTCCACTAAGGATAATTTTGACCAATGTCTAGTGATCTACTCCTAGATCACTATTGTACTCCCTTGCCAAACCAAGCCAGAGTATACAATAGGTCTGGTCCATAGCATGGCATACTTTTATAGAACCTATGACTGATGCATAGGGAATGACTTTCATTCTCTTTCTATTTTCTGCCGTGGTCGGGATTTGAGTCTTACACAATTTCATACCTTTGCAACACAGTCAAGAACTCTTTCTTTGACTGTTCCATTTTGAACTACTTCAAAATCTTGTCAAGGTAAGTACTCATTGAAAAAAAACTTATCAAGCGTCTTGACTATCTCTATAGATCTTGATGCTCAATATGTAAGTAGCTTCAGTGAGGTCTTTCTTTGAAAAACTCCTTTCAAACACTCCTTTATGCTTTGCAGAATAATTCTACATTATTTTTTATCAACTTTCTTGACTATCTCTATGTCATTCACATATACTTATCAGAAAGACTGTAGTGCTCCCACTCACTTTATTGTAAATAAATACAAGCTTCACTGCAAGTCCATATAAAACTATATGCCTTGATCAACTTATCAAAGCATATATTCCTACTCCAAGATGCTTGCACCAGTCCATAGATGGATGGCTGGACCTTGCACAATTTGTTAGCACCTTTGGGATTAACAAAACCTTCTAGTTGCATCATATTCAACTCTTCTTTAATAAATCCATTAAGGAATGCAGTTTTGACATCCATTTGCCAGATTTCATAAAATGTGGCAATTGCTAACATGATTCGGACAGACTTTAAACATCGATACGAGTGAGAAAATCTCATTGTATTCAACACCTTGAACTTGTCTAAAAACTTTTTGCGACAAGTCGAGCTTTGTAGATAGCAACACTACTATCAGCATCTGTCTTCCTCTTGAAGATCCATTTATTTTCTATGGCTTGCCGATCATCGGGCAGGTCCACCAAAGTCCACACTTTGTTCTCATGCATGGATCCCATCTCAGATTTCATGGCCTCAAACCATTTCGCGGAATCTGGGCTCATCATCACTTCCTCATAGTTCATAGGTTTATCATGGTCTAGTAACATGACTTCCAGAATAGGATTACCGTACCACTCTAGTGCGGACCGTACTCTGGAAGACCTACGAGGTTCTGTAGAAACTTGATCTGAAGTTTCATGATCATCATCATTAGCTTCCTCACTAATTGGTGTAGGTATCACTTGGAACTGATTTCAGTGATAAACTGTTTTCCAATTAAGGAGAAGGTACTATTACCTTATCAAGTTCTACTTTTCTCCCACTCACTTCTTTCGAGAGAAACTCCTTCTCTAGAAAGGATCCATCTTAGCAACGAATATCTTGCCTTCGGATCTGTGATAGAAGGTGTACCCAACAGTTTCCTTTGGGTATTCTATGAAGACGCACTTCTTCGATTTAGGTTCGAGCTTATCAGGTTGAAACTTTTTCACATAAGCATCGCAACCCCAAACTTTAAGAAACGACAACTTTGGTTTCTTGCCAAACCATAGTTCATAAGGCGTCGTCTCAAACAGATTTTGATGGTGCCCTATTTAAAGTGAATGCAAATGTTTCTAATGCATAACCCCAAAATGATAGTGGTAAATCGGTAAGATACATCATAGATCGCACAATATCCAATAAAGTGCGGTTACGATGTTCGGACACACCATAACACTGTGGTGTTCCAGGTGGCGTGAACTGTGAAACTATTCCACATTGTTTTATATGAAGGCCAAAATCGTAACTCAAATATTCTTCTCCACGATCAGATCGCAGAAACTTGATTTTCTTGTTACGATGATTCTCCACTTCACTCTGAAATTCTTTGAACTTTTCAAATGTGTCAGTCTTGTGTTTCATTAAGTAGATATATTCATATCTGCTCAAATCATCTTGTGAAGGTCAGAAAATAACGATACTCGCCACGAGCATCAACACTCATTGGATCGCATACATCGGTATGTATTATTTCCAACAAGTCAGTAGCTCGTTCCATTGTTCCGGAGAATGGAGTTTTAGTCATCTTGCCCATAAGGCACGGTTTGGAAGCATCAAATGATTCATAACCAAGTGATTCCAAAAATCCATCTTTATGGAGTTTCTTCATGCACTTTACACTGATATGACCCAAACGGCAGTGCCACAAATAAGTTGCACTATCATTATCAACTCTGCATCTTTTGGCTTCAACATTATGAATATGTGTATCACCATGATCAAGATTCAATAAACCATCAACATTGGGTGTATGACCATAGAAAGTTTTATTCATGTAAACAGAATAACAATTTATTCTCTATCTTAGATGAATAATCGTATTGCAATAAACATGATCTAATCATATTTATGCTCAACGCAAACACCAAATAACATTTATTTAGGTTCAACACTAATCTCGAAAATATAGGGAGTGTACGATGATGATCATATCAATCTTGGAACCACTTCCAACACACATCGTTACTTCACCCTCAACTAGTCTCTGTTTATTCTATAACTCCTGTTTCGAGTTACTAATCTTAGCAACTGAACAAGTATCAAATACTCAGGGGCTACTATAAACACTAGTAAGGTACACATCAATAACCTGTATATCAAATATACCCTTGTTCACATTGCCATCCTTCTTATCCACCAAATATTCAGGGCATTTCTGCTTCTAGTGAGCATTTCCTTTGCAGTATAATCACTCAGTTTCAGGCTTTGGTCCAGCTTTGGGCTTCTTCGCGGGAGTGACAACTTGCTTGCCATTCTACTTGAAGTTCCCTTTCTTTTCCTTTGCCTTTTTCTTGAAACTAGTGGTCTTATCAATCATCAACACTTGATGCTCTTTCTTGATTTCTACCTTCATTGATTTCAGCATCACGAACAGCTCGGGAATCGTTTTCGTCATCCCTTGCGTTATAGTTCATCACGAAGTTCCACTAACTTGGTGATGGTGACTAGAGAACTCTGCTAATCACTATCTTATCTGGAAGATTAACTCCCACTTGATTCAAGCGATTGTAGTACTCAGACAATCTAAGCACTTGCTCTCTAGTTGAGCAATTCTCCTTCATCTTTTAGGCGAAGTATTTGTCAGAGGTCTCATACCTCTTGACACGGGCATGAGTCTGAAATACCAATTTCATCTCATGGAACATCTCATATGTTCTGTGAGGTTTCAACAACGTTTTTGTAGTCCCGGTTCTAAGCCATAAAACATGGTGCACAAAACTATCAAGTAGTCATCATATTGAGCTAGCCAAACGTTCATAACGTCTGTATCTGCTCCTTCAATAGGTTTGTCACCTAGCGGTGAATCAAGGACATAATTCTTCTGTGCAGCAATGAGGATAAACCTCAGATCACGGACCAAGTCCGCATCATTGCTACTAACATTTTTCAACATAGTTTTTCTCTAGGAACATATCAAAATTAACATATGAAAGCAACAACGCGAGCTATTGATCTACAACATAATTTGCAAAATACTACCAGGACCAAGTTCATGATAAATTTAAGTTCAATTAATCATATTACTTAAGAACTCCCACTTAGATAGACATCTCTCTAGTCATCTAAGTGATCACGTGATCCAAATCAACTAAACCATGTCCGATCATCACGTGAGATGGAGTAGTTTTCAATGGTGAACATCACTATGTTGATCATATCTACTATATGATTCACGTTCGACCTTTCGGTCTCCGTGTTCCGAGGCCATATCTGTACATGCTAGGCTCGTCAAGTTTAACCTGAGTATTCCGCGTGCACAACTGTTTTGCACCCGTTGTATTTGAACGTAGAGCCTATCACACCCGATCATCACGTGGTGTCTCAGCACGGAGAACTATCGCAATGGTGCATACTCAGGGAGAACACTTCTTGATAATTAGTGAGAGATCATCTTAAAATGCTACCACCAATCAAAGCAAGATAAGATGCATAAAGGATAAACTTCACATGCAATCAATATAAGTGATATGATATGGCCATCATCATCTTGTGCTTGTGATCTCCATCTCCGAAGTACTGTCATGATCTCTATCGTCATCGGCACGACACCATGATCTTCATCATCTTGATCTATATCAATGTCTCATCACATGGTCGTCTCGCCAACTATTACTCTTGCAACTATTGCTATCGCATAGCGATAAAGTAAAGCAATTATTTGGCACTTGCATCTTATGCAACAAAGAGACAACCATAGGGCTTCTGTCAGTTGCCGATAACTTCAACAAAACATGATCATCTCATACAACAACTTATATCTCATCACGTCTTGACCATATCACATCACAACATGCCCTGCAAAAACAAGTTAGAAATCCTCTACTTTGTTGTTGCAAGTTTTACGTGGCTGCTACGGGCTGAGCAAGAACCGTTCTTACCTACGCATCAAAACCACAACGATAGTTCGTCAAGTTAGTGCTATTTTAACCTTCGCAAGGACCGGGCGTAGCCACACTCGGTTCAACTAAAGTTGGAGAAACTGACACTCGCCAGCCACCTATGTGCAAAGCACGTGGGTAGAACCAGTCTCGCGTAAGCGTACGTGTAATGTTGGTCCGGGCCGCTTCATCCAACAATACCGCCGAACCAAAGTATGACATGCTGGTAAGCAGTATGACTTGTATCACCCACAACTCATTTGTGTTCTACTCGTGCATATAGCATCAACGCATAAAACCTAAGCTCTGATACCATTGTTGGGGAACGTAGTAATTTCAAAAAAATTCCTATGCACACGCAAGATCATGGTGATGCATAGCAACGAGAGGGGAGAGTGTATCCACGTACCCTCATAGACCGAAAGCGGAAGCGTTAGAACAACGCGGTTGATACAGTCGTACGTCTTCACGGCCTGACCGATCAAGCACCGAAACTACGGCACCTCCGAGTTCTAGCACACGTTCAGCTCGATGACGTCCCTCAAACTCCGATCCAACCGAGCTTTGAGGGAGAGTCCCGTCAGCACGACGGCGTGGTGACAATGATGATGTTCTACCGACGCAGGGCTTCGCCTAAGCACTGCTACGATATTATCGAGGTGGATTATGGTGGAGGGGGGCACCGCACACGGCTAAGAGATCCAAAGGATCAATTGTTGTGTCTTTGGGGTGCCCCCTGCCCCCGTATATAAAGGAGCAAGGGGGGAGGTGGCCGGCCTAGGAGGAGGGCACGCCAAGGGGGGAGTCCTACTCCCACCGGGAGTAGGACTCCTCCTTTCCCTGTTGGAGTAGGAGAGAAGGAAAGAGGGGGGGAGGATGAAGGAAAAGGGGGCTGCACCCCTTGTCCAATTCGGACGAGAGGGGGGCTGCACGCCTCCTTCCTTTCGGCCTCTCTCCTCTATTCTCGTATGGCCCAATAAGGCCCATATACTCCCCGGCGAATTCCCGTAACTTCTCCGGTACTCCGAAAAATACCTGAATCACTCGGAACTTTTCCGAAGTCCGAATATAGTCGTCCGATATATCGATCTTTATGTCTCGACCATTTCGAGACTCCTTGTCATGTCCCCGATCTCATCCGGGACTCCGAACTCCTTCGGTACATCAAAACTCATAAACTCATAATATAACTGTCATCGAAACCTTAAGTGTGCGGACCCTATGGGTTCGAGAACTATGTAGACATGACCGAGACACTTTTCCGGTCAATAACCAATAGTGGAACCTGGATGCTCATATTGGCTCCTACATATTGTACGAAGATCTTTATCGGTCAAACCGCATAACAACACACGTTGTTCCTTTTGTCATCGGTATGTTACTTGCCCGAGATTCGATCATCGGTATCTCAATACCTAGTTCAATATCGTTACCGGCAAGTCTGTTTAGTCGTTACGTAATGCATCATTCTGTAACTAACTCATTAGCTACATTGCTTGCAAGGCTTATAGTGATGTGCATTACCGAGAGGGCCCAGAGATACCTCTCCGACAATCGGAGTGACAAAACCTAATCTCGAAATACGCCAACTCAACATGTACCTTTGGAGACACCTATAGAGCTCCTTTATAATCACCCAGTTACATTGTGACGTTTGGTAGCACACAAAGTGTTCCTCCGGTAAACGGGAGGTGCATAATCTCATAGTTATAGGAACATGTATAAGTCATGAAGAAAGCAATAACAACATACTAAACGATCAAGTGCTAAGCTAACGGAATGGGTCAAGTCAATCACATCATTCTCTAATAATGTGATCCCCTTAATCAAATGACAACTCATGTCTATGGTTAGGAAACTTAACCATCTTTGATTATCGAGCTAGTCAAGTAGAGGCATACTAGTGACACTGTGTTTGTCTATGTATTCACACATGTATTATGTTTCCGGTTAATACAATTCTAGCATGAATAATAAACATTTATCATGAAATAAGGAAATAAATAATAACTTTATTATTGCCTCTAGGGCATATTTCCTTCAATATGGATCCATATGTTAAATGATGTGGTTAGGTTTACCTTAATACTTCTTTTGTAGTTGCGGATGCTTGCAATAGGGGTTAATCATAAGTGGGATGCTTGTCCAAGTTAGGGCAGTACCCAAGTACCGGTCCACACACATATCAAATTATCAAAGTACCGAACGCGAATCATTTGAGCGTGATAAAAACTAGCTTGACGATAATTCCCAATGTGTCCTCGGGAGCTCCTTTCTCATTATTAGAATTTCCCAGGCTTATCCTTTGCTACATAAAGGATTGGGCCACCTTACTGCACTTTATTTACTTTATTTACTTGTTGCTCGTTACTATTTATCTTATCAAAAAACTATCTATTACCTACAATTTCAGTGCTTGTAGATAAAACCTTACTAAAAACCGCTTATCATTTCCTTCTGCTCCTCGTTGGGTTCGACACTCTTACTTATTGAAAGGAATACAATAGATCCCCTACACTTGTGGGTCATCACCCCCTGACGTGAAACCAAAGCCAACCACTCCAATAAATCCAGAAAACCCCAGAACAGAAGATAGATCGGAAGTCCCACCGCCGCAAGCCTCTGAAGCCGCGAGAAATCAATCTAGGCCCTCTCTGGCACCCTGCCGGAGAGGGCCATCATCACCGGAGGCCATGGAGGAGGAAGCACAAGGGGGAGAACCTGTCCTCCTCTCTCTCGGTGCCGCCGGAGTGCCATCGGGAGGGGAATCATCGCCGCGGTGATCGTCTTCATCAATATCACCATCCTCATCTCTTTTACGCGGTCCACTCTCCCGCACCCCACTGTAATCCCTACTTAAACATGGTGCTTTATGCAACACATTATGATACAATGATGTGTTGCCATCCTATGATGTTTTGAGTAGATATCCTTTGTCTTTGGGTTGATTGATGATCTAGATTAGTATGAGTTGTATATTTTATTTTGGTGTTGTCCTATTGTGCCTTTCATGCCTCGCACACGTGAGGGATTCCCGTTGTAGGGTGTTGCAATACATTCATGATTCGCTTATAGTGGGTTGCTTGAGTGACAGAAGCATAAACCCGAGTAAGAGGGTTGTTGCGTATGGGATAAAGGGGACTTGATTTGTTAATGCTATGGTTGAGTTTTACCTTAATGATCTTTACTAGTTACTGATGCTTGCTAGAGCTCCAATCATAAGTGCATATGATCCAAGAAGAGAAAGTATGTTAGCTTATGCCTCTCCCTCATATGAAATTGCAATAGTGATTACCGGTCTTATTAACAATTGCCTAGGATAATTCCGCACACTGACCCATCATTATTCCACACTAACTATTTATAATATTTAGTAATATATTCTAAATTTATGATAACATCACTACTTTTATATTTTATCTCTCCGATATCATGCAAAGTTATCCTCTTCATACCCACAACGTAGTTTTATTTCTTGTTTCTAGTTGGAAGCAAACGTTCGGTGTACGTAGAGTCGTATCAGTGGTAGATAGGACTTGAGAGAATATTGATCGTACCTTTAGCTCCTTGTGGGTTCTACACTCCATACTTATCACTTCCACCTTTGGAAATTGCTACGGTGATTCCCTGCACTTGGGGATTATCAAGCACTTTTCTAGCACCGTTGCCGGGGAGCAATAGCGTGGGGTTGATATTCTTGTGTGTGCTTGTTTGCTTTCTTCACTAAGTAGTTTTTGTTTTCCCTTTTTTTTTCTTAGTTGTGGGTGAAACATAAAAAAATATAAAAATGAAAATACATAAAAAATTTACTTGCCTCTTATGCCTAAAGGTTTTTTTAAAAAGAAAAGTGATTGGAAAGTTATGCATTGGAGAAGTGAGGGTCGACCTTGAACACTTGTGTTCATGCTGATGGAAACAATGTAGAATTTTTCATGGAAGTTTCTCTGTAAATAATTATCACCTTGTATATATTCATTGTATTATAAAAATAATGTGCCAAGCTTTGGTTTTAGGATGATTAGATTGCTTGTTTACTATGTGCAGTGCAAAAACAGAAATTTTGTCTGTAGCGCGTGAATTTACATTTTTTTACTGTAAAGTCAAATAGGTCTGAAACTTTTTGCACAGTAATTCCATACAATTTGTTTAAATTTTCATATTTTTTTACAATTTTTGGAGTTACAAAAGTATACAAAAATTCCAGATTACTACAGACGGTCCTGTTTTTGATAGATTCTGTTTTCTATGTGTTGTTCGCTTATTTTGATGGATCTATGGGTAGTATGGGGGGGTATGAACCATGGTGAAGTTGGAATACAGTAGATATAATGCTAATATGAAATTGGAATGAGTTTACAACAGTACCTAAAGGTAGTGATTTGCTTTATTATACTAACGGATCTCACAAAGTTTTTGTTAAGTTTTGTGTGGATGAAGTGTTCGAAGAACGAGGAGTTACCTTTGTGAGAAGAATAAAGAGAGGCAAGAGTTCAAGCTTGGGGATGCCCAAGGAACCCAAGTAAATATTTCAAGGATACTCAAGCATCTAAGCTTGGGGATGCCCCGGTTGGTATCCCATCTTTCTTCTTCAACAATTATCGATATACCTTGAATTTTGTTTTGTTCACATGATTTGTGTCCTTTGTGTTTTTCTTTTTCTTTAAGAACCATGATAATATGAGATAGCCCTTCATTTATTTATAGAATGCTTAATGTGCTTCACTTATATCTTTTAAGTATGACTTTATAGAATGATCTTTGTGCTTCACTTAAATCTTTTGAGTATGGCTTAATACTATCATCCAAAGTGGGTTTGGAAGAGTGTCAACTTTAGGAATTAGTGATCCCACTATTTTGGAGGGTGTTGAATCTTAGTGTGATATTTATGAAAGTGGATTTGGAAGAGTGTCAACTTTAGTTAATAATGATTCCACTATTTCGGAAGAGGTTCCAATTGATTATGAGAACGAAGTTGCTATCTATGATGATTATTGTGATGACATGTATGCTATAAAGGAATATGTTAACCATGAAACTTGTCATCATGCTTTTAATTTTCAATTGGAGTATGCCTCACATGATAGCTATTTTGTTGAGTTCACTCCCACTATTCCTAATAAGAAGAATTTTGCTTATGTGGAGAGTAGTAAAATTTCTATTCTTGTAGATCATGAAAAGAAAGCTTTATGTGATGGTTATATTGTTAAATTCATTCATGATGCTACTGAAAATTATTATGAGGGAGGAATATATGCGTGTAGGAGTTGCAATAATATCAAGTTTCCTATGTATGTGCTTAAAGTTTTGAAGTTATACTTGTTTTTCCTTCCTATGCTAGTTGATTCTTGTTCCCATAAGTTGTTTTCTCACAAAATCCCTAGGCATAGGAAGTGGGTTAGACTTGAATGTGCTAGTCATATGCTTCATCATGCGCTCATTATGTTTTTCATTCTTATCTTTCATATGATCATCAGTGAAATCATCATGCCTAACTAAAAGGCATTAAAGAAAAGCGCTTGTTGGGAGACAACCCAATATTTATCCTTACTGTTTTTGTGTGTTCACATGATTAATCTACTGTAGTAATCATGTTTTATAGCTTTTGTTTCAATAAAGGGCCAAGTTAAACCTTTAGGATAGCTTACGGTGATAGTTGTGTTGATCCTGCTGAAAATCAGAAACATTTGGGCCCAGTAAATTAGTTTTGATGATTCACCGAAACGTGCCTTTCATCTTATTCGTTTTGATATGGATTGTTACACAAATTTCTCAGGTTTTCCTAATTTGGCTGGATTTTTGGAGTAGCAGAAGTATGGTTGCTGTTCAGATCATCACAGATTGTTCCGTTTCTCGCAGATTCTGTTTTCAATGCATAATCTGCTTGTTTTCTAGTTTCTATGGCTTATATTTTTCAATATAAATTGTAGAAATGATATGGTATAGTAGGCATTATGTGAGAAAAAATATGAATCTTGTCTTTGATAGTTCCAAAGTGAATGATTTACTCTTTATCTACTAACCCATCTCACGAAGTTCCGTTAAGTTTTGTGTGATTGAAGTTTTCAAGTTTTGGGTGAGATGTTGATATGAGGAGAATAAGGAGGGGAAAGACCCTAAGCTTGGGGATGCCCAAGGCACCCCAAGGTAATATTTAAGGAAGACTCAAGCACCTAAGCTTGGGGATGCCCAGGAAGGCATCCCCTCTTTCGTCTTCAAAACCATCGGTATACCTTACTCGGAGCTATATTTTTATTCGTCACATGATATGTGTTTTGCTTGGAGCATATTTTAAATTTCACTTGCTATTTGAATAAAATCATTGGATCTAAAATCTTGAATGAAAAAGAATCCTCCCATGGCTAGTTAATTATTTGACTACTCAGTGTTCTTCATTTATATCCTTCTCATGCTAGCCATTGCACCAAGTAGAAATACTACTTGTGCTTCCAAACATCCCTTAAACCAGTTTTGCCATGAGAGTCCACCATACCTATCTATGGTTGAGTAAGATCCTTCAAGTAAGTTGTCATCGGTGCATGCAATAAAAATTGCTCTCTAAATATGTATGATCTATTAGTGTGAAGAAAATAAGCTTTATACGAACTTGTGATAGGGAAAAATAAAAGCGACGGACTACATAATAAAGGTCTTTATCACAAGGGGCAATATAAAGTGACGTTCTTTTGTATTAAGATTTTGTGCATCCAACCATAAAAGCGCATGACAACCTCTGCTTCCCTCTGCGAAGGGCCTATCTTTTACTTTTATCTTCTACCCTTATACAAGAGTCGTGGTGATCATCACCTCTCCTTTTTTACACTTTTTTCCTTTGGCAAGCACTTTGTGTTGGAGTGATCCAGATATATATATATATCCACTTGGATGTAGGTTTTCATAAAGTATTATTGCTGACATTACCCTTGAGGTAAAAGGTTGGGAGGCGAAACTATAAGCCCCTATCTTTCTCTGTGTCCGATTAAAACTTTGAACCCATAAATATCACATGAGTGTTAGCAATTGTGAAAGATTAAATGATAGTTGAGTATGTGGAGTTTGCTAAATCAAATCTCTTACATAGACCCTTCCTGAAAATAAGATGAATTGCAATTTTTCGATGACTGAAAACATTGTTTGTTAGTTTTCAAGAAAGTTTATGATCTATACTTTAACATGTGAATAGCTTGTTACTTTATCATGAGAAGTTTTATGAGTTGAGCTACTGTTATGATATATAATGATGCTAGTAAAGGTGAATGAAATTATCATTGATCAATCTTGTGCACTTGCTAGCATTCACACTTCATAAATTATTTCTTTTATCATTTACCTACTCGAGGACGAGCAGGAATTAAGCTTGGGGATGCTGATACGTCCCCAACGTATCTATAATTTATGAAGTACTAATGCCATGTTTATAATACTTTTACATGATTTTGGTATAATTTGATTAGAACTAACCTAGACTGACGCTATTTTTTGCAGAACTGCCGCGGTGTTGTTTTCGTGTAGAAATAAAAGTTCTCGGAATGCGCTGAAAATAAACAGAGAATATTTTTGATTTTTTTAAAAAAAATACCATAACGAAAAACTACCGGAGCCCCGGGGACACCACGAGGGTGGAGGGCGTGCCCCCTACCTCGTGGACTCCCTGTGGGGCCCCCTAACACGAAACCAACGCCAACCCCTCCTATAAATCCAAAAAAACCCAAAACAGAAGAGAGATCGGAAGTCCTGCCGCTGCAAGCCTTTGTAGCCACGAGAAATCAATCTAGGCCCTCTCTGGCACCCTGTCGGAGGGGGCCATCATCACCAGAGGCCATGGAGGAGGAAGCACAAGGGGTAGAACCTCTCCTCCTCCTCTCTCGGTGGCGCCGAAGTGCCATCGGGAGGGGAATCATTGCCGCGGTGATCGTCTTCATCAACATCACCATCCTCATCTCTTTTAACACGGTCCACCCCCCCACACCCCGCTGTAATCCCTACTTGAACATGGTGCTTTATGCCACATATTATGATCCTATGATGTGTTGCCATCCTATGATGTTTTGGGTAGATATTCTTTGTCTTTGGGTTGATTGATGATCTAGATTAGTATGAGTTGTATATTTTATTTTGGTGCTGTCCTATTGTGCCCTCCGTGCCGCACACATGTGAGGGATTCCCGCTGTAGGGTGTTGCAATACGTTCATGATTCGCTTATAGTGGGTTGCTTGAGTGACAGAAGCATAAACCCGAGTAAGGGGGTGATGTCTACTACACACAACCTTCTTCTTGTAGACGTTGTTGGGCCTGCAAGTGCACAGGTTTGTAGGACAGTAGAAAATTTCCCTCAAGTGGATGACCTAAGGTTTATCAATCCGTAGGAGGCATAGGATGAAGATGGTCTCTCTCAAGCAACCCTGCAACCAAATAACAAAGAGTCTCTTGTGTCCCCAACACACCCAATACAATGGTAGATTGTATAGGTGCACTAGTTCGGCGAAGAGATGGTGATACAAGTGCAAAATAGATAGTAGATATAGGTTTTTGTAATCTGAAATAATAAAAACAGCAAGGTAGCGAGCGATAAAAGTGAGCGTAAACGGTATTGCAATGATAGGAAACAAGGCCTAGGGTTCATACTTTCACTAGTGCAAGTTCTCTCAACAATAATAACATAGATAGATGATATAACAAGCCCTCAACATGCAACAAAGAGTCACTCCAAAGCCACTAATAGCGGAGAACACACGTAGAGATTATGGTAGGGTACGAAACCACCTCAAAGTTATTCTTTCGGATTGATCTATAAAAGAGTTCGTACTAGAATAACACCTTAAGACACAAATCAACCAAAACCCTAATGTCACCTAGATACTCCATTGTCACCTCAAGTATCCGTGGGCATGATTATACGATATGCATCACACAATCTCAGATTCATCCAACCAACACAAAGTACTTCAAAGAGTGCCCCAAAGTCTCTACCGGATAGTCAAGAATGTGTGCAAACCCCTATGCATAGGTTCTTGGGCGGAACCCGCAAGTTGGTCACCAAAACATACATCAGGAGGCACATGATATCCCATTGTCACCATAGATAAGCATGGCAAGACATACATCAAGTGTTCTCATAAAAGACTCAATCCGATAAGATAACTTTAAAGGGGAAACTCAATTCATCACAAGAGAGTAGAGGGGTAGAAACATCATAAGATCCAACTACAACAGCAAAGCTCGGGATACATCAAGATATGCCATAGAGGGAACACGATAGAGAACACGAGAGAGAGAGAGAGAGAGAGAGAGAGAGAGAGATCAAACACATAGCTACTGGTACATACCCTCAACCCCGAGGGTGAACTACTCCCTCCTCATCATGGAGAGCACCGGGATGATGAAGATGGCCACCGGTAATGGGTTCCCCCTCCGGCAGGGTGCCGGAACGGGCTCCCGAGATGTTTTTGGTGGCTACAGAGGCTTGCGGTGGCGGAACTCCCCATCTATCTTTTCCGTGGATGTTTTTAGGATACGTGGGACTATATAGGCGAAAGAAGTCGGTCAGGGGGTGCTCGAGGGGTCCACGAGACAGGGGGCCGTGCCCTGTAGGGGGGGGGGACGCCCCCTATCTCCCGGGCTCCTCGAGTATCTTCTGACTTGATCTCCAAGCCTCCAGGATGACATTCTTCCAAAAGATCACGATGCCGAAGGTTTCATTCCGTTTGGACTCCGTTTGATATTCCTTTTCTTCGAAATACTGAAATAGGCAATAAAACAACAATATGGGCTTGTCCTCCGGTTAATAGGTTAGTCCCAAAAGTAATATAAAAGTGTATAATAAAGCCCATAATCATTCAAAACACATAGTAATATAGCATGAATGCTTCATAAATTATAGATACGTTGGAGACGTATCAGCATCCCCAAGCTTAATTCCTACTTGTCCTCGAGTAGGTAAATGATAAAGAAAGAATTTATGAAGTGTGAATGCTAGAAGGTGCACAAGTTTGATCAATGATAATTTCAATCACCTTTACTAGCATCATTATATGTCATAGCAGTACTTCATCTCATAAAACTTTTCATAATCAAGTAGCAAGCAATTCACATGTCAAAGCATAGACCATAAACTTTCTTGAAAATTAGCAAACTTCATTCTTAGTCATCAAACAATTGCAATTCATCTTAATTTCAGGAAGAGTCTATGTCAGAGCTTTGATTTAGCAAACTTCACATACTCAACTATCATATAGTCTTCTACAATTGCTAACACTCACGCAATACTTGTGGTTATGAAGTTTTAATTAGACACAGAGAAAGATTGGGGCTTATAATGTTGCCTCCAAACGTATTCACCTTTGGGTGATGTCAACAATAATAGTTCATGCTAATGTACATCCAATTGGATATATATATCAGGATCACCCTAACACAAAGTGCTTGCCAAAGGATAAAATGAAAAAGGGAAAGGTGAAGATCACCTTCACTCTTGCATAAAGTAAAAGACATAAAGTAAAAGATAGTCCCTTCGCAGAGGGAAGCAGAGGTTGTCATGCGCTTTTAGGGTTGGATACACAAAATCTTAGTGCGAAAGAACGTCACTTTATATTGCCCCTTGTATATGGACCTTTATTATGCAGTCCGTCGATTTTATTGCTTCCATAACAAGTCTGTACAAAGCTTATTTTCTCTGCACTAATAAGTCATGCATATTTAGAGAGCAATTTTTATTGCTTGCACCGATGACAACTTACTTGAAGGATCTTTACTCAATCCATAGGTAGATATGGTGGACTCTCATGGCAAAACTAGGTTTAAGGATATTTGGAAGCACAAGTAGTATATCTACTTGGTTCTAGGAATTTTGGCTAGCATGAGGGGGAAAGGCAAGCTCAACATGTTTGAATGATCCATGACAATATACTTTAACTGAGATGCGAGAAAACATTCTTGGGGAACGTAGTAATTTCAAAAAATTTCCTATGCACACACAAGATCATGGTGATGCATAGCAACGAGAGGGGAGAGTGTTGTCCACGTGCCCTCGTAGACCGTAAGCGGAAGCGTTATGACAATGCGGTTGATGTAGTCGTACGTCTTCACGATCCGACCGATCCAAGCACCGAACGTACGGCACCTCCGAGTTCTGCACACGTTCAGCTCGATGACGATCCCCGGACTCTGATCCAGCAGGGTGTCGGGGATGAGTTCCGTCAGCACGACGGCGTGGTGACGATGATGATGTTCTACCGACGCAGGGCTTCGCCTAAGCACCGCAACGATATGACCGAGGTGGAATATAGTGGAGGGGGGCACCGCACACGGCTAAGGAACGATCACGAAGATCAACTTGTGTGTTTATGGGGTGCCCCCTGCCCCCGTATATAAAGGAGTGGAGGAGGGGAGGGCCGGCCCTCTCTATGGCGCGCCCTAGGGGAGTCCTACTCCCACCGGGAGTAGGATTCCCCCTTTCCTAGTCCAACTAGGAGTCGTTCCATGTAGTAGGAGTAGGAGACAAGGAAGGGGAAGAGAGAAAGGAAGGAAGGAGGGGGTGCGGCCCCTCCCCTTAGTCCAATTCGGACTAGGCCATGGGGGGGCGCGCGGCCTGCTCTAGGCAGCCCCTCTCTCTTTCCCGTATGGCCCAATAAGGCCCAATACTTCTCCCCGGCGAATTCCCGTAACTCTCTGGTACTCCGATAAATACCCGAATCACTCGGAACCTTTCCGAACTCCGAATATAGTCGTCCAATATATCGATCTTTACATCTCAACCATTTCGAGACTCCTCGTCATGTCCCAAATCTCATCCGGGACTCCGAACTCCTTCGGTACATCAAAACTCATAAACTCATAATAAAATTGTCATCAAAACCTTAAGCGTGCGGACCCTACGGGTTCGAGAACTATGTTGACATGACCTAGAACTGTTTCCGGTCAATAACCAATAGCGGAACCTGGATGCTCATATTGGCTCCCACATATTCTACGAAGATCTTTATCGGTCAAACCGCATAACAACATACATTGTTCCCTTTGTCATTGGTATGTTACTTGCCCGAGATTCGATCGTCGGTATCCAATACCTAGTTCAATCTCGTTACCGGCAAGTCTCTTTACTCGTTTCGTAATACATCATCTCGCAACTAACTCATTAGTTGTAATGCTTGCAAGGCTTAAGTGATGTGCATTACCGAGAGGGCCCAGAGATACCTCTCTGACATTCGGAGTGACAAATCCTAATCTCGAAATATGCCAACCCAACATGTACCTTCGGAGACACCTGTAGAGCACCTTTATAATCACCCAGTTATGTTGTGACGTTTGGTAGCACACAAAGTGTTCCTCCGGTAAACGGGAGTTGCATAATCCCATAGTCATAGGAACATGTATAAGTCATGAAGAAAGCAATAGCAACATACTAAACGATCAAGTGCTAAGCTAACGAAATGGGTCAAGCCAATCACATCATTCTCCTAATGATGTGATCCCGTTAATCAAATGACAACTCATGTCTATGGTTAGGAAACATAACCATCTTTAATTAACGAGCTAGTCAAGTAGAGGCATACTAGTGACACTCTGTTTGTCTATGTATTCACACATGTATTATGTTTCCGGTTAATACAATTCTAGCATGAATAATAAACATTTATCATGAAATAAGGAAATAAATAATAACTTTATTATTGCCTCTAGGGCATATTTCCTTCAGTCTCCCACTTGCACTAGAGTCAATAATCTAGTTCACATCACCATGTGATTTAACACCAATAGTTCACATCACCATGTGATTAACACCCATAGTTCACATCGTCATGTGATCAACACCCAAAAGGGTTTACTAGAGTCAATAATCTAGTTCACATCGCTATGTGATTAACACCCAAAGAGTACTAAGGTATGATCATGTTTTGCTTGTGAGAGAAGTTTAGTCAACGGGTCTGTCATATTCAGAGCCGTATGTATTTTGCAAATATTCCATGTATACAATGCTCTGCACGGAGCTACTCTAGCTAATTTCTCCCACTTTCAATATGTATCCAGATTACGACTTAGAGTCATCTGGATCAGTGCCAAAACTTGTATCGACGTAACCCTTTACGACGAACCTTTTTGTCACCTCCATAATCGAGAAACCTATCCTTATTCCACTAAGGATAATTTTGACCAATGTCTAGTGATCTACTCCTAGATCACTATTGTACTCCCTTGCCAAACCAGGGCAGAGTATACAATAGGTCTGGTCCATAGCATGGCATACTTTTATAGAACCTATGACTGAAGCATAGGGAATGACTTTCCTTCTCTTTCTATTTTCTGCTGTGGTCAGGATTTGAGTCTTACTCAATTTCACACCTTGTAACACAGGCAAGAAACTCTTTCTTTGACTGTTCCATTTTGAACTACTTCAATATCTTGTCAAGGTATGTACTTACTGAAAAAACTTATCAAGCCTCTTGATCTATCTCTATAGATCTTGATGCTTAATATGTAAGCATCTTCACCGAGGTCTTTTTTTGAAAAAACTCCTTTCAAACTCTCCTTTATGCTTTGCAGAATAATTCTACATTATTTCTGATCAACAATATGTCATTCACATATACTTATCAGAAATGTTGTAGTGCTCCCACTCACTTTCTTGTAAATACAGGCTTCACCGCAAGTCTGTATAAAACTATATGCTTTGATCAAACTCATCAAAGCGTATATTCCAACTCCGAGATGCTTGCACCAGTCCATAGATGGATCGCTGGAGCTTGCACATTTTGTTAACACCTTTAGGATTGACAAAACCTTTTGGTTGCATCATATACAACTCTTCTTTAAATCCATTAAGGAATCTAGTTTTGTTTATCCATTTGCCAGATTTCATAAAAATGCGGCAATTGCTAACATGATTTGGACAGACTTAAGCATCGCTACGAGTGAGAAAATTTCATCGTAGTCAACACCTTGAACTTTGTCAAAAACCTTTTTCGACAAGTCTAGCTTTGTAGATAGTAACACTACTATCAACGTCCGTCTTCCGCTTGAAGATCCATTTATTTTCTATGGTTTGCCGATCATTGGGAAAATCCATCAAAGTCCATACTTTGTTCTCATAGTTGGATCATATCTCAGATTTCATGGCCTCAAACCATTTTTGCGGAATCTGGGCTCATCATTGCTTCCTCATAGTTCGTAGGTTCATCATGGTCTAGTAATATGACTTTCAGAACACGATTACCGTACCACTCTGGTGCGGACCGTACTCTGGAAGACCTACGAGGTTCTGTAGTAACTTGATCTAAAGTTTCATGATCATCATCATTAGCTTCCTCACTAATTGGTGTAGGAATCACTGGAACTGATTTCAGTGATGAACTATTTTCCAATTCGGGAGAAGGTACAGTTACCTCATCAAGTTCTACTTTCCTCCCACTCACTTCTTTCGAGAGAAACTCCTTCTCTAGAAAGGATCCATTTTTAGCAACGAATGATTTGCCTTCGGATCTGTGATAGAAGGTGTACCCAACAATTTCCTTTGGGTATTCTATGAAGACGCACTTCTCTGATTTGGGTTCAAGCTTATCAGGATGAAACTTTTTCACATAAGCATCGCAGCCCCAAACTTTAAGAAATGACAACTTGGGTTTCTTGCTAAACCACAGTTCATATGGTGTCGTCTCAACGGATTTAGATGGTGCCCTATTTAACGTGATCCCAAAACGATATTGGTAAATCGGTAAGAAACATCATAGATTGTACTATATCCAATAAAGTACGATTATGACGTTAGGACACACCATTATGATGTGGTGTTCCAGGTGGCATGAATTTGTGAAACTATTCCACATTGTTTTAATTTGAAGACCAAACTCGTAACTCAAATATTTGTCTCCGCGATCAGATCGTAGAAACCTTATTTTCTTGTCATGATGATTTTCCACTTCACTCTGAAATTCTTTGAACTTTTCAAATGTTTCAGACTTATGTTTCATCAAGTAGATATACCCATATCTGCTCAAATCATCTATGAAGGTCAGAAAATAACGATACCCGCCGCGAGCCTTAACACTCATCGGATCGCATACATCGGTATGTATTATTTCCAATAAGTCAATAGCTTGTTCCATTGTTCCTGAGAACGGAGTTTTAGTCATCTTGCACAAAAGGCACGGTTCGCAAGCATCAAATGATTCATAACCAAGTGATTCCGAAAATCCATCTTTATGGAGTTTCTTCATGCGCTTTACACCGATATGACCAAAACGGTAGTGCCACAAATAAGTTGCACTATCATTATTAACTTTGCATCTTTTGGCATCAATATTATGAATATGTGCATCACTACAATCGAGAGCCAACAAACTATTTTCGTTGGGTGTATGACCATTGAAGGTTTTATTCATTTAAATAGAATAACAATTATTCTCTGATTTTAAATGAATAACCGTATTGCAATAAGCAT
The DNA here is from genome assembly GCF_002162155.2 of Triticum dicoccoides. Lineage (NCBI taxonomy): Eukaryota > Viridiplantae > Streptophyta > Magnoliopsida > Poales > Poaceae > Triticum > Triticum dicoccoides. The sequence continues at coordinate 823,046,957 of NC_041385.1, forward strand.
GATCAAATCATATTCATGCTCAACGCAAACGCCAAATAAAATTTATTTAGGTTTAACACTAATCCCGAAAGTATAGGGAGTGTGCGATGATGATCATATCAATCTTGGAACTACTTCCAACACTCATCGTCACTTCCCCTTCAACTAGTCTTTGTTTATTCTGTAACTCCTGTTTCGAGTTACTAATCTTAGCAACCGAACAAGTATCAAATACTCAGGGGCTACTATAAACACTAGTAAAGCACACATCAATAACCTGTATATCAAATATACCCTTGTTCACTTTGCCATCCTTCTTATCCACCAAATATTCAGGGCATTTCCGCTTCCAGTGACCATTTCCTTTGCAGTGTAAGCACTCAGTTTCAGGCTTTGGTCCAGCTTTGGTCTTCTTCACGGGAGTGACAACTTGTTTGCCATTCTACTTGAAGTTTCCCTTTCTTTCCCTTTTTCTTGAAACTTGTGGTCTTGTCAATCATCAACACTTGATGCTCTTTCTTGATTTCTACCTTCGTTGATTTCAACATCACGAAGAGCTCAGGAATCGTTTTCGTCATCCCTTGCATACTATAGTTCATCTCGAAGTTCTAGTAACTTAGTGATGGTGACTAGAGAATTCTGTCAATCACTATCTTATCTGGAAGATTAACTCCCACTTGATTCAAGCGATTGAAGTATCCAGACAATCTGAGCACATGCTCACTAGTTGAGCGATTCTCCTCCATCTTTTAGCTATAGAACTTGTTGGAGACTTCATATCTCTCAACTCGGGTATTTGCTTGAAATATTAACTTCAATTCCTGGAACATCTCATATGGTCCATGATGTTCAAAACATCTTTGAAGTCCCGATTCTAAGCCATAAAGCATGGTGCACAAAACTATCAAGTAGTCATCATATTGAGCTAGCCAAACGTTCATAACATCTGCATCTGCTCCTGCAATAGGTCTGTCACCTAGCGGTGCATTAAGGACATAATTCTTCTGTGCAGCAATGAGGATAAAACTCAGATCGCGGATCCAATCCACATCATTGCTACTAACATTTTTCAACACAATTTTCTCTAGGAACATATCAAAATATAAACATATGAAAGCAACAACGCAAGCTATTGATCTTACAACATAATTTGCAAAATACTACCAGGACTAAGTTCATGATAAATTTAAGTTCAATTAATCATATTACTTAAGAACTCCCACTTAGACAGACATCTCTCTAGTCATCTAAGTGATCACGTGATCCAAATCAACTAAACCATAACCGATCATCACGTGAGATGGAGTAGTTTTCAATGGTGAACATCACTATGTTGATCATATCTACTATATGATTCACGCTCGATGAGGGAGTCCTGGATTAAGGGGTGTCCGGATAGCCGGATTACCATCATCGGCCGAACTATCATCGGCCGGACTATCATCATCGACCGGACTCCAAGACTATGAAGATACAAGATTGAAGACTTCGTCCCGTGTCCGGATGGGACTTTCCTTGGCGTGGAAGGCAAGCTTGGCGATACGGATATGTAGATCTCCTACCATTGTAACCGACTCTATGTAACCCTAGCCCTCTCCGGTGTCTATATAAACCGGATGGCTCTAGTCCGTAGGACGAACAACATCAACCCTTACAATCATACCATAGGCTAGCTTCTAGGGTTTAGCCTCCTTGATCTCGTGGTAGATCCACTCTTGTAAACATCCACAATATCAATATCAATCAAGCAGGACGTAGGGTTTTACCTCCATCAAGAGGGCCCGAACCTGGGTAAAACATCGTGTCCCTTGTCTCCTGTTACCATCCGCCTAGACGCACAGTTCGGGACCCCCTACCCGAGATCCGCCGGTTTTGACACCGACATTGGTGCTTTCATTGAGAGTTCCTCTGTGCCGTCACCGATAGGAAGGATGCCTCTTCCCGTCTTCAAGGACGGTATCTTCGCCAATGGAGCCCTGGCCGTCGGCCAAACTATCCGGCTAGGAGGTTTTCTTATGACCGCCTGTCCGGCCACCGCTTCAATGATGACCTCTCGGGTCATCGAGAGCAATCTTCACGTCAACTCGGAATTCGCCGAGCAGCTAGATCCAGCAGAGCTCTTGTCTGTAAACGAACTCTTAGATCGGATCGCCGCCCTGGGAGTCGCTACAGACTACGATCAGATCGGGCTTAAAACCGATCTGAGAGAGATTAACTCTCCCCAGGTCACCCACCACGTTGCGGTGGTAGAAGAACAATGCGGCGACTCTTCTCCTGTATTGAAAACTAGTCATGTACGGGCTCCTAAAACCTCCATGCCGGATTCCTGCGAAGGGACGGACTTCGATCGAGCACTGAACTTAAAATCAGGCCTCGCTCCGGACTCGTTGGACAACGTCCAGCAACCAAAGCTTCCAAATTTGGAAACTTCTCGGCCTTCGAGCCTTGAGATGGGTAGGGTTCCGGACTTAATTCCACCCACCCGACCAGATATATGCGATCTATCTCTAATCCGGCAAGAGCCCGCTGAAACAGTACATCACTACTGGGCCAGATTCCTCCTGGTTATGGACAGGATAAAGGACTGCCGAGAGGAAAACGCAATCTCAATTTTTTGCAATAATTGCATGGACGAGGGAATCTTGAACGCTGTCAGCCGTCATGAAATCACACGCTTCGCCGACCTGGCATCCATAGTACAAAAGTACTGTGCGATAGAGAGTTTCCAGAAAACCGAAAATAGGTTTTGGGACAATCCGGCCCCGGATACAGCCCCGGTCCGCAACAAAAGGGTGCATCATACTCAGGCACTAGGTGCAAGAACCAAAAAACAGAAGCCCCTTAAAGGGAGCGGAACCGTACTGGAGGGATGGCTCAGCAGACCCTGTACAATTCACAGTACAGAGGGCGATGTCCCAACACATAGCCTTCGAGCATGTTGGATATTACGGCAGGTGGCCAAAAGTGGCGAGGAGCTTCTAGCCCCGGGAAACCACACCAACAATACCGGTACGGTATCAACAGTCTTCGAGACTTTCGCATCAAACAATATGCGGAAACGAACAATCCGCAGCCTCGCCGAAGTCTACCAAGTAGCCACAGCGAATCCTTGGAGCGACGCGGCCATCACCTTCAACGCCAGCGACGAACCTAAATTCCGAACAGCCCGAGCACCAGCCGCATTGGTCCTCAGTCCAATAGTGGACGGCTTTTGACTTACCAAGGTACTCATGGATGGCGGCGGCGGATTAAACCTCATCTACGAGGAAACCCTTCAAAAAATGGAAATAGACTGGAGCCGCATTGAGCGAAGCAGCACAACCTTCAGAGGAATAATCCGTAGCCGGGAAGCGCGCTGCACAGGAAAAATCACACTCGATGTGGTATTCGGCTCACCAGACAATTACAGATCCGAAGAAGTCACGTTCCAAGTGGCCCCATTCAACAACGGATATCACGCTATATTAGGACGAGAGGCATTCACAATCTTCCAAGCCATACCCCATTACGGGTACATGAAGCTCAAAATGCCTGGGCCCGGCGGAATAATCACTCTCGTTAGTGATCCGGACATAGCACTCCGCGTCGAAAACAAGACGGCCGCATTAGCCCTGGAGGCACTATCTGAAGCCCTAGCGGCAAAGGAACTCACCGCGCTGCGCTCTACGGTGAATAGGGACGATGTGATACTCGATAAGAGGTCCAAGTCCACCTCCTTTAAACCAGCAGATGAAATAGTAAAATTCCAGGTCCACCCAACGGACCCGACAAAGACAGCCTCCATCGGGGCACAATTGAACCCGGACGTAGACGCCGCACTGCGAGAATTCCTTCGGGAAAATTGGGACATTTTCGCCTGGCACCCCTCGGATATGCCCGGAATCCCACGCAGATTGGTAGAACACAGCCTAAACATCCTAAAAGGATTCAAGCCAGTCAAACAGGCTCTTCGACGATTTTCCGAACCCAAAAGACAGGCAATGGGAGAGGAACTGGCCAAACTATTGGAAGCCGGATTCATCAGAGACATCAAACATCCGGATTGGCTAGCAAACCTGGTAATGGTACCAAAGAAGGACAAATCCTGGCGCCTATGTGTCGATTTCAAACACCTAAATAAAGCCTGCCCAAAGGATCCCTTCCCCCTCCCCCGCATCGACCAAATCATCGATGCCACTGCAGGGCACGATTCATTGTGCTTCCTGGACGCATACTCCGGCTATCATCAAATCAAGATGGCAGAAGCGGATCAAGCCGCAACGGCATTCATTACTCCATATGGACCATTCTGCTTCAACACGATGCCCTTCGGACTTAAAAACGCCGGCGCAACATATCAGCGCATGATCCAGACATGTCTGGCTACCCAGATTGGCAAAACAGTAGAGGCATACGTAGACGACGTAGTCGTCAAAACTAAACACGTCGAAACTCTAGTAGACGACTTGAGGGTCACATTTGACAACCTCCAAGCATATGATATCAAGCTGAATCCGGAAAAATGCGTTTTTGGCGTACCAGCCGGAAAGCTCTTGGGCTTCATTGTATCCGGTAGAGGAATTGAAGCAAACCCGGCCAAGATCCGAGCTCTATCACAGCTGGATATTCCAAAAAACCTCAAACAGATCCAGAAATTGACTGGATGCGTGGCAGCTCTCAGCCGCTTTATCTCCCGCTTAGGAGAAAAGGCATTGCCCCTCTATCGCCTCCTCAGGCACACCGAACACTTAGAGTGGACGGATGCTGCCACCGCCGGACTCGAAGAAATAAAGGCCATATTGGCAACAAATCCGGTCCTGGCTGCGCCCAACCTGGGCGAACCTATGTTGTTATACATCGCGGCAACACATCAAGTCGTGAGCGCGGTGCTCGTCGTAGAACGAGAGATAAAAGGGCATAAATTCCCTCTTCAAAAACCAGTATAGTATGTATCCACTGTGTTAACCCCCTGCAAGTCCTGTTACCCGCACTATCAGAAGATCGCGTATGCAGTGTTCATGGCATCGTGGAAGCTCCGACACTACTTTCAAGAGTGTTCGATAACAGTGGCCTCTGAAGTACCACTCAATGACATTATAAACAACCGCGACGCAACGGGCAGGATTGCAAAATGGGCCATTGAGCTCTTACCAATCGATATAACTTACAAACCTCGGCGAGCTATAAAGTCACAAGTTTTGGCTGACTTTGTCGCTGAATGGACCGAAGCCGAACTCCCTAAAGAGTACGGCGCATACTCCAATTGGATTATGCACTTCGACGGCTCTAAAATGTTGGCCGGACTGGGGGCTGGCATCGTATTGACGTCCCCGACCGGTGACACAGTCCAATACGTACTTCAAATAATGTACACGGACTCCAACAACGCAGCCGAATATGAGGCCCTTTTACATGGTCTTCGGATGGCAATCTCCATGGGAATTCAACGCCTAGAGGTGCGCGGGGATTCAAACCTTGCAATATCCCAAATAAATGGAGACTTTGATGCCAAGGATCCGAAAATGGTAGCATATCGCAACGCTGTCCTAAAAATGTCAGCTCGGTTCGACGGACTCGAATTCCATCACGTAGCCAGGGATAATAACCAAGCGGCCGACGTATTGGCACGCATCGGCGCAAAACGTGACGCTGTCCCTCCAAACATCTTCCTGGAACGGCTGTTCAAGCCATCCGTACTATGGGAAGAGGAGTCCGGAAATAACAAACCGGAAGAAGCCACACCAACCGACACAGAGCAATTTGACATAAGCGGCGATTCCGCCGCTGAAATAACACCTTCAGCCTACGACATAATGGCCGTAATCGCCCCCTGGACAGAACCATTCCTAGCCTACTTACTTAGTTAGGAACTTCCCGAAGACCGAAATGAGGCCCGCTGCATAGTTCGGCGATGTAAAGCCTACAAGGTCCATGAGGGAGAACTTTATAAGAAAAGCACAACCGGAGTCCCTCAAAGGTGTATCTCCGAAGAGGAAGGGCGAAACCTCCTGGCTGAAATTCATGCCGGACTAGGCGGACACCATGCAGCAGCCCGGGCCCTCGTAGGAAAGGCATTCCGTACAGGATTTTATTGGCCGACGGCCCGGGCAGATGCTCAGGACTTAGTCCAAAGATGCGTCGGTTGTCAGCTCTTTGCTAATCAGAGCCATATGCCACCCACCGCCCTCAAAACTATACCCATTACCTGGCTGTTCGCGGTCTGGGGGCTTGATATGGTTGGACCCCTTAAAGGGGGAACCCACAAGCAAAGGTACCTATTGGTCATGGTGGATAAATTCACCAAATGGATAGAGGCCAAGCCAATTAAAACGGCAGAGTCCGGACCAGTGATAGACTTCATACCCGGGGTAGTACACCGTTACGGTGTCCCCCACAGCATCATCACCGATAACGGCACGAACTTTACGGCCGACGAGGTTAAATCATGGTGCAAAAATATGGGCATTAAGCTCGATTACGCTTCAGTCTATCATCCTCAAACCAACGGTCAAGTGGAACGAGCAAATGGTCTAATAATGAGCGGCATTAAACCCAGATTAGTGCGGTCCCTTACGAAATCAGACACGCACTGGGTAGAGGAGCTCGACTTCGTACTCTGGGCGCTGCGGACAACGCCCAACCGTACTACCGGATTCACACCATTTTTTATGGTGTACGGCGCAGAGGCAGTTCTGCCCTACGACATTATTCATGACTCACCTCGAGTGCGCATGTATGAAGAAAGAGAGGCCAAGCTAGATCGGCAGGATAGCTTGGACGCATTGGAGGAAGAACGCGACGTCGCCAAGGCTCGTTCCGCATTCTATCAGCAACAGGCTCGAAGATATCAAAGTAGAGAAGTACGGGCCAAGACTTACAACATTGGCGAACTAGTTCTACGCCTGCCGGACAAGAAAAAGGACAAGCTCAAGCCCAAATGGGAGGGCCCCTTCATTATCGACCAAGTCCTGACCGGCGGAGCCTACCGTCTACGAAATGCGTTGGACAACCGACTCGAGCCGAACCCATGGAACGCAGCCCGCCTCCGAAGATTCTATGCCTAGCGCCGGACTAAGAGTTCGTCCTCTTCCCCTGCTCAAATTTTTATACTTCATCTGTCTTTTATTTCTCTTTCTTCTCTTAATCTCCTATCAAAAAGCCCTTAAGGGCCTACTTGCGCATTGTTCGCACACACTTGATGTGCCATCCGCACTCATTATACCTTGGGGCTTCTTTATCAGAAGCTTAATTATAAGGGCTTTATGCCTAGCACATGTGTGAAGCTTCCACATGTACCTTTTATTCACCATTATATGCATCGATATGACTTAAGTTTTGGCCAAGCTCGGTTGCCTGGCTCCTGTGCTTACCCCTACGTTCCCGATTGTTCGGCTAGGAGGTAAAGGGAGCACCTCTGCGATTGTTACTGCCGGGTCAGCCGGATGTGTACCTCAGAATGGGTGAAGCCGAAAGCTAGCGTTCTTAAGGGAATATTCGGTCGGTGACTTGAAAGATGATTTTTTACCTACTTAATTATCTGCCCCCAGATGTTTTTCTGCTTTTTGCGCAGTTCGGACATGCACTTTAGGGCATGCCTCCCCCAGAGGAAAGGAACCCTTAACGGAACTATTCTCCGTGGAAGATGTTTCTTACTAACCATGTAATATAACATAACTAGTTGGGCACTTGTCTGATAAAGCACTAATGACCCCTACGCCTGGTCTCCATGCATACCCCGGTTGTTTCATAACCGAGAAGGTATTCGGACACACTCCGGACTCTAGGGTCCCGAGGTCGAAGCGAAAAGGTCGGCAAAGACAAACGATCTACAATCCGGCTAGAAGGCATTTTACATGTCATTTTATAATACATTGTCAAATAGACTGACTGTATTCTTCCTCAATCCCGTCTAACAGGCTGTCTAATTTATAGTCCTGTTGGGAAAACTTAGCGGCCAACTCTACCTGGCCGTATACTAAACTTACATGGATCTCCTTCCCATCGGGCCCCACAGGTCCGACTTCGGCCATGTGGTTGGGATCCGCCTTCTTGTACCGCGTCTTCACCATGGCCCAGGCCTCCCTGGCACCTTGGCGGCAGGCTGAAATCTTCCATAAATGGAAGCGCTGCCGCACTCCCTGAAGCTTCTCCGAAAGTTCCCCAAGGCCCTCGGGTAGGGAGAAGGCTGGCCATAAAGCCTGGATGACGCCGCTCATTGCCTGCCGAACCCGTTCGATCAGTTGCAACAACTCGGGAAGTTGATCACCCGTTGATACGGGCATCTCCTCCACAGGGCGACCTGTGAGTATACCTACAGACATATTTTGTCAATTGACTTCCTCGCCGAACTCTTCTTTTCAAAGGAGTTCGCTCAAGCACTTACTATAGATGCCGCGACGAAGCCGCTGGTTCTCCTTAACGGAGCCAGACAGCTCGGCCCGAACGCCTTTCAGCTCTTCTCCAAGCTGGGCATGGGCATCCTGGATCTTGTTCCTTTCGTGCTGCACCTTATGCAGCACCCTCTCGCCGGCCTTCAGCTGGCGCAGAAGTTCTTGCCTGTCCGGATCTTGTCCGGCAGCACCTGCAACGTCATTATCAGACTTGCGCACAGGCCAAACACTACTTATCTTTTTAAATAATGTGTTACCAGGAGAGGTCCCTGTGTTTCCTCCTGCGGCAGTGAGTGCGGCCTCAAGTTGAGCCTTACACTCTTGCAGCTCCTGAGACAGTTGGGTATTCTTCTCGGTAAGACCCTGCGTTTCATATGATCCTTAAATCAGTTAATATAACTACTTTAAGTCTCGGGGGCTACTAGCATATATAACTATTAAATTCTCTTACCCGTATGTCTTTTACATACTGCTCCATGGCTCTGGTCAAACCATCTTGAGCGGCACGGAGGTGCGCGTGCCCTGCGTTAAAGGCATCCAACGCCTCAGGGGAGAAGCACGCGTCACGAAAAACTGTCCGGCAGCGCCTGTGGTTCATGGCGCTCTCCACCTCAGATTTGGTGGCGGTCAGTTTGTCGGCATCCTCCGTTGGAGGAGTATCCGGCTCGCGCCTTGCGCTCGCCTCCCCCTCTGGACCAGGCGCTGGAGCTTGGCTGGTAGAGGCCGGATTGGCAACCTCTGCGCCCGCAGTCCGGCGGGTGCTTTTTCTCCTACAAAAGTCATGAGCACTCAAATGCTTCCTAGGAACGTTGCTCCAAATCATGAATTGTGAGCTATACCTTTGCGGCGACGTTTCAGTCCGCGCCGCGCTCCTCTTCCGCCTACTGGTCCGGACTGGCCTTTGACGGTCAGCCACCACGGGCTCGGCTTCCCGCCCCAGAGGCGCCTCCTGCACAGCGTCATCATATACGGTGGTCAGAAATAAGCAAGGAGGGAATAACGGTGTCAGGACTTCGGTCACAATCACCTGGGAAGCCGGATATAGCCCGGGATAGTCGGCCGTAATGGCGACTAAAGCATTATCCATGCTAAGATGATGGAACACCCCGTCGATTAGCTCCACTCCTATGTCCGGATCCTCTTCGGAGGCCGGATCCCGGGATCTCTCCGGATCCTCGGGTTGCGGAGCTGGACTTAGCATGTCCTCCACCATCCGACGCAGCTCCTGCGTCGAAAGAAGAACACAATATAAGAAACTTAAATTTCAAAGGCATGGGTTGGACGCGCGGAGTGTTCACTTACCCAAGGCCGGGGATTATTCATGGAGAACCCATTTAACGGGTTCGTCCGAAGGAAATCCTCCTTCTCCCCCTTATACAGGCCGGACAGGATCTTCACCAGGTCTTCGGCCGAATCCGGCCCTTTGCGGCCATGACGGGTGGCATCGTCCTCCCCGTTGAAATCCCACATGGGGTGGCCCCTGTATTGTAGTGGCTGCACCCCCCGCATAATGCATGTTGACATGACTCCAATCATGGTCAACCTGGAATGGGCCAGTAACCTTATCCGGCCCATCAAATAATGGACGCTCTTGTCTTCCTCCAGCTGGGGGCTCCACGGACGCCAACTAAGGCGTTTCTTTAGAGGAGCATTGCTGAACTCCGGGAGGCCGATCCGAATAGGGTCCGGCAGCGGAGCGTCTTCTATATAAAACCATTCTAAAGGCCAGTCTTCGGACGCCTTCTTAGGGGTTCCGGATGGATATCCGGTCCCAGCAATGCGCCATACTTCGGCGCCGCCCACTTGATATATGGACCCCCCGTGAGAGCGGGGTACAAGGCAGAACAACCTCTTCCACAGCGCAAAATGGGGCTCGACGTCAAGGAATAGCTCGCAAAGGGCTACGTAACCCGCAATATGCAGGATCGAGGCGGGCGTGAGGTGATGAAGCTGGAGTCCGTAGAACTCCAGGAGCCCGCGGAGGAACGGGTGTACAGGAAATCCGAGTCCCCTTATCAGATAGGGGACGAAGCATACCCGCTCCCCTTTGTTGGGACTTGGGGTAGCCTCCACCTGTTTCCCACCTTTGTAGGTGGCCAGTCTGGCTCGAACCGGAACCATGAAGGCCGGAGGGAGATATCCCCCCTTGGAGCTTCACCAGCTCGTTGTGCGGAACAGAGCATCTCCTTCAATCTCCTGGCAGAGGGTCGGGGGCGCGAGAAGAGGAGCCGTGTTGACGGTCCATGTTGGAATGGATTCTTGGTTGAAAGCGCTCCGACGAGTATTCGCGGGAGGAAGATGGTGTGATTTGGATCTGGATTCTTGCCTCTCTTATAGGCAGATTATTCGCACAACTAGGGGGTAAAACATAAAAGACACCCTGGCTTTTCACATTCGTGCGACGCGTGGAAGAAGGCCATTATTGGGCGTGGAAGCCAAGAAGCACAACATTGATGAGGAAGCCGGACACTGTTCGGCAGGTACATGGAATTTGAAGGAGAACCCGCCTTGCAACACCGAAGACTACACACATGTTGGGCTTATCGTCATTGAAGCCTGGTTCGGGGGCTACTGAGGGAGTCCTGGATTAGGGGGTGTCCGGATAGCCGGATTACCATCATCGGCCGAACTATCATCGGCCGGACTATCATCATCGACCGGACTCCAAGACTATGAAGATACAAGATTGAAGACTTCGTCCCGTGTCCGGATGGGACTTTCCTTGGCGTGGAAGGCAAGCTTGGCGATACGGATATGTAGATCTCCTACCATTGTAACCGACTCTATGTAACCCTAGCCCTCTCCGGTGTCTATATAAACCGGATGGCTCTAGTCCGTAGGACGAACAACATCAACCCTTACAATCATACCATAGGCTAGCTTCTAGGGTTTAGCCTCCTTGATCTTGTGGTAGATCCACTCTTGTAAACATCCACAATATCAATATCAATCAAGCAGGACGTAGGGTTTTACCTCCATCAAGAGGGCCCGAACCTGGGTAAAACATCGTGTCCCTTGTCAACTGTTACCATCCGCCTAGACGCACAGTTCGGGACCCCCTACCCGAGATCCGCCGGTTTTGACACCGACACTCGACCTTTCGGTCTCCGTGCTCCGAGGCCATATCTGCATATGCTAGGCTCGTCAAGTTTAACCTGAGTATTCCGCGTGTGCAAAACTGGCTTGCACCTGTTGTAGATGGACGTAGAGCTTATCACACCCGATCATCACGTGGTGTCTGGGCACGACGAACTTTGGCAACAGTGCATACTCAGGGAGAACACTTCTTGATAATTAGTGAGAGATCATCTTAAAATGCTACCGTCAATCAAAGCAAGAATAAGATGTATAATAGACAAACATCATATGCAATCAAAATATGTGACATGATCATCTTGCGCCTTTGATCTCCATCTCCAAAGTACTGTCATGATCTCTATCTTCACCAGCACGACACCATGATCTTCATCATCTTGATCTATATCAATGTGTCATCACATGGTTGTCTCACCAACTATTGCTTTTGCAACTATTGCCATCGTATAGCGATAAAGTAAAGCAATTATTTGGCACTTGCATCTTATGCAACAAAGAGACATCCATAGGGCTTCTGCCAGTTGCCGATAACTTCAACAAAACATGATCATCTCATACAACAACTTATATCTTATCACGTCTTGACCATATCACATCACAACATGCCCTGCAAAAACAAGTTAGACGTCCTCTACTTTGTTGTTGCAAATTTTACGTGGCTGCTACAGGCTGAGCAAGAACCGTTCTTACCTATGCATCAAAACCACAACGATAATTCGTCAAGTTAGTGATGTTTTAACCTTCGCAAGGACCGGGCGTAGCCACACTCGGTTCAACTAAAGTTGGAGAAACTGACACCCGCCAGCCACTTGTGTGCAAAGCACGTCGGTAGAACCAGTCTCGCGTAAGCGTATGCGTAATGTCGGTCCGGGCCGCTTCATCCAACAATACCGCCAAACCAAAGTATGACATGCTGGTAAGCAGTATGACTTGTATCGCCCACAACTCACTTGTGTTCTACTCGTGCATATAACATCAACGCATAAAACCTAGGCTCGGATGCCACTGTTGGGGAACGTAGTAATTTCAAAAAAATTCCTACGCACACGCGAGATCATGGTGATGCATAGCAACGAGAGGGGAGAGTGTTGTCCACGTACCCTCGTAGACCGTAAGCGGAAGCGTTATGACAACGTGGTTGATGTAGTCGTACGTCTTCACGATCCGACCGATCCAAGCACCGAACGTACGGCACCTCCGAATTCTGCGCACGTTCAGCTCGATGACGATCCCCGGACTCCGATCCAGCACGGTGTCGGGGATGACTTCCGTCAGCACGATGGCATGGTGACGATGATGATGCTCTACCGACGCAGGGCTTCGCCTAAGCACCGCAACGATATGACCGAGGTGGAATATAGTGAAGGGGGGCACCGCACACGGCTAAGGAACGATCACGAAGATCAACTTGTGTGTTTATGGGGTGCCCCCTGCCCCCGTATATAAAGGAGTGGAGGAGGGGAGGGCCGGCCCTCTCTATGGCACGCCCTAGGGGAGTCCTACTCCCACCGGGAGTAGGATTCCCCCTTTCCTAGTCCAACTAGGAGTCCTTCCATGTAGTAGGAGTAGGAGACAAGGAAGGGGAAGAGAGAAGGGAAGGAAGGAGGGGGTGCGGCCCCTCCCCTTAGTCCAATTCGGACTAGGCCATGGGGGGGGCGCGCGGCCTGCTCTAGGCAGCCCCTCTCTCTTTCCCGTATGGCCCAATAAGGCCCAATACTTCTCCCCGGCGAATTCCCGTAACTCTCCGGTACTCCGATAAATACCCGAATCACTCGGAACCTTTCCGAACTCCGAATATAGTTGTCCAATATATCGATCTTTACGTCTCAACCATTTCGAGACTCCTCGTCATGTCCCCAATCTCATCCGGGACTCCGAACTCCTTTGATACATCAAAACTCATAAACTCATAATAAAATTATCATCGAAACCTTAAGCGTGCGGACCCTACGGGTTCGAGAACTATGTAGACATGACCTAGAACTGTTTCTGGTCAATAACCAATAGCGGAACCTGGATGCTCATATTGGCTCCCACATATTCTACGAAGATCTTTATCGGTCAAACCGCATAACAATATACGTTGTTCCCTTTGTCATCGGTATGTTACTTGCCCGAGATTCGATCGTCGGTATCCAATACCTAGTTCAATCTCGTTACCGGCAAGTCTCTTTACTCATTTTGTAATACATCATCTCGCAACTAACTCATTAGTTGTAATGCTTGCAAGGCTTAGGTGATGTGCATTACCGAGAGGGCCCAGAGATACCTCTCCGACATTCGGAGTGACAAATCCTAATCTCGAAATACGCCAACCCAACATGTACCTTCGGAGACACCTGTAGAGCACCTTTATAATCACCAAGTTACGTTGTGACGTTTTGTAGCACACAAAGTGTTCCTCCGGTAAACGGGAGTTGCATAATCTCATAGTCATAGGAACATGTATAAGTCATGAAGAAAGCAATAGCAACATACTAAACGATCAAGTGCTAAGCTAACAAAATGGGTCAAGTCAATCACATCATTCTCCTAATGATGTGATCCCGTTAATCAAATGACAACTCATGTCTATGGTTAGGAAACATAACCATCTTTAATTAACGAGCTAGTCAAGTAGAGGCATACTAGTGACACTCTGTTTGTCTATGTATTCACACATGCATTATGTTTCCGGTTAATACAATTCTAGCATGAATAATAAACATTTATCATGAAATAAGGAAATAAATAATAACTTTATTATTGCCTCTAGGGCATATTTCCTTCAAACATAACCCATTACGTTGTCTTCCTTGACCAACATCAACTCTTTAGCATGTCATACATAATGAGTGCTCACAATTATAAAAGATGTCTATGATAATATATTTATATGTGAAATCTCCCTTCCTTCAATATTCTTTCATGAATTGTTCAAATGACTAATACAACGCTTGCTAACCGTCAATGGATTTACAACCTCTACTTCTTAGATGTGAAGTCATTACTACCCAAGGAGTAAGCAAATGAAACATATATAATTTCAGATTTACGACAATCAATTCATTCAACAATTTACTCATAGGATATAAGTGAAGCACACGAGTAAATGACAAACTACTCCAAAAAGATATAAGTGAAGATCAATGAGTAGCTAAATAGTTATGCAACTATGAGAAGACTCTCTCTCATTAAAGAATTTCAGATCTTGGTATCTTATTCAAACAGCAAGCAAAACAAAATAAAATGACAATGCAAGGATAGCACAACTCAAGTGAAGAAGCAAAAACTTAGGCTCAACCGATACTAACCGATAGTTGTTGAAGAAGAACGGTGGGATGCCTAACGGGGCATCCCCAAGCTTAGATGCTTGAGACTTCTTGAAATATTATCTTGGGGTGCCTTGGGCATCCCCAAGCTTGAACTTTTGTGTCTCTTTAATTCCTCTCGTATCATGGTTTCTTTTTATCAAAAAGCTTCATTCACAACAAACTCAACAAGAACTCGTGAGATAGGTTAGTATAAACCAATGCAAAACCTTATCATTTTCTACTCTAACAAATCACTAAAATTATTATTCAACATTGCATACTAAATTCCTCTGCATATTTAATACTCCTATCCTTAAATAGAATCATTAAACAAGCAAACATACGCAAACAATGCAACCATAACAGCAATCTGCCAAAACAGTACAGTCTGTAAAGAATGCAAGAGTATCAATACTTCCCTGACCCCAAAAATTATGAACTAAAATTCCCACTATAATAAATTTATCAGAGCTTAATATGCAAAAATATTCAATTTTATACCATTCTCTGACTTTTCCAGGGAATTTTTGCAACAGCGGTAAACTTTCTGTTTTCAAACAGCAACATGTATACTAGCAAAATAAGCATGGCAAAGGCTATCCTTGACATTTTTATTGAAACTAAAGATGAAAAACATATTATAACTAACAGAAAGCAAAAACTAACAAAAGAAATTGATGCTCCAAGAAAAACACATATCATGTGGTGAATAAAAATATAGCTCCAAGTAAAGTTACCGATGAACGAAGACGAAAGAGGGGATGCCATCCGGGGCATCCCCAAGCTTAGGCTCTTGGTTATCCTTAAATATTACCTTGGGGTGCCTTGGGCATCCCCAAGCTTAGGCTCTTGCTACTCCTTATTCCGTAGTTCATCGAATCTTTACCAAAAACTTGAAAACTTCAACCACACAAAACTCAACACAAAACTCGTAAGCTCCGTTAGTATAAGAAAATAAAACCACCACTTAGGTACTGTAATGAACTCATTCTAAATTAATATTGGTGTAATATCTACTGTATTACAACTTCTCTATGGTTCATACCACTTAATACTAGCCATAGATGCATCAAAATAAGCAAACAACACCATGAAAACAGAATCTGTCAAAAACAGAACAGTCTGTAGTAATCTGTATCAAACGTATATCTCTGGAACCCCAAAAATTATGAAATAAATTGCTGGGCCTGAGAAATTTGTATATTAATCATCTGCAAAAGAATCAACCTAAAAGCACTCTCCAGTAAAAAATGGCAGCTAATCTCGTGAGCGCTAAAGTTTCTGTTTTTCACAGCAAGATCATATAAACTTCACCCAAGTCTTCCCAAAGGTTCTACTTGGCACTTTATTGAAACAAAAGCTATAAAATATGATTACTACAGTATAATCATTTTGACACACAAAAACAGTAAGGGTAAATATTGGGTTGTCTCCCAACAAGCACTTTTCTTTAATGCCTTTTTAGCTAGGCATGATGATGGCAATGATGCTCACATAAAAGATAAGAATTGAAACATAACGGGAGCATCATGAAGCATATGACTAGCACATTTAAGCCTAACCCACTTCCTATGCATAGGGATTTTGTGAGCAAACAACTTATGTGAACAATAATCAACTATCATAGGAAGGTAAAACAAGCACAACTTCAAAAATTTAAGCACATAGAGAGGAAACTTGACATTATTGCAATTCCTACAAGCATATGTTCCTCCCTCATAATAATTTTCAGTAGCATCATGAATGAATTCAATAATATAACCAGCACCTAAAGCATTCTTTTCATGATCTACTTGCATAGAAAAATTACTACTCTCCACATAAGCAAAATTCTTCTCATGAATAGTAGTGGGAGCAAACTCAACAAAATAATTATCATGTGAGGCATAATCCAATTGAAAACTAAAATCATGATGACAAGTTTCATGGTTATCATTATTCTTAATAGCATAAAAGTCATCACAATCATCATCATAGATAGTAACTTTGTTCTCATAATCAATTGGAACCTCTTCCGAAATAGTGGAATCATCACTAAATAAAGTTGACACTCTTCCAAATCCACTTTCATGTTCATCACAATTAGACTCAACATCCTCCAAAATGGTGGGATCACTACTTCCTAAAGTTGACACTCTTCCAAACCCACTTTCATCAATATAATCATCATAAATAGGAGGCATGCTTTCATCATAATAAATATTCTCATCAAAACTTGGGGGACAAAAAATATCATATTCATCAAACATAGCTTCCCCAACCTTGGGCCCTTTCATATCATAAGTGAGGGAGTCCCGGATTAGGGGGTGTTTGGATAGCCGGAATATAACCTTCGGCCGGACTCCTGGACTATGAAGATACAAGATTGAAGACTTCGTCCCATGTCCGGATGCGACTTTCCTTGGCGTGGAAGGCAAGCTTGGCGATACGAATATGTAGATCTCCTCCCATTGTAACCGACTCTGTGTAACCCTAGCCCTCTCCGATGTCTATATAAACCAGAGGGTTTTAGTCCGTAGGACGAACGACAATCATACCATAGGCTAGCTTCTAGGGTTTAGCCTCCCTGATCTCATGGTAGATCTACTCTTGTACTACCCATATCGTCAATATTAATCAAGCAGGAGTAGGGTTTTACCTCCATCGAGAGGGCCCGAACCAGGGTAAAAACATCATGTCCCTTGTCTCCTGTTACCATCCGCCTAGACGCACAGTTCGGGACCCCCTACCCGAGATCCGCCGGTTTTGACACCGACATTGGTGCTTTCATTGAGAGTTCCTCGATGTCGTCACCTTTAGGCCCGATGGCTCCTCTGATCATCAACAACGATGCGGTCCAGGGTGAGACTTTTCTCCCCGGAGTGATCTTTGTATTCGGGGGCTTTGCACTATGGGCCAATTCGCTTGGCCATCTGGAGCAGATCGGAAGCTACGCCCCTGGCCATCAGGTCAGATTTGGAAGTTTGAACTACACGGCTGACATCCGAAGAGACTTGATCTTCGACGGGTTCGAGCCGGTCATGATGGGCATGATCTAGCTCTTCCACTGAACAGTGCCCAGGAGGCCGCCCCAGTGTCTGCTCTGACCCTTATCTCGGAGCCGACCGCGCCAATTAAGGACAGGTGGCTGGACACCGCCTCGGGGGCTGCAATCCCTATGGCGATCGAGCCGAACACCAGCCTTGTCCTTTGCGAAGCTCGTGACTCCAAGGTGCCGGACTCCTCTCCGGACTCCGAACCTTCCGCGCCCCTACCAACCGAACCCGATTGGGCGCCGATCATGGAGTTCGCCACCGCAGACATCTTTCAGCACTTGCCCTTCAGCGACATTCTGAATTCACTAAAGTCCCTCTCTTTGTCAGGAGAGCCCTGGCCGGACTATGCTCAGCAAGGTTGGGATGCGGACGGCGAAGAAATTCAAAGTCCACCCACCACCCACTACGTAGCCACTGTCGATGATTTAACCGACATGCTCGACTTTGACTCCGAAGACATCGACGGTATGGACGCCGATGCAGGAGACGACCAAGACCCAGCGCCTATAGGGCACTGGAAGGCCACCTCGTCATACAACATATACATGGTGGACACCCCAAAAGAGGGGAATGGCGATGGAACAACAGAGGACGATCCCTCCAAGAAGAATCCTAAGCGCCGGCGTCAGCGGCGCCGCTCTAAATCCCGCCAAAGCAAAAACGGTGATTCCGGCACGGGAGATAATAACACCCGGGACAGTGCCGAAGACAACCCCCTCCAGCAGGATTCAGCACAAGAGGAGGGAGAAGCCATCCCTCATGAGAGAGCGGCAGACAGGGAGGTAGAGGACGATAATTACATGCCTCCCTCTAAAGACGAGGCAAGCCTCGACGACGACGAATTTGTCGTGCCTGAGGATCCCGTCAAACAAGAGCGTTTCAAACGCAGGCTTATGACCACGGCGAGCAGCCTCAAGAAAAAACAGCAGCAGCTTAGAGCTGACCAAGACCTGCTAGCCCACAGATGGACTGAAGTCCTTGCGGCCGAAGAGTATGAACTCGAACGCCCCTCCAAGAGCTACCCAAAGCGCAGGCTGCTACGCCGACTAGAGGAGGAAGCACCTAAACCTACATCACCAGCGCACGACGGGGCTGATCGACCACCTCGTGGCCGCGACAGAGAGGCATCTCAGCCATTCACTCAAGCCGCACCCCGGCGTCGCTCAAAAAATACCAAGGCACGGGGAAATGCGGCAGACCTGCGAGAGATATTGGAGGACAAGGCAAGGAAAACAAGATTGATCTACGGATCACGTGGGCGCCCCACGACACGTGACGATAACTGTCACGCCGGATACGGAAAATACGGCTAGGCCGAACACAGCAGACAAAGCTCATTTGAGCTACGTCATGATATAGCCCAGTACAGAGGCGCCGCACACCCACTATGCTTCACAGATGAAGTAATGGATCATCAAATCCCTGAAGGTTTTAAACCCGTAAACATCGAATCATACGATGGCACAACAGATCCTGCGGTATGGATCGAGGATTATCTCCTTCATATCCACATGGCCCGCGGTGATGATCTACACGCTATCAAATACCTCCCACTCGAGCTCAAAGGACCAGCTCGGCATTGGCTTAACAGCTTGCCAGCAGAATCAATTGGTTGGTAGGAGGACCTGGAAGCCGCATTCCTTGACAACTTCCAGGGAACCTATGTGCGACCACCAGACGCCGATGACCTAAGCCACATAATTCAGCAGCCAGAGGAATCGGCCAGACAATTATGGACACGGTTCCTAACCAAGAAAAATCAAATAGTCGACTGTCCGGACGCAGAGGCCCTAGCAGCTGAGGGAGTCCTGGATTAGGGGGTGTCCGGATGGCCGGACTCCCGGACTATGAAGATACAAGATTGAAGACTTCGTCCCGTGTCCGGATGGGACTTTCCTTGGCGTAGAAGGCAAGCTTGGTGATACGATATGAAGATCTCCTCCCATTGTAACTGACTCTATGTAACCCTAGCCCTCTCCGATGTCTATATAAACTGGAGAGTTTTAGTCCGTAGGACAAACAATAATCATACCATAGGCTAGCTTCTAGGGTTTAGCCTCTCTGATCTCGTGGTAGATCAACTCTTGTACTACCCATATCATCAATATTAATCAAGAAGGAGTAGGGTTCTACCTCCATCGAGAGGACCCGAACCTGGGTAAAAACATTGTATCCCTTGTCTCCTGTTACCATCCGCCTAGACGCACAGTTAGGGACCCCCTACCCGAGATCCGCCGGTTTTGACACCGACATTGGTGCTTTCATTGAGAGTTCCTCTGTGTCGACACCTTTAGGCCCGATGGCTTCTTCGATCATCAACCACGACGCGGTCCAGGGTGAGACTTTCCTCCCCGGACAGATCTTTGTATTCGTTGGCTTCGCACTGTGGGCCAATTTGCTTGCCATCTGGAGCAGATCAAAAGCTACGCCCCTGGCCATCAGGTCAAGTTTGGGAGCTTAAACTACACGGCCGACATCTGCGGGGACTTGATCTTCGAAGGATTCGAGCCACGACCGAGCGCGCCGCACTGTCACGATGGGCATGATCTAGCTCTGCCGCCGGACAGCGCCCAGAGCGCCGCTCAGGTGTCCGCTCCGAACGTTAGCTCGGAGCCGACTGTGCCAGTCGGGGACGGACGGTTGGACGCCACCCCAGGAGCCGCAATCTCTACGGTGATAGAGCCGAGTACCAGCCTAGTCCTTTGCAAGGCCCGCGACTCCAAGGTGCCGGACTCCGTTCCGGACTCCGAATCTTACGCACCCCTTCCGATCGAACCCGATTGGGCTCCGATCATGGAGTTCACCGCCGCGGACGTCTTTCAGCACTCGCCCTTTGGCGATATCCTGAACTCACTAAAGTCTCTCTCTCTTTGTCAGGAGAGCCATAGTCGGACTATGGTCAGCAAGGTTGGGATGCGGACGACGAAGAAATTCAAAACCCACCCGCCACCCACTTTGTAGCCACTGTCGACAATCTAACCGACATGCTCGACTTCGACTCCGAAGACATCGACGGTATGGACGCCGATGAAGGAGACGACCAAGAACCAGCACCTATAGGGCACTGGAAGGCCACCTCGTCATATGACATATACATGGTGGACACCCCCAAAGCAGGGGATGGCGATGAAAAAATGGAGGACGACCCCTCCAAGAAGCAACCCAAGTGCCGACGTCAGCGGCGCCGCTCTAAATCCCGCCAAAGAAAAAACGGCGAGTCCGGCACCAGAGAGGTCAACACCCCGGACAGTGCCGAAGACAACCCTCTCCAGCAGGATTCAGCGCAGGAGGACGAAGGAGCCAGCCCTCATGAGAGAGCGGCAGACAGGGAGGTCGAGGACGAAAATTATATGCCTCCCTCCGAAGATGAGGCAAACCTCGACGACGATGAATTCGTCGTGCCAGAGGATCCCGTCGAACAAGAGCATTTCAAACACATGCTTATGGCCACGGCAAGCAGCCTCAAGAAAAAATAGCAGCAGCTTAGAGCTGACCAAGATTTGCTAGCTGACAGATGGACTGAAGTCCTGGCGGCCGAAGAGTATAAACTCGAACGCCCCTCCAAGAGTTACCCAAAGCGCAGGCTGCTACCCCAACTAGAGGAGGAAGCAACTAAACCTACATCAACAGCGTACGATGCGCCCGATCGGCCACCCCGTGGCCGCGACAGAGAGGCCTTTCGGCCCTCAACCCAAGCCGCACCCCGGCGCCGCTCCAAGAATACCAGAGCACGGGGGAACACAACTGACCTGCGAGAAATATTGGAGGATAAGGCAAGGCAAACAAGATCGATCTACGGATCGCGTGGGCGCCCTACATCACGTGACGATAACCGTCACGCCGGATATGATAAATACGGCCAGGCCGAATACAACAGACAAAGCTCATCCGAGCTACGTCGCGATATAGCCCAGTACAGGGGCGCCGCACACCCACTATGCTTCACAGACGAAGTAATGTATCATCAAATCCCAGAGGGTTTTAAACCCGTAAACATCGAATCATACGATGGCACAACAGATCCCGCGGTATGGATCGAGGATTATCTCCTTCATATCCACATGGTCCGTGGTGATGATCTACACGCCATCAAATACCTCCCGCTCAAGCTTAAAGGACCAGCTCGGCATTGGCTTAACAACCTGCCAGCAGAGTTAATTAGTTGCTGGGAGGACCTGGAATCCGCATTCCTCGACAACTTCCAGGGCACTTATGTACGGCCACTAGACGCTGATGACCTAAGCCACATAATCCATCAGCCAGAGGAATCGGCCAGACAATTCTGGACACGGTTCCTAACCAAGAAAAATCAAATAGTCAACTGTCCGGACGCCGAGGCCCTTGCAGCCTTCAGGCACAACATCCGAGACGAATGGCTTGCCCGGCACCTACGACAGGAGAAGCCGAAATCTATGGCAGCCCTCACGACACTCATGACCCACTTTTGCACGGGAGAAGACAGCTGGCTAGCTCGTAGCAATAACATAACCAAGAGCCCTGGCAATTCGGATACCAAGGACACCAATGGCAGGTCACGTTGCAACAAGCACAAGCACCGCATTAACAGCGACAATACTGAGGATACAGTAGTTAATGCCGGATTCAGAGGCTCTAAACCCGGTCAGCGGAAGAAGCCATTCAAAAGGAACCCTCCGGGCCCATCTAGTTTAGACCGGATACTCGATCGCTCGTGCCAGATACACGGCACCCCCGAACAACCAGCCAACCACACCAATAGGGATTGTTGGGTGTTCAAGCAGGCAGACAAGCTAAGTGCCGAAACCAGAGACAAGGGGCTGCACGGCGATGACGAGGAGGAGCCTCGGCCGCCGAACAACAGAGGACAGAAGGGATTCCCCTCGCAAGTGCGGACGGTGAACATGATATACGCAACCCACATCCCCAAAAGGGAGCGTAAGCGTGCTCTCAAGGACATCTATGCGTTGGAGCCAGTCGCCCCAAAGTTCAACCCATGGTCCTCCTGCCCGATCACTTTTGATCGAAGGGACCACCCCACTAACATCCGTCACGGCGGATTCGCCACACTGGTCCTAGACCCAATCATTGACGGATTTCACCTCACTAGAGTCCTCATGGACGGCGGCAGCAGCCTGAACCTGCTTTATCAGGATATAGTGCGAAAAATGGGTATAGAGCCGTTAAGGATTAAACCCACAAAGACAACCTTTAAAGGCGTCATACCAGGTGTAGAAGCCAACTGTACAGTCTCGGTTACACTCGAAGTGGTCTTCGGATCCCCGGAAAATTTCCGAAGCGAAGAGTTAATCTTCGACATAGTCCCATTCCGCAGTGGCTATCACGCCCTTCTCGGACAAACCGCATTTGCAAAATTCAATGCGGTGCCGCACTACGCATATCTCAAGCTCAAAATGCCAGGTCCTCGCAGAGTCATTACGGTAAATGGAAACACTGAACACTCTCTCCGAACGTTGGAGCACACAGCGGCCCTGGCGGCGGAAGTACAGAGCAGCCTCTCAAGGCAACTCTCCAATCCGGGTGTTAAACGTCCGGGCAACGTCAAGTGCGCCCGAAGCAACCTACAACAAAGCCGGCTGGCACGTTTCGAGCAAGCATAGCAGTGCGGCCCCAACCCCAGCCATCGCCGGATGGTGATATTGGTACCACGCGTACATAATTACGCTTTGAAAATACCATGGGCATAAGGGGAGGGGCACAACTATGGCACGCCCAAAATGCGGCTCAACCGCACTTAGGGGCTCCTTATTCTGCTGTTTCCTTTTTTATATATACTTTCAGGACCCGACTATTCGGAAGGCCTGTCCGGCAATACACTCGCCGAACACACGATGCAACAGCCAGGGAGAGAACAAGCCACGTCAAAATGTCCACGTGGTCTCTATAACGAGCTAAATACCTGTTTTACTTAAATTCACGCAGCTTGCCCCTGGAGGGGGACATGTCAAATAATCCCATCCCTTGCTTATCGCACTATTTGTATCGTTCTGCTTTCATAGCAACCCTTTTTAATAAACAATACATAGCTCTTATCTATTATTGTATTCATCTATTTTATACAAATATGTTTAGTCATGACATTATGCAACTGTACACTTTGGTACGGACAATACACCAGGGGCTTAAGCACCCCATAACATGGTGTGAGAAGACCGAACACTCTCATGAGTGCGGCACCCCGAACTTATAGCACTATATGCATCGGCTCCGAATCATGTCTTGGGTCAATAGTTGGGTTTGCCCGGCTCCCATGTTTTGGTACCTTACGTTCCGCAATGTTGGCTAAGGTAGCGCTGGGAGAACTACTGCGATTGTGCCCCAGTTGAGCTGGGTTAACACCTCAGTAGAGAAAGCTAAAACTGACCGTCATGATAGTGCGAGAGACCGGTCGCTGTTCGCGAGGTTTTTCGAGTCCCTAAAGACGTATGCCGCTTAGAGCGAGGAGCCGGATTTATCTGGCCTAGGCGTGGATAGCGCCCCGAACTCGGTCTTCCGAATACTAGGGGCTTCGCCGAAATTTAAAATTATAGAATTCTATGGCTAAGTGAGAGTGATAAAGCATTATAAGTCCGATGGCCTTGTTCGTTGTGCTGAGCGCCTCCCTAGATGGACCCAAGAATGGGAACAAGAGCGCTCAGGTTTATCCCGAACACCCCAGCACTCGTGGCATGGGGGTAGAAGCCGACGACTTGCATCTCTCAGATTTAATAAACGGCCGCACAGAAGGTAATATTTTAAATTAACAAGCGTTGCTTAGCGCATATGAACAAAGTTTTCAGCGTACAGGATAACAAATGCGAGTCTACTCAAAAATTACATCTTTGGAGCATTCACCCGCTATAAGGCGGGCACCCTTCAGGACGCCCTTATAATACATCTCGGGCGTGTGATACTCCTTGCCCGGCGGTGGCGCATCCGTCAATAGCTTCTCAGCGTCCAGCTTACCCCAGTGCACTTTAGCACGGGCGAGGGACCGACGGGCACCTTCAATACAGACGGAGCGCTTGATGACTTCAATCCATGAACAAGCGTCCACCAGCCGCCGCACCAGACCGAACTAACTCCCAGGCATGGCTTCTCTAGGCCACAGCCGAACTATGAGGCCCTTCATGGCCTGTTCGGCCACCTTGTGGAGCTCGACCAGCTGCTTCAGCTGGTCGCTCAGGGGCACCGGCTGTTCGGCCTCAGCATATTAAGACCAGAACACATTTTCCGTCGAGCTCCCCTCCCCGGCTCGATAGAATTCGGCAGCATCAGACACACTACGGGGCAGATCGGCGAACGCTCCTGCAGAGCTCCGGATTCGGGTAAGTAATAGATAATTCACTTTTACATGCTTGCTTTGCATAAAGAATGCCTTACCCGCCGCTATTTTCTTTATCACCTCGATCTCCTGGAGGGCCTTATGGGCTTCGGCCTTAGCGGTTCTGGCACTCTCAAGAGCCAAGGCGAGCTCGGACTCTCGAGTCTGCGAGTCACGCTCCAAAGTCTAGTGTTTTTCCACGAGAGCCTAGAGCTCTTGCCGCACCTCCGCCACCCGCGCCTCCCGCTTCTCTCGCTCGGTGCACTCCACGGCCGCACTGTTTTCGGCCTTGGACACTGCCTCCTTCAGGGTTGCCACCTCGGCCGTGGCCCCTGCAACTTTAACGTTGGTCCTGTCATTATTTGCAACCCGGTATTTCTATATACATTTACATACGGTATTACATACCGTCCTTGTCCTCGAGCTGCTTCTTGGCAGGGCCGAGCTCGTTCTCGGACCGCTCGAGGCTGTCCTTCAATGCATTGACCTCCGCAGTCAGTGCGGCAGAGGTCAGCAGCGCAGCCTGCATTCCCATATTGACATATTTATGTTAGACTCCTGCGTATATCTTTTTAGATCCTCAGCTCGGCTTTTCTTTCCGAACGCCAAACTGAGCATCAGGGGCTACTTTCTATGCGGTAACATTTTTATATGTTTTGAATACATACCTCAAAGCCTGTTAACAGGCTTGTACAGGCGTCTGTCAGCCCGCTCTTGGCGGACTGAACCTTCTGAATCACCGCACTCATAATAGTGCGGCATTCCTCGTCAATGGAGGCGCCGTTAAGCACCTCCAGCAAATTGTCCGGCGCCTCCGGTTGGATGGAGGTCGCCGGCGTCATAGGCTTGCCCTTCTTACGAAGGCGCCGCCTGTCGGACTCTAGAACCGTTGATGGTTCCGGAGCAGTGTCCGGCCCAGGGCCGGACTTAGATCCCTCTGGGGCTTTACCCCCTTTGGGCCTGGAGTCCGGGAGGTTGCCTTGCGGCGCCTCCAGGACCACCTCCTCCTGGTTTAGTCCCTTTTGGGACTCCACCTCGGCGTCGTCCGTAGGGAGCGGGGAGGAAGCCGTCGGAAGTGAAGCACTATTCACATCCGACGAATCCAGGGAGCCGCTCGACGAATCACCGAGCTGAGCCTTGGGCGGACTGCATGATTGAATTCGGCGTCAGAAAATACCGAATAATAGAGGAGCGCCATAAGTTATTCGGGTATCCGGACACTTACGGTTTTGCCAGGGGCTTGACCCTGGATGGCCATTCCTCCCTGCCATCTTTGGCATCGGAGGCGTAGTCCGGCAGAAGGGTCTTCCCCTTCTTGGACCCTCCGGCCTCCCCAGTTGGGGCGGCCTTCCTTTTCTTTCCTCCCCCTGTTGGAGGGGGAGAGGCTTCTTCTTCTTCCTCCTCCTCGTCCTCAGAGGCGGAGGGTGCTTTGGGGTTGTCGGGTGATGAATCCGACACCACCAGGCGCCGGGAGCTCTTTCGAGTCCCCGTGGTCTTCTTCTTGGCCTTCTTCTCCGGCACCATGTGAGGTGCCGGAACCAGCAGCCCCGTCAATCGGGCGTCCGCTGGGTCTTCTGGTAAGGGAGCCAGACAGTTAACCTGCCCGGACTTCTTGAGCCAGTCCTGTCAAAGGTAAGGGAGTTTAGATCCCGCATAGAGTCAGACTATGAAAGACAAGAGTCCCGTAAAGGGTAGAATAGCTTACCTCATTGGCCTGACGTCGCGAGCTGAATCCGCGATCTTCGGTAGCGGATGCGGGGGCCTCGGCGCCCTTAAACAACACCTTCCAGGCATCTTCGTACGTAGTGTCAAAGAGCCTGCTCAAGGTTTGGTGCTGCGCCGGATCAAACTCCCACAATTTGAAGGCCCGTTGTTGGCATGGGAGGATCCGGCGGATAAGCATGACCTGGACTACGTTGACAAGCTTGAGATTCTTGTTCACCAGCTTTTGGACGCAGGTTTGAAGTCCGGTCAGCTCTTCCGAATCTCCCCATGTTAGGCCCGTCTCTTTCCAGGAAGTGAGCCGTGTGGGAAAGCCAGATCGGAATTCGGGGGCCGCCGCCCATTTGGGGTCGCGCGGCTCGGTGATGTAGAACCACCCCGATTGCTACCCTTTTATTGTCTCCACAAAGGAGCCCTCGAGCCATAGGACGTTGGCCATCCGGCCCATCATGGCACCTCCGCACTCCGCTTGGCGGCCGCCCACTACCTTCGGCTTGACATTAAAAGTCTTCAGCCATAAGCCGAAGTGGGGCTGGATGCAGAGGAAGGCCTCGCACACAATGATGAACGCCGAGATGTTGAGGATGAAGTTCGGGGCCAGATCGTGGAAGTCCAGGCCATAGTAGAACATGAGCCCCCGGACGAACGGGTGAAGAGGAAATCCCAGTCCGCGGAGGAAATGGGGGAGAAATACAACCCTTTCATGGGGCCTGGGGGTGGGGATGAGTTGCCCCTCATCTGGAAGCTGGTGCGCGATGTCGTCAGACAAGTATCCGGCCTTCCTCAACTTTTTGATTTGCCCCTCCGTGACGGAGGAGGCCATCCATCTACCTCCCGCTCCGGACATGATTGGAGAAGGTTGAGGTGGGAAGTGCGGACTTGGGTGTTGGAGCTCGAGTGCGCAGGGGTGGATAAGCAAAGGAGGAAGAAGGCGTAAATGGAAAGGGTGGATCTTTATCCCCTCTTATGGGCAGCCGAAACTACAAGCCCCCACCAGCCTAATAAAACTCGCTTATCTCCCAAGCGCCATAGTTAATGACGCGGTTGGGTTACCCACGCCTGTATTGATGAGAATCCCGGAATAAGGGGACACGATCTCTGCTTTGACAAGACGTGCTAAGGAAATCACCTCGCTAAACGTGCTGAGGTGGAACAGTAAAATGATTCGAATAAAGACTTGGCCGTGGCGTGATGTCACGCTGCGTAATACGTCAGCAGATTAGATTTGTGCAGATGTTATTCTCTCTATGATGGTATGTTGAACTTATTTTGCAGAGTCGGACACTATCCTTGTGTTCAACATCTTCTATGAAGTATTCAGAGGAGGAACCCGCCTTGCAATGCCGAAGACAATTTGCACGCTGGACTCATCGTCATTGAAGCCTAGTTCAGGGGCTACTGAGGGAGTCCTGGATTAGGGGGTGTCCGGATGGCCGGACTATGACCTTTGTCCGGACTCCCGGACTATGAAGATACAAGATTGAAGACTTTGTCCCGTGTCTGGATGGGACTTTCCTTGGCGTAGAAGGCAAGCTTGGTGATACGATATGAAGATCTCCTCCCATTGTAACCGACTCTATGTAACCCTAGCCCTCTCCGATGTCTATATAAACCGGAGAGTTTTATTCCGTAGGACGAACAACAATCATACCATAGGCTAGCTTCTAGGGTTTACCCTCTCTGATCTCGTGGTAGATCAACTCTTGTACTACCCATATCATCAATATTAATCAAGCAGGAGTAGGGTTTTACCTCCATTGAGAGGGCCCGAACCTGGGTAAAAACATCGTGTCCCTTGTCTCCTGTTACCATCCGCCTAGACACACAGTTCGGGACCCCCTACCCGAGATCCGCCGGTTTTGACACCGACAGCAGCCTTCAAACATAACATCCGTGACGAATGTCTTGCCCGGCACCTAGGACAGGAAAAGCCGAAATCCATGGCAACCCTCACAACACTCATGACCCGCTTTTGCACGGGAGAAGATAGTTGGCTAGCTCGTAGTAATAACATGACCAAGAGCCCTGGTAATTCGGATGCAAAGGACAGCAATGGCAGGTCGCGTCGCAACAATGCCGAGGATACGACAGTAAATGCCGGATTCAGAGGCTCTAAACCCGGTCAGCGAAAAAAGCCATTTAAAAGAAATACTCCAGGCCCGTCCAGTTTGGACCGAATACTCGATCGCTCGTGCCAGATACACGGCACCCCCGAAAAACCAGCCAATCACACCAACAGGGATTGTTGGGTGTTCAAGCAGGCAGGCAAGTTAAGTGCCGAAAACAGGGACAAGGGGCTGCATAGCGATGACGAGGAGGAGCCCCGGCCGCCGAACAATAGGGGACATAAGGGCTTTCCCCCACAAGTGCGGACGGTGAACATGATATACGCAATCCACATCCCCAAAAGGGAGCGGAAGCACGCACTCAGGGACGTATATGCGTTGGAGCCAGTCGCCCCAAAGTTCAACCCGTGGTCCTCCTGCCCGATCACTTTTGATCGAAGGGACCACCCCACTAGCATCCGCCATGGCAGATTCGCCGCATTGGTTCTAGACCCAATCATTGACGGATTTCACCTCACTAGAGTCCTCATGGACGGCGGCAGTAGCCTAAACCTGCTTTATCAGGATACAATGCGAAAAATGGGCATAGATCCTTCAAGGATTAAACCCACAAAGACGACCTTTAAAGGTGTCATACTAGGTGTAGAGGCCAACTATACAGGCTCAGTTACACTCGAAGTGGTCTTCGGATCCCCGGATAATTTCCGAAGCGAGGAGTTAATCTTCGACATAGTCCCGTTCCGCAGTGGCTATCACGCCCTGCTCGGACGAACCGCATTTGCAAAGCTCAATGCGGTGCCGCACTACGCATACCTCAAGCTCAAGATGCCAGGCCCTCGAGGAGTCATTACGGTCAATGGAAACACCGAACGCTCTCTCCGAACGGAGGAACATACGGCGGCCCTCGCGGCGGAAGTACAAAGTAGCCTCTCAAGGAAATTCTCCAGTCTGGCTATTAAACGTCCGGACACCGTCAAGCGTGCCCGGAGTAACCTACAACAAGACCGCCTGGCACATTCCAAGCAAGCGTAGCAGTGCGGCCCCAACCCCAGCCCTCACGAAATTGCGAAACCAGTACCACGCGTACATAATTACGCTCTGGAAATACCATGGGCATAAGGGGAGGGGCACAACCACGGCACGCCCGAAATGCGGCTCAACCGCACTAGGGGCTCCCGATTTTTTCATTTCTTTTTTCTTACTTTCAGGACTCCACTCTCCGGAAGGCCTGCCCAGCAGTACAATCGCCGGACACACGATGCAACAGCTAGGGAGGTAGCAAGCTACGTCGAATGTCCAGGTGGTGTCTATAATGAGCTAAATACCTGTCTTACATAAAGTTCCGCAGCTTGCCCCTAGAGGGAGACATGTCAAATAATCCCATCTCTTGCTTATCGCACTATTTGTATCGTTCTGCTTTCACAGCAACCTTTTAATAAACAATACATAGCTCTTGTCTATTATTGCATTCATTTTTTATGTAAATATGTTCAGTTATGACATTATGAAACCGTACACTTTGGTACGGCCAATACACCAGGGGCTTAAGTACCCCAGAATATGGTGTGAGAAGTCCGAACACTCTCATGAGTGCGGCACCCCAAACTTATAGCATTATATGCATCGGCTCCGAATCATGTCTTGGGTTAATAGTTGGGTTTGCCCGGCTCCCATGTTTTGGTACCTTACGTTCCGTTATATCGGCTAAGGTAGCGCTGGGGGAACTACTGCGATTGTGCCCCAGTTGAGCTGGGTTAAGCACCTCAGTAGAGAAAGCTAAAACTGACCGTCATGATAGGACGAGAGTCGGTCGCTGTTCGAGAGGTTTCGAGTCCCTAAAGACTTATGCCGCTTAGAGCAAGGAGCTGGCTTTGTCCGGCCTAGGCGTGGATAGCGCCCCGAACTCGGTCTTCCGAATACTAGGGGCTTCGCCAAAATTTAAAATTATAGAATTCTATGGCTAAGTGAGAGTGATAAAGCATTATAAGTCCGATGGCCTTGTTCGTTGTGCTCAGCGCCTCCCTAGATGGACCCAAGAACGGGAACAAGAGCGCTCAGGTTTATCCCGAACACCCCAGCACTAGTGGCATGGGGGTAGAAGCCGACGACTCGCCATCTCTCAGATTTAATAAACGGCCGCACAGAAGGTAATATTTTAAATTCAACAAGCGTTGCTTAGCGCATATGAACAAGTTTTCAGCGCACAGGATAACACGAGCGAGTTTACTCAAAAATTACATCCTTGGAACACTCACCCGCCACAAGGCGGGCACCCTTCAGGACGCCCTCATAATACATCTCGGGCTTGTGATGCTCCTTCCCCTCCGGTGGCCCATCTGTCACCAGCTTCTCAGCATCCATCTTGCCCCAGTGTACTTTAACACGGGCAAGGGCCCTACGGGCGCCTTCGATGCATACAGAGCGCTTGATGACCTCAAGCCATGGACAAGCATCCGCCAGCCGCCTCACCAGCCCAAAGTAGCTCCCAGGCATGACCTCCCCAGGCCATAGCTGGACTATAAGGCCCTTCATGGCCTGTTCGGCTGCCTTATGGAGCTCGACCAGCTGCTTCAACTCGTCGCTCAAGGGCACCGGGTGTCCGGCCTCACCATACTGGGACCAGAACACCTTCTCCATCGAGCTCCCTTCCTCGGCTCGGTAGAATGCGACAGCGTCGGACACACTACGGGGCAGATCTGCGAATGCTCCTGGAGAGCTCCAGACTCGGGTAAGTAACAAGTAATTCACTTTCACGTGCTTGCTTTGCATAAAGAATGCCTTACCCGCCGCTATCTTCTTCATTGCCTCAATTTCCTGGAGGGCCTTTTGGGCTTCGGCCTTGGCAGATTTGGCGCTCTCAAGGGCCGAGGCAAGCTCGGACTCTCGAGTCTTTGAGTCAAGCTCCAACCTCTCGTGTTTTTTCATAAGAGCATGGAGCTCTTGCCGCACTTCCGCCACCTGCGCCTCCTTCTTTTCTTGCTCGATGCGCTCCATGGCCGCATTGTCTTCGGCCTTGGACAGCGCTTCCTTCAGGGTCGTCACCTCGGTTGTGGCCCCTGTAATACTCACGTTGGTCCTGTCATTATTTGCAACCAGATCTTTTTATATATACTTATATAAGGTACTACTTACCTTCCTTGTCCTCGAGCTGCTTCTTGGCAAGGCCGAGCTCGTTCTCGGACCGCTCGAGGCTCTGCTTCAATGCATCGACCTCCGCAGTCAGTGCGGCAGATGTCAGTAGCGCAGCCTGCATTCCCATATTGACATACTTATGTTAGACACCTGCGTATATCTTTTCAGATCCTCAGTCCGGCTTTTCTTTCCGAACACCAAACTGAGCTGTCTATGCGGTAATATCTTTACATATCTCAAATACATACCTCAAAGCCTGTTAGAAGGCTGGCACAGGCTTCCGTCAGCCCGCTCTTGGCGGACTGAACCTTCTGGATCACCGCACTCATAATAGTGCGGTGCTCCTTGTCGATGGACCTTGGGCGGACTGCATAATTATATTCGGCGTCAGAAGACACCGTGCAATAAAGGAACACCATGAGTTATTCTGGTACCGGATACTTACAATTTTGCCAGGGGCTTGGCCCTGGACGGCCACTCCTCTTCGTCGTCGGCGGCGTCGGCGGAGTGGTTCGGAGGAAGGGTCCTTCCCTTCTTGGACCCTCCGGCCCCCCTAGTTAGGGTAGCCTTCCTTTTCTTTCCTCCCCCCGCTGGAGGGGGAGAGGCCTCTTCTTCCTCCTCCTCGTCTTCATGGGAGGAGGGCACTTCAGAGTCATCGGAGGATGAATCCGACACCACCTGGCGCGGGAACTTTTTCGAGTTCCCGTGGCCTTCTTCTTGGCCTTCTTCTCCGGCACCACGTGAGGTGCCGGGACCAGCAGCTTCGCCAAGCGGGCATCTGCTGGGCCTTCGGGCAAAGGAGCCAGACAGTCGATCTGTTCGGACTTCTTCTGCCAGTCCTTTCAAAGGAACGGGAGCTTAGAATCCCGCATAGAGTCAAACTATGAAAAACAAGTATCACGTAAAGGGTAAAACATGCTTACCATGCTGGCTTGCCGCTTCGTGCAGAATCCGCGATCCTCGGTAATGGGAGGAGGAACCTCGGCGCCCTTGAATAGCACCTTCCAGGCATCCTCGTGTGTTGTGTCAAAAAGCCTGGACAAAGTTTGGTGCTGGGCCGGGTCGAACTCCCACAAGTTAAAAGCCTGTCGTTGACACGGGAGGATCCGGCGGAAGAGCATGACCTGTACCACGTTGACAAGTTTAACCTTCTTGTCCATCAGGTTTTGGACGCAGGTTTGGAGTCCGGTCAGCTCTCCCGAATTACCCTACGACAGGCCCGTCTCTTTCCAGGAGGTGAGCCGTGTGGGGATGCCAGATCGGAATTGGGGGGCCGCTGCCCATTCAGGGTCACGCGGCTCGGTGATGTAGAACCACCCCAATTGCCACCCTTTGATGGTTTCCACAAAGGAGCCCTCGAGCGATATGACGTTGGGCATCTTGCCCAACATGGCGCCTCCGCACTCCGCTTGCTAGCCGCCCACTACCTTCGGTTTGACATTGAAGGTCTTCAGCCATAAGCCGAAGTGGGGCTTGATGCAGAGGAAGGCCTCGCACACGACGATAAACGTCGAGATGTTGAGGATGAAGTTTGGGGCCAGATCGTGGAAATCTAGGCCGTAGTAGAACATGAGCCCCCGGACAAATGGGTGGAGTGGGAAGCCCAGTCCGCAGAGAAAATGGGGAAGGAACACCACCCTCTCATGGGGCCTGGGGGTGGGGATAAGCTGCCCCTCGTCTGGGAGCCGGTGCGCAACGTCGTTGGACAAGTATCCGACTTTCCTCAGCTTTTTTATGTGCCCCTCCGTGATGGAGGAGGCCATCCACCTGCCTCCCGCTCCGGACATGGCTGGAGAAGGTTGAGGTGGGAAGTGCGGACTTGGGCGCTGGAGCTCGAGTGCGCGGAAATGGATAAGCGAAGGAGGATGAAGGCGTAGATGAAAAAGGTGGATCCTTATCCCCTTATATGGGCGGACGGAGCTATGTGCCCCCACTAGCCTGGTAAAACTCGCTTATCTCCCAAGCGCCATGATTGATGGCACGGTTGGGTTACCCATGCCCGTATTGATGAGAATCCCGGAATAAGGGGACACGATCTCTGCTTTGACAAGACGTGCCAAGGAAACCGCCTCGCTAAATGTGCTGAGGTGGGATAGTAAAAGATTCGAATAAAGGCTTGGCTGTGGCGTGATGTCACGCTGCAAAATACGTCAGCAGATTAGATTTGTGCAAATATTATTCTCTCTATGAGGGTATGTGGAACTTATTTTGCAGAGCCGGACACTATCCTCGTGTTCAAAATCTTCTATGAAGTATTTAGAGGAGGAACCTGCCTTGCAATGCCGAAGACAATTTGCGCGCCGAACTCGTCGTCATTGAAGCCTGATTCAGGGGCTATTGAGGGAGTCCCGGATTAGGGGGTGTCCGGATAGCCGGACTATAACCTTCGGCCGGACTCCTGTACTATGAAGATACAAGATTGAAGACTTCGTCCCGTGTCCGGATGGGACTTTCCTTGGCGTGGAAGGCAAGCTTGGTGATACGAATATGTAGATCTCCTCCCATTGTAACCGACTCTGTGTAACCCTAGCCCTCTCCGGTGTCTATATAAACCAGAGGGTTTTAGTCCGTAGGACAAACAACAATCATACCATAGGCTAGTTTCTAGGGTTTAGCCTCCCTGATCTCGTGGTAGATCTACTCTTGTACTAGCCATATCATCAATATTAATCAAGCAGGAGTAGGGTTTTACCTCCATCGAGAGGGCCCGAACCTGGGTAAAAACATCGTGTCCCTTGTCTCCTGTTACCATCCGCCTAGACGCACAGTTCGGGACCCCCTACCCGAGATCCGCCGGTTTTGACACCGACAATAAGCATCATGGATATTCAAGGAATTCATACTAACAACATTGCAATCATGCTCATCATACAAAGATTTAGTATCAAACATTCTATAGATTTCTTCTTCTAGCACTTGAGCACAATTTTCCTTTTCATCAAACTCACGAAAGATATTAAAAAGACGAAGCGTATGAGACAAACTTAACTCCATTTTTTGGTAGTTTTCTTTTATAAACTAAACTAGTGATAAAACAAGAAACAAAAAGATTCGATTGAAAGATCTAAAGATATACCTTCAAGCACTCACCTCCCCGGCAACGGCGCTAGAAAAGAGCTTGATGTCTACTACACAACCTTCTTCTTGTAGACGTTGTTGGGCCTGCAAGTGCACAGGTTTGTAGAACAGTAGCAAATTTCCCTCAATTGGATGACCTAAGGTTTATCAATCCATAGGAGGCGTAGGATGAAGATGGTCTCTCTCAAGCAACCCTGCAACCAAATAACAAAGAGTCTCTTGTGTCGCCAACACACCCAATACAATGGTAGATTGTATAGGTGCACTAGTTCGGCGAAGAGATGGTGATACAAGTGCAAAATAGATAGTAGATATAGGTTTTTGTAATCTGAAATAATAAAAACAGCAAGGTAGCGAGTGATAAAAGTGAGCGTAAACGGTATTGCAATGATAGGAAACAAGGGCTAGGGTTCATACTTTCACTAGTGCAAGTTCTCTCAACAATAATAACATAGATAGATCATATAACAAGCCCTCAACATGCAACAAAGAGTCACTCCAAAGCCACTAATAGGGGAGAACACACGTAGAGATTATGGTAGGGTACGAAACAACCTCAAAGTTATTCTTTCGGATCGATCTATAAAAGAGTTCATACTAGAATAACACCTTAAGACACAAATCAACCAAAACCCTAATGTCACCTAGATACTCCATTGTCACCTCAAGTATCCGTGGGCATGATTATACGATATGCATCACGCAATCTCAGATTCATCCAACCAACACAAAGTACTTCAAAGAGTGCCCCAAAGTCTCCACCGGAGAGTCAAGAACGTGTGCCAACCCCTATGCATAGGTTCATGGGCGGAACCCGCAAGTTGGTCACCAAAACATACATCAAGAGGCACATTGTCGGTGTCAAAACCGGCGGATCTCGGGTAGGGGGTCCCGAACTGTGCGTCTAGGCGGATGGTAACAGGAGACAAGGGACACGACGTTTTACCCAGTTTCGGGCCCTCTTGATGGAGGTAAAACCCTACGTCCTGCTCGATTAATATTGATAATGTGGGTATTACAAGAGTAGATCTACCACGAGATCAAGGAGGCTAAACCCTAGAAGCTAGCCTATGGTATGATTGTTGTAATGGTTGTTGTGTCCTACGGACTAAAGCCATCCGATTTATATAGACACCGGAGAGGGCTAGGGTTACATAGAGTCGGTTACAATGGTAGGAGATCTACATATTCGTATCACCAAGCTTGCCTTCCACGCCAAGGAAAGTCCCATCCGGACACGGGATGAAGTCTTCAATCTTGTATCTTCATAGTCTTGGAGTCCGGCCGACGATGATAGTTCGGCTGATGATGATAGTGCGGCTATCCGGACACCCCCTAGCCCAGGACTCCCTCAGTAGCCCCCGAACCAGGCTTCAATGACGATAAGTCCAGCACGTATGTAGTCTTCGGCGTTGCAAGGCGGGTTCTCCTTCAAGTTCCATGTACCTGCCAAACAGTGTCCGGCTTCCTTATCAATGTCGCGCTTCTTGGCTTCCACGCCCAATAATGGCCTTCTTCCACGCTCGCGCGAATGCGAAAAGCCAGGGTATCTTTTATGTTTTACCTCCTAGCTGTGCAAATAACCTGCCTATAAGAGAGGCAGGAATCCAGATCCAAATCACACCATCTTCCTCCCGCGAGTACTCATCGGAGCGCTTCTGACCAAAAAAAATCCATTCCATCATGGACCGACGCGGCTCCTCTTATCGCACTCCCAGTCCTTCGCCAGGAGATTGGAGGAGATGTTTTGTTCCGCACAGCGAGCTGGTGACGCTCCAAGCGGAGGGATATCTTCCTCCGGCCTTTATGGTTCCGGTTCGAGCCGGGCTGGCCACCTACAAAGGTGCGAAGCAAGCGGAGGCCACCCCTAGTCCCTCTAAAGGGGAGCGGGTATGCTTCATCCCTTATTTAATAAGGGGGCTTGGATTTCCTGTACATCCGTTCCTCCGCGGGCTCCTCGAGTTCTACGGACTCCAGCTCCATCACCTTCCACGCCAGAATGCCGCCACCGCCGGCCATAAGACAGAGCGGGTTTTCACCCCGGCCAACACTCATCGTCATTGAATTGGGTGACGGGCCACCGCAATGCCACCACTGAACAACACACCCCGGTCAACATGCCGCCCACATGGCCATGGTGACCAGACAATGCCCAACCCGCGTGCTACGCCCGTGAGCACCCCGGCTACCACCAACCAGGCTGCCGCCACGGCATCCGAGCCCCACCCCCATCCAAGATACACCTAACGGACGCGACCGACCGGAACGGAACAGAAGACCACCCTTCCACCCCAAAGCCGACACCTTCATAGCGTTGGTGTCCTTGGCGGCCAGATCTGGGCCAGGGGAACTCCGGCAGCCGGCAGATGCCACGGAAGGGGCACCCTCTCCCCTTCCCGAAGTCCGCTGCCACCTTCGACAAGCCTCGCGCGCACCCACCCCGCACCATGGAGCCACCCCGGCTTGATGAGCCCGAAGATGAAACTGAAGAGGAGGGAGGGAGCTCACCCAAGTCAATCACAGACCAACCACCGCCGGAGCAAGTCCCGCCGTCGCCACGGAAGACTAGGCCACCACGAGGTTGTAGCCACACCGCTCCAAGGCCCCCCACGCCGAGCCCCGGATGGGTCTTCGCCGCCACCCCGCGATGCCCGCCGCCACGTGACCAAATCCGGGGGGGAGGGGGAGGGAGGGGAAGGATCTGGTCGGAAGCGCGCCGGTTCGCCACCACCTGATCCGGCCGGCCGCCGCGCCGCAGACGCGCGCCCAATTGCCATCGCGCCGCCACCAGGCAACCATGCCGCCACCCTGGAGCTGCGCCGCCGCGCCGCTGCCCCCGCCATAGGTCAGCGCCCCCAACGAGCGGCCGCCCTGCACCGGCCATGGACCCTGTGGGGAGGGGAGAAGGAGGCCCCGCCGCCACCCTAGCTGGCCAGGTTTCGCTCGGCGGCCCTGCTGGGTGGCGGTGAGGGGGGAGGCCGCGGGAGGAGGAGTGTGGAGGAGGGAGGCTAGGGTTCCCCCCGGGCGCTCGCGGGAGCGTGGCGGGAGGGAGGGGGAAAAGAGCCGGCTATGAGAGAATGAAGTTTTGGGAAGGAAAAAAAATAAGTGAGCGGATAACAAGACCGGGACAACTTTTGCACCGGCCTATTAGCAACGTTGGCCATCAGTGTACGCTGCTAGTATGCACATCCACCAACAGCCATGTTCATGGTATATTGAACACGGCTAATATAAGCAGCCTATATATACCGTACGCTAGCGCCACAATGACGTCCAATAATGCACACACCGTCTGCCCTCTCGTGCTGTTAGCGCGAGCTCTCTCGCGGTGATCAGAGAACTTTCGCGCCCAGCCGACGGAGCACCACCGCGGCGTCTCGGCGTGACGCCAGTGGAGAGGCCCAGCCGGCCATGGCCAGGGCCCTCCATTGGGGTCATGCCAATACGTGAGTTGTTTGAACGCGACGTCCACATCTTGCCGGTGTACACCTCGATGGCTCGGTCGGTAGCTATCACATTAGAGAACTTGTTTGCGGCATGCAGAAACAACCGCACGCTGCTATTTTTTTCAGAACGGAGGCAAAAGATTTGTCTCATACATTAAATAAGAGAAGAATAGAGTTTGGAGTTTTTATAAGCGCCCCTGTAAAACGGCATGGCAATTACTCTTGTATAACAATATACCCTAGTTTCTTAGCACCTGCCGTAATCCATAGTTTTGCCTCGAGCACGATATTTTGGAGCAGGATGGGCGGCGGCGCGCTCTTGTTGTGAAACACACGCGCGTTTCTCTCGTTCCAAATAGTCCAAGAGACGAGCATGGTGAGGGAGGCCATCGCTCCTCTATTGGGGTTCCGCATGTCGGTCCTTCTATCCCACCATCGCATGAGGGAATCCTCAAGGTGCCAATTGGAGGTGTCCATGTGCACAAGACCAAACTTGTCGATGACCGATCGCCAGAGCCTAATGGAGAAGCGGCACTTGACGAAGAGGTGGATGCCTGATTCTTGCTCGCGTTTGCAAACCGGGCAAAGCCTACAGTTATCCCAACCACGCCGCTCCAACAGGTCGGCGGTCCAGTTCCGGTCTTGCAAGGT
>NC_041385.1:823086440-823095414 GCF_002162155.2 Triticum dicoccoides
TCTCCAAACCATGTGGTGAATGGGGAGTGCGCCAGGCCAAGGAATTGCACCTTATATGTTGTGGCCGCCGAGTACTACCCATCATCAGCATGCTTTCAAACAATGTCGTCCTGAGCTTGATCGTCAAGATGGAAGTCGTGCACGAGAGCCCAAAGCGAGAAAAGTTCCCGGATGAGTGCGACGGAGACAATAGTGTCATGCTTGATGTGGGTCATCCAAGCATTCCCTCGAAGGGCCTGACGAAGCATCGATCTCTTCCTTTTGAGGCTTGAAAAATAAGCGGGGCAATATCCTTGGGCTTGCGACCAAGCAACCGACTATGAGTTACTAAGCTAGCAACGTCTCCAACCTGGACACGTCCGATTTATCAACCCAACTAGAGGGAATATGAGGTACTAGGTCTGTAAGCTTGACTAACACGCGCTGAATCCCCGTGCAATACTTGCCCACCCGTTGCACATGCCAGGAAAGAAAAACAATCAACGTTGCAACCTGCTGGAAAATATAAGTTTTGAAAAGCATTAGTTGGATGACGAAGTGGTGAGTGTCCAACCGTCCACAGCATCAAGACAACCTTTCTTGTCTCGCCAATTAATTATCCGTTAACAGCATATTCATAGAAGAATTTCAATAAGAAATCTAGGGATACTCGCGGGATTTTATAATAAACCGAAAGGGAGGGAATATCTATCTGTAGTCACTTGTACGTTAGGATCATGGGTACTGTACGGTGTGTATGCTGGGTACTGCATTTACGGAGCTCACGTTTCACGTTTCATTTAGATGGATCCCCGGACCACCATGTGTACGGCCCGAATTAAACCAGCATTCAAGATGAGAGTGTCTGCTTGGTAATTATATGGAGGCTCTCACAGCTAGCGCCCAATTACAAGGACGCTCACACAGCTAGCTAGTGCGTGCTTTCAACAGATCTAAGTACATTCTCTCATATATGACCAAGTACATGTACATTTACATTAACCAGTACATCAACGGCATGCATGCCCTAGCTAGGGTATCGATTTCAGCATGCCTTTGTTTGTACACAGATCAAGATCACCATACGTACTCTACTACTTGGGACGGAGGGAGTACCGTTTAGTCATACATTAGTGTCAAAAAATGTCTTATGTTATTGGAGTACCGTTTATACTACTATTTAGTGATCTAAACGCTTTTATATTAGTTTACAGAGGGAGTACATGATACATGTACGGTACCTCCGGTAATAGTGACTCTGATGCAGACCATGACTTGCATGAAAACCTGAATGACGCAGATATATTGAATAACAGATCACAAGCTTAGTACAGTACGACATGCTGAAGTGATCACAAGCTACAAACTACAGC
Organism: Triticum dicoccoides; assembly: GCF_002162155.2. Taxonomy (NCBI): domain Eukaryota; kingdom Viridiplantae; phylum Streptophyta; class Magnoliopsida; order Poales; family Poaceae; genus Triticum; species Triticum dicoccoides. The sequence goes on from NC_041385.1 coordinate 823,087,793, forward strand.
GAAGAAACACTTCATTTTTTTTAGGAAGTGCACTCATTTAGATAGATCCGCGGACAGCCACGCATATGCATGCATGTGGGCCCGAATTAGTCCGTTGATTTTTCAACGGGTCCCCGTCCTTTAACGGCTCGCCGTTCCATTAATTGATGGGCCTGCATTGTTCACGAACCAGAGCAAAAAGGAGAGTCCTTTCAGGCGGAGCGACCAATTATTCTTGCCGCCTGCGAACAACCATGCATGCATGCGCTAGATCGATCGCAGAAAGCCAACCTACTCCATAACCACCACCCTCACCGAGCTGCCCCAGGAGCCACGGTAACCTCCTGTGCCTCCCGAACGCGTGGAGGGATACTCGTGATGCAAGACTTTTGCTCAAACGGACAATAGTTAATTGTTAGCGGAAATTTGTGAGACCATCACGAAACGTGGATCTCAACATCTCATGTAAATAAAGTTGGACTAAAGAACTATGTTTTGAACGTGTGTGTGGCGATATTGCATGGTGCATAGTATGGAATTTTTTCAGATGGTGCATGACTGCATGAGTTGTATGTGAAAATGCTACTTCTACGGGTCGCTAGGAACCACTTACCAAAGCCCTATGAGCACTACATGTTTTATCACAAAGCTCCTGGAGAATCTTAACTCTGTCGCTTTGAGCAAGCCAGTACCGGCTAGGGACCTGCATGCAATTCCAGGAAACATGCGTGAGACCACAAGGGCGATAGCGGCTCGTCAAGGAGCAGTAACCGAGGAGTGGTAGCAGTGATTTGTCGAGATAAAGAAGGTGCGTGCCTTGACGCCTAGGCTCGTGTCTTCGAATGTCTCACAGACCCGTCATCTCTCGAAGCTCATACGTCAATGAGGCACTATCACTGGCATGTGATCTTAGATCATCTTTAGCTGCATCCCCAACAAGGCCCCCCAGGCGACTTTTCGGCCGCCGGCGTCAAAAAATCGGCCCAGTCGCGTCCCCAGGGGCCCATTTTTCGCCGGCTCGGGCCGAATTTGGCGCCGGCGGACCCAACCCGAACCAGGCGCGCTGGGGGGCGTTCGGGGGCGCCGGGCGAATCGTTTTTGGCGCGAAAGAGCCGCGGGCCAGCCGCGTCAGTGACACCGCCCGCCCCGTCTTCTCCTGACGCCTCGCTTTCCCGCGGGGAATCAATGGCAAGGCTGCCGCCAGTCAGCTTTGCCATTGATTCCTCATGGGCGGCACGTCACGGGGCGGCGCGCCGACGCCTCCCCTCCCTCGAACGCGTACACACGGACGCGGCGCGGCTATATATAGCCTCGCTCACCTCTGATGAGCGCTACCTCTCCCGAGCGCCGCCGCCGAGCTCTTCTCCCCTAGCCCTCCCTCTCCCGTGAGCCGCCGCCCAGCCCCTCCATCCCCCTCCCCTTTCCTGATGGCCGAGCGTTTTCCCAGAGACGAGGCGGCGGCCAACGGCTTCGGCCGCCGTTCGCTCCGCGAACAGGAGTCGTGGCTCCTGTTTCAGGCGAACATCCCGGCGCTGCCGGACATGCGCGCCGGGCCGACGGGCTGGAGGCTCAGCAACGGGGGAATGCCCATTCCCCCGTTTCCCGATGTCGTGGCCAAACCCTCCTACTTCGCCGACGAGGTCGAGATCGTGCGCGCCTCCCTCACCGACGCCGAGCTCTCCCTCCCCCAGTACGCTACCGACAACCACGCGGCTTGGGCGGCGTACTTCGAGCGCCGCCAGCAGCAGCGGCTGGCGTCCACCAACGGTGCGCCCGTGGTCGGCGCCTGAAGAACAGCGAGGGGCGCCACCTGTGGTGGGGCGCCCCCGGCCGCACACTTGAGGGCATGCTGACGCACCTCGAGGGCGGCAACAACCCGCCGTTGGCGTACCCCACAGCGAGGGCAGCCACCCCAGCGCACCCCGACGCGACGTGCAATGGGCGCCAAGGAGGTTCGGCTCCTCCTCCTCCTCTTCCTTGTCGCGCTCTTCCTCCCAATCCTCCGGCACTCCGACACTGCTCGGCGTCAAGGCCGAGCCCGTGGCGGAGACGCCGCTCGGCCGGCGCACTAGGAGCGCCAGCATCGTCATCAGCGAGGGCGGCCGGCGCGCCTCCTCGTCGGCTCCTCCTCCGCACTTCGTCAAGCGAAGATGGAGTCGGGGCTCGCGCCGGTGAAGACGGAGCCGTGGCTGGTGCCGATGAAGACGGAGCACGGCGAGGTTGAGCTCGACGACGATGCGACCCTTGAATGGGCACGCCAGGACTCCATGAAGATGGCGAGGGAGCGCCAGTGCGCCGCCCTGCCGCGCTTCGCGCAGCGCCGCCGAGGCCGCGACGAAGGAGGAGTCGTCATCATCGACGACAGCGACGACGACGACGACGCGCCGCCGCCACCACCAGCTGGGGAGGGGTCCAGCAGGGGCGCCCGAATCAAGGAGGAGAAGGCCGACGATGGCGGCGACGACGGCGACTACTCGGCGTTCAGCCATTTTTTTTATTAGTTTATATATTTGCTACGTATGTAATGAGATGGCGACTACTCGACTAAATCCGCGAATATATGCCCAAGTTTGCCAAAATTTGTCGTGTTTTAGCCGAAGTTTGCCTAAATTTGCTATACAAATTTATTTTTTACACACCTGGGGGCGGCGGCTGGGGACCAACTCGGCCCCAGGCCTATTTTTTGCGCCGGGTCACCCCCAGCCGGCGATTTTAGGCGCCCCCTAGGAGGCAACGGCTGGAGATGCTCTTAATTAACCTAAGATCAGTCTGATTGTGTGGAGGTCAATGCCAACATCGGGTCCCAAGCTCCCTGCCGCTACACTACAATCTTGTGTGAGATCGACCATCATAATGGCGAAGCTCATGCTCTCGCAAAAAGTAGGTGGGGACCATGCATGTGGTGAGATATTGTGGTGTGTTGTTCGATTGGGAGGAGAGAGAGGAGAGGGAGACCATGCATGTGCGGAGAGAGAGAAAAGAGGAGGACCATACGGAGGCTTTTGGTTGGTCAAATGGATATCCGAACTCCGGTATATCTTCCTTATTTTTGTCTCCAATTTGCCAGAAAACAGACATTCCGACCGCTTCACAGACCGACAAGGGTCCACATTGGATTGCAAAAGTGAGCAAATGTGTCTGATCCGTCATATATCGAAGCTTTGCGGGTCTCCCTTGGAGATGCCCTTACCTCACTAATAATTGTTCATGTATTAGAACGGAGACAATACATATTCTAATGGTCAACATCAATTATGTGTAACACATATCTTTTTCAACACTTGAAAAAACCCGTTTTTGACAAAGAATTACAATAAAAAAAATTGTGCATACATGTTACCTAGTTAGATGGACAATAGCAACTTTTAGAGAACCCATTTGTGCTGAAATAGACAAAATCCAACTCCATGCCATTAATTCGTCCGACTTTTCAACGAATGATCACCACAAATGAAGAAGATAGCTAGCTCGTTGCGTATATAGCCCATTCTTATACCTACCTGTAGCCTGTAGAGCTGAGGTGTGGCTGCTGCGGTCCTTAGGCTCAGATCAAGTAGAACAAGAAGAGCAAGATGAATCCGGTGCAGCTGCCGGTCCTCCTCCTCATGATATTGAGTGCGCCGGCAGGTAGCCGCCAGGCCACGGCGAGCCCCCCACCGGACCCGGTGCAGTGCTCGTCTGGTGATGGCAAAGCTGACTGCACGGTCTCAAGCGCGTACGGAGTGTTCCCAGACCGGTCGACGTGCCGCACCAGCGCCGTGGTGTACCCTTCCTCCGAGGAGGAGCTGGTGCGCGCGGTGGCGAACGCCACGGCCAGCAAGACCAAGATGAAGGTCACCACCAGGTTCTCCCACAGCATTCCGCAGCTTGCGTGCCCCGGCGCTGGGGACGGCCGGGGCCTCGCCATCAGCACCAGGTGGCTCAACCGCGTCGTGGGCGTGGACGCGGCGCGGATGGAGATGACGGTGGAGAGCGGCATCACGCTGCGGGAGCTCATCACCGCGGCCGCGGACGCCGGGCTCACGCTGCCCTACTCGCCGTACTGGTGGGGCCTGACGGTGGGCGGCATGCTCGGCACGGGCGCGCACGGCAGCTCGCTCTGGGGGAAAGGCAGCGCCGTCCACGAGTACATCGTCGGGATGCGCATTGTCACGCCCGCTCCGGCCACCGACGGGTACGCCACGGTGCGAGTGCTCACGTCCGCCGACCCGGAGATGGACGCCGCGAAGGTCTCCCTCGGCGTCCTAGGCGTCATCTCGCAGGTAGGGCACATTTACACCTGATCAACTGCATGCATTCCTAGCCTAAGTAGTTCAGCATATGTTTGTGAAGTCTTAGCAATACAGTATATGGTACTCTAGTATTCGCCTTGACTTGCATGAACCCGATCGAATGGCATAAATATGTTGGATAACATGCTCCCTCCCTTCTAGTTTTAACGTAATACGATTTATATATCGGAAGAAATAGAAACTTTTTTCAAATATGAATGAAACAATATGAATTCAGTGTTGTACCTTTTTTTGGCATTATTCACATCCCATTTTGTCTTTTTTCCATTAGCTCCACGAATTTTCAAACACCCCGAAATTTTGCACGAACATCACGCATTTCAGCATCTTGCACCACAAAAAATTCCGAATTTTTTGAATTCTTCTTCTATTGATGTTTTACGTTACTGTTCGTCGGGCGCAGGTGAGTCCAGGCTCTTGAATTATCAATATTAGGTACTGCATTTACCGAGTTCACGTTTCATTTGGATGGATCCCCGGACCACCATGTGTACGGCCTGAATTAAACGAGCATTCAAGTTTGAGAGTGCCTGCTTCGGCAAGCAGCTAGCACCCAAATTGCTTGGCGGGCGGAGCATACGGGCCCGAATTAAACCTGCAATCGAAATTTGGGATCCTTTGATTTTTCAACCGGGCTCCCTCCATTAATTGCTCGGCCTACATTGTTCACGAACCAGAGCAAAAGAGGAAGTCGACCGGCCAATTATTATTTGCCACCGGCGAACAACCATACAGAAGGGATCCGGTTTGCCTCTTCCTCTCCATGCTCCCATCCGTGCTCCCACTTCATCCTACGGCTGTCTTTTTTCCTTTTCTTTTTCTAATCTAATCATCTCCCCCCTGATTTTAAGGGGGTGGGGCCGGGTTTTATTTTATTCCAATCAAATTAAGCCACGTACGCGGGAGCACAGATGAGCACACGCGAGGGGAGCAGGCAAGCCTCGTCCATACAGAAGGGCGGGCGGGTCCGGTAGGAGGGTCGCCCGATGCCATGCATGCATGCGCTAGATCGATCAACCAACCTAGTACCCAAAAACCCAACCATGCATGTTAATTCACGCCGGCCGGATCCAGAACCAATGGCGCCACCGCCACCACCCTCTACCGAGCTGCCCCAGGAGCCACTCCCTGGCACCGAGGGATACTCGTGATGCAAGATTTTTGCTCAAACGGACAATACCTCACTCTTAGCGGAAATTTGTGAGACCGGCCAAGCCATCACCAAACGTGGATCTCATCTCAACTTCTCATGTCACTATAGCTGGACTAAGAACTAAATTTTGAACGTGTGAATATATATGGTGTTTTTCTAGATGGTGCATACTGCATGGGGTTGTGTGTGGCGGTTCTTGCACTAAGAAAATACTAATATGTTCTGTGGTTAAATTTGCAGGTGACTCTGGCACTACAACCTCTGTTCAAGCGCTCAACCACGTTCATCGAGCGGGACGACGATGACCTTGCGGAGCGGGTGCCCGAGTTTGGTTATGAGCACGAATTCGCCGACATTGCTTGGTATCCGGGTCTAGGGCGAGCTGTGTACCGCAAGGATGACAGGCTGCCCATGAACGCTTCTGGCGAGGGTGTGTTCGACTTCATCGGCTTCCGCCCCACCTCGACCCTACTGATTCGAGCTAACCGACTGACTGAGGAGCTGTCGGAGCAGGCGGGCGACGGCAACAGCAAGTGCCTGACATCGAGGGTGATCCGCACAACAATCTCGGTAGCCGGGTACGGCCTAGCACGAAGGAACGGCTGGCCGTTCACGGGGTATCCCGTAGTAGGGAGGCAAGACCGGATGCAGGCGTCGGGTGGCTGCTTGACGGCGCCGGAGGACGGACTCAGGACAACCTGCCCTTGGGACCCCCGTGTGAGGAGCACCGGCTTTTTCCACCAGACCGCCTTTAGCATGCCTGTGAGCCGCGCTAGGGCATTCATCAAGGAGGTCCGGCGGTTGCATGATCTAAACCCCGGGTCTCTCTGTGGCATCGACCTTTACAACGGCATCCTAATGCGCTATGTCAAGTCATCCACCGCGTACCTCGGTAAGTCGGCAGTGCGCGGGCAGTCGGCCGACATGGTAGAGTTCGACATGACCTACTACCGCAGCCGCGACCCAAGGAGGGCGCGCCTCTACGAGGACGTCCTTGAGGAGATCGAGCAGATGGGGGTATTCAAGTACGGCGGGCTGCCACACTGGGGCAAGAATCGCAATGTCGCTTTCGTCGGCGCCTCGCGCAAATACCCCAAAATGCGTGACTTCCTGCTTGTCAAGGACGCCTACGACCCGGATGGCCTCTTCTGCAGCGATTGGAGTGACATGATGCTCGGCATTGGTGGTGACACACCGACGAACATTGCACCTGGGTGTGCGCTAGAAGGAATGTGTGTGTGCTCGCAGGACGTGCACTGCGCGCCGGAACAAGGCTACGTCTGCAGGCCCGGCAAGGTCTACAGGAATGCCAGAGTCTGCACCAAAGTGTAGTCTATTAGTATCTTCATATCACACGTAAGTAATGTTTTAAATGCAAAAGATCATTTATGTACATCTTGCCTGGAACTTTGTTATGTTTCAGTCACCTTTGTATGTGCCGTTTGATTTGGAGCAAGACCACTGATTGATTCTATAATTGGATGAATGAATGTGACTACATAATTATTATGTTTTGAGAAGAATGTGACTACATAAATTGCACCGCTAGTCTCTCTCTTTTTTTAGAAGAGTTGCACCGCTAGTCGATTCTGGCGATCCAACGTATCAAGGCAGAGAAGCGGTTGGGCTGGGCAATAGAAAAATGAACCTTGTATTCGCTGGAGTTGAGCCGGCCCATTAGTGCAGTGGCTCGCCCCACTCATGCATAGTCCTCTGCTATGTTTTTTTTTCTTTTTACTTTACCTTTTCTTTGATTTTTCATCAGTTCCCTTCGGTTTTCTTTTTTTTCTTCATTATACTTTATGTTTTCACTGTTAAAATTTTGGTTTATTTTATTTATTTTCTGATTTTTCCTTGTTTTTTTTACTTTCTTTTTTTCTTTGCCAGTTTTAATTGGTTTAGTTTTTTGACACATGTCTACTTTTTCTGAGTATACAATGTAATTATTTAGCGCACATGTGTAATATTTTAAATAAATTTTGGACATTTTTAAATACATTATTTATACTAGCAAAAGAGCCCATGCGTTGCAACGGGAGAGAAAACATAACACACACTCTTAACTCAACAACCATCACTCAAGACCACAATAGGTCCATCTCCTTTATTTTTGCGAGGCATCATATTTGTGTTGCCGCTTATCCTCCTTCTCACCCTCGCCGGCGATGGCCTCGGTGTTCACACAAAACAACAAAAAA